>NC_135372.1:26995817-27295817 GCF_049243985.1 Paroedura picta
AATCGGGATAGTTGTTTATCCCGCCTTAAGGTCCCTCCTTCTGTCCCCCTTAGTCTGTCTTCCTTCCTCCTTCCTTCCTTCCTTCCTTCCTTCCTTCCTTCCTTCCTTCCTTCCTTCCCCCTGTACCTACCTACCAGCCTCCTTCCTTCCTTCCCCCTGTACCTACCTTCTTCTTTCTTTCTTTCTTTCTTTCTTTCTTTCTTTCTTTCTTTCTTTCTTTCTTTGTCTCTGTCTCTGTCTCTGTCTCTGTCTCTGTCTCTGTCTCTGTCTCTGTCTTGTCTCCCTCCCCCTTCTCTCTCATATTCATATCTCTTCCCTCCTCCCTCCCCAGCGACCAGACTCCCACCCACCCCCAATTTCTCCAGGAAACGCCATGCTGATTGCCAAAACGGAAACCACCCATAGGTCGCCAGCTCTCTTAAGAAACCTCCTCCATCGTGAAGCTGTTTCTGTTCGGAGCCCTTCGAGGTAGGCCGGCGCGATCGTCCCCGCCTCGCAACTGGGAAGACTCACGCCGAGACCGGCTGGCCTGAGGGCGTGACAGAGGCAAGCCCTGAACTCAGACCTCAGAGTCGGTGGGGCGCCGAAATGACCGTCCGGCCCGCTAGCTGGCGGGGGTGGCGGTGGGATGCGGAGATCCCCGGATATGTGCAGAGCCCTGAGATGGAATCGGCGCTTTGGAGCGTCTTATCGACGTCTCCTCAGGAGTAAAGGGCCACCTCCTACCACTTCAAGGACTAGCTTTCCTGTAATATTTCTTTTATTGAATCTGTTTGTTTGGGGTGGGGGGGTTAGCATGCTACCCACCCCGCTTTGTGCACCACGGTGGAGTGGTGTGGTGTGGTGCAGGGGCATTCAACCTGTGGTCCTCCAGATGTTCATGGACTACAATTCCCATGAGCCCCTGCCAGCAAATGCTGGCATTGGCTCATGGGAATTGTAGTCCATGAACATCTGGAGGACCACAGGTTGAATACCCCTGCACCACACCACACCACTCCACCGTGGTGCACCGTGGTCCACGTCAGATGCATGTGGCGCGTCCCGTCCCCTCCGCGGATGAGCGTTGACTGTTCAATCCGCCTCTATAGTAGCCTCGTTTTAGCCGCAGACGTCTTAAAATGCGTTGCCAACCGCCTTCCCCTTTTCCAGAAAGCCATTCTTTCAAGCTAAATTCTTCCAGTTCATCGGTTCAGCCTCCCACCCCCTCCCCCACCCCGGTCCTCCCAGACTACATTGGTTTAGAAAAAATGATGCTTCGGCTAGGAGAGCCATTCATTTCCCGGGAATTCGCCTCTCGCGCCTCCAATCGTGTTCAAGCGCGGCAGCAACCAGCGGACTTTTGATTGTTATTCTGAGAATTTAGAGTTGCTATTTTTAATTTCTTCGGTGGGGGAGGGAAGGGGAAGCAGGGAACTTGCCCCGCTCCGAAAGTACGGCGAACAAAGGCCTGGGGGTGGCAGAATCGGTTTCAAACCGGTTTGCCTGAGAATATTTGGTTTTCTAGTTACAGCCTAATAAGAGTTCTGGCCCGCCTTACAATGCCATTCACTCAGCCCCAAATCCCGGTTCTGTTAATCGACTCCTGATTTAAAACGGAGTCCAGGAGCGATTGCCTGCCGTTCTGTTCGGGGATCGGGGCCGCTGTGGCCGAGCGGGACTGACTTTCCAGTAAAGGCGCCCAGGGCCGCGAAGAAGCGAAGGCAGGAATGAAAGAAGGCCCGTCCGTGTGGTCCAAGAAGAATGAAATCTTTCAGCCTCCTGGTTTCTTCCATGGTCCAATCCAACATCGGTCTGTTCTCTCTCTCCCTCTCGTTTAAATGTACATTCTGCTTCAAGGCAATTTTACTTTTTTTGCATTCCCCATTGTCTGAGTCGACCCAGAAGGGTTTTTTTAAAATAAAAAATTAACAACACCTTGTTACCTGTATCCTTTTCTTGTCTCATGAAAACGGCCCTGAGCCTTCGGGGAGGGCGGTATATAAATAAAAATAAACAAACAAACAACAACAACAGCGATGACAATGGTCACAAACGCGGCCGAAACCGAAGAAGGATCGAACGCCGTTTGGGTTGCAAAGGCCGCGCGAATTCTCTTCACTTTCACTTCGGCGGCGACAAAGGGGTGGGAAATCCAGGCTTCAAAGGGCAACCGGATTCGAGTCCCGCGGGCCCTGAGAGACCCGACCCGCCGACCAGGTTTTTGGGGGCCGAGAGCTTTCGAGAATCAAAGCTTCCCTGGACCGATCCCACGTCGCTTAGCCGCTCTCCTAAATCCTAACTGCGGACCACCCGGGCAACCTCCTTGCAAGCAGAACCGAAGCACGTTTACTCGGGAGCAGGCCGCGCTCTGCTCGGCGGCTCCTGTCCCTCCGAAAGGCCTTGCAATCGCCCTGGCCCGGTTTGTCCTTTCGGCTGGGGGCTTTGGGGTTTGCTTTGAAATGTTGCCTGGGTCCGGCTCCGATGGTGCGTTTAGAAGGAGAAAAGAGGAGCGTGGCCCCGTTATTTTTAAAGGAAGAGGAGCAGGGAGCAAACGGGCTTGAGAACCCTGATGCAGCTTGAGTTAAAATATTATTATTATTATTATTATTATTATTATTATTATTATTATTATTATTATTATTACTTTAAAAGCGAGTTGCAACAAGGCTCTGAAATAATAAATACGGCCCCCCAAAAGACACTGAAGAGTCAAATAAGAATTTATCCCCTATCATGGCAAGATTAGCAATTCAATGTAGAAATGTCTGGCGGAATATGGACAAGGGCTAGGCGGGACCTGCTGGAGCTATGAAATATTCTGGGATTTTTCAATCAACCTTGCATTGCATTCTACTGCCGTGTATTTTGCACTGGTCGCCCACCGTAAGGAAGGGATCCCTCTTATCGACGCCGAGGTGTCTCTCTATCGGGACATAGGCTTGCACCAATAAGAAGCACGTGCTATTAAAAAAATAAAAAATACGTGCCGTTTTATATGGCCCCCCACAGCCCCGCCCCATTACCTCTCATCCCTGAAGGAGGGTGTGCTGCGGTTCCTACATGCTTCCACCACACCCACACCACTCCCCCAGTCCCCACGCTGTTCCTGAACGGGAGATGTGCACAGGTGTGCATGCTTGAGATTCGCGCACCGCACCTCCTCCCCCTTCCCGCAACACTGAGCTGACTCTTTGGAACAAGGGGCAGGCACAAAGCGCTGGATGCAATCCTCTGGGAAGCGCATGGATTTAAGCAGGGGTAGTCGAACTGCGGCCCTCCAGATGTCCATGGACTACAATTCCCAGGAGCCCCTGCCAGCGAACGCTGGCAGGGGCTCCTGGGAATTGTAGTCCATGGACATCTGGAGGGCCGCAGTTTGACTACCCCTGAATTAAAGTCGGCCTACTGCTCCCAAACTCCCCCAATGCAGTAGCCCAGTCCCAGGAAGAGGCCTGAACGGCTGTGCTGGAGGAGTGTGGGTTAGGCTAGCGCATCCACGGAGAGGCGCAAGGCCCACATGCGCGCATGACCTATACCTGCTCCATCACTTCCGTCTAAAATTCCACCCCCCCCCCTTTAATAAAAATAATCCGGATAGGCTGCCGAAGGCACTTGCCATGTCACACACTGCGGATTTACAGAGCCAGAGGTTGGCAGATATTGCCCAGAAATCCGCGCTGCGACAGATTGATGGCTTCCGTGTCTGCACCCATTCCCACGTGCACGTGTTCCCTTCTCGACTTCTCCTTTTTCCTCCCCCCTGCACCCAGCCCGGATCTATCTACGGGCAGGGGGTTTCTTACCTCTCCTTCCCCCACCCCCGCCTCCTTTTAAATTATTATTTATTTGGTGGGACGGGAAATAAAACCGGCATGGCTCAATTAGACCGAACAACGGGGCTACTTAAAGAGCCAATTGTGACGAGTCTTTAAATCTTTATTCACCAGAACCTTGTAAAGGCAGGGGGACAATTTGCATGCTATTAACGGCTTTTCAATAGGGCATTGACTGGAACTAAAGGATGCCACTCGCCCGCCCTAATTAAACACCCACGGAATGACTCTAAATACATATGAACACCGCTGGGCCCCCCGTAAATAATTCCCCCAGACGCCTTGGCAGGACCGCGCGGGGCTGGGGGGAGGCCGGACCGGGTGGGCCATGGGCTGCCAGGAAGGAAGGCCCGCCGGAGGTCCAGGTCTGAGAGGAGCGGGAGAGGCCCGAGAAGACCCTGTGGCTATCCCTCTGCTTCGGAAAATCCAAAGCCGAGGAAGCTGGAAACAAGGGGCCCTTCCTTCCTTCCTTCCTTCCTTCCTTCCTTCCTTCCTTCCTTCCTTCCTTCCTTCCTTCCTTCCTTCCTTCCTTCTAATTTACTCTTTCTTTCTTTCTTTCTTTCTTTCTTTCTTTCTTTCTTTCTTCTAGAATAATCACTGAGAAGTTGCCTTTTTTTTTAATTCCCGATTCACCGCTGGAGAATGTACACCAGCTAATTATTAGCATTATTTACTACTGTTGCAGTGGTGGCTTCTGTAGTAGTAATACTACTAGCGATAGTAATAATAATAGTATTAGCTGAAGCAGTGTTAGAACTGGCAGTGGTATTAAAACTAGAAGCAGTCATAATAGTATGACTAGCAGCAATACAAATTGGCAGTAATACTAATATTTAAGTAGTAGTATAGTAGTAGTAGCGACAGCAGAAGTAGAAGCTGCTACTCTGGGGGATTACTGCTGGATTCTTATCCGCCTTTGTGAGTTCCCTGAATGTATCTTTAAAGGAGTCTGCTTTGGCTACATGCACGCCTCTTTCAGCCACCAGCGCCCTTTCTGACATTACGTGCTTCCTGCTGATTCCCTTCATCTAAGCTCTCCTGCCTCCGACCACATTCTGGCCTTATTCGGCCACGACTGTAGAGTCTTGCCCACCAGATTCCTTTAAAAAATAAACCAATCGTTGAATGTCATTTCTGACACCTTCCCAACATTCTAGAGCAGGGGTGGGCAAACTGTGGCCCTCCAGTTGTCCATGGACTACAATTACCATGAGCCCCTGCCAGCAGCAGGGGCTCATGGGTATTGTAGTCCATGGACATCTGGAGGGCCACAGTTTGCCCACCCCTGCTCTAGAGTGTCGAGACTACACACCCTTCCCACCTTCAGTCCGGGAGCCCGTGTCATCACGCAGATAGCTGAGACCAGAGAGCCTTTTGTATGCCGCTCAGTTTGGTTGATGTTGCTAACTTTCCCCCATAAGGGTGAGGCACCGCATTTTCGACCCCTCCGGAACTATCCTGCTCGTGGGGATAACAAGCACAAAGTTCTTGAGAAGGAATTGAAAGGTCGCCATTAATTTTGACAGATTCAGGCAGACGGGTGGCTCAGCCGGACAGGTAGGTAGAGGGGTAGGTAGGACAGAATGACAGACAGACAAATATTCTTGAAATCGGATTAAGGCTGCCCTTCTAACCACGTTTACTCGGAAACAAGTCGACACACTTGGAATGAGATGTTTCTTCCACGCGGCTTTTTTGAATCCTCAGTTTCCTTCGCGCTGGGCCCAATCCAGCCCCCCCCTCCCCTTCCAAGCCCCTTGGGAACCTTCCCTCTCAACGATAGCTGCTTAAGTGTTTGCTGAAATCTGCCATAGGATTTAGTAGGATTTTTAAAAAAATCAACAGCCACTGACCTCCGTGTTGCAGGGGTGACCAAACTGTGGCTCTCCAGATAGCCATGGACTACAGTAACCATGAGCCCCTGCCAGTTGTAGAGCCACAGTTTGGCCACTCCTGTGTATAGGAAGATAAGTCTATTTTGTTGTATTGATTTTTAAAAATTCTCCATCTGAATCTCTGTGTATCTAGGTAGATACATACAGGAGTGGCCAAACTGTGGTTCTCCAGATGCCTATGGACTACACATACCATGAGCCCATGCCAGCTGGCAGTGCCACAGTTTGGCGAGCCACAGTTTGGCCACCCCTGCAATGGGGAATTCAGGATTTTAAAAAATCCTACTAAATCCATGCTGGCAGGGGCTCATGGTCATTGTAGTCCATGGACATCCGGAGAGCCACGGCTTGGCTACCCTGCCCTATTGTATCAATCCGATGACGCTTACAGCTTTTGTTTTAAAACACACACCATTTCTCTCTCGATCGAATTTCGTTTCCCTCCGTATTGGTAGAAGAGTGGACTCCATTGGATGGAACCAAGCAAGGGGACCAGAAGCCAAGCCCCGAGGAGCTTCCAGTTGAACGTTAAGGGGGGGAGGGAGGGGGCGGAGGCCAGAAAGAGCAGAGATTCCCACCCACTCACCCACCCCTTTCAAATCTCTGCTAATGAAGTCGCCATCTCCCCGTCCGCCTCTTTCTTTCTCCATTGGGTCTAATGGGGGTTCAGAAAAATCGATTTGCACACCTCGATCCAGTCACCCGGGAGCGGAGGGAGGGAAGGTTGGGGGAGGGGGAAGGGGAGATGTTGCCGCGAGGGTCAGCAGATGCAGCCCCCCAGCCCACCCCAGCCCACCCCACCCCTCACCATCAGCCTGTGCCTGGAAGCCCCCAAAGGCGAGGAAGAGGGAGGCCGAGGAAGGGAGCTGCCGTGGGAAGACTTGGACCGGGGCCCTGGGAGAAAATGAATTCTCAGCCTCGGCCCCCGCCCGTCCTCCCCAGCGCCAGCAGGGCTGCAATCGATACAAAAATAGTTTACATCCCCACAAGCCTTCTCCGCGCTGCTTCGGTCGGGAGAAGGCCAGCTTGTTGCTCAAACCTGCAGGCATACACGCACGCACGCGCCTGCCTGCTCCGGGTCACGTGTGTACGGGACCGCACAGGTGCCCGGTCCTACCGCATTAGAGAGCCGCTCTGGGTGATTTGTTTAAAAATGATTTTAAAAAAAGAATAAAGACGGGTGTCCTTTTACCATGTCGAGCCTTTTCGTAAGGTTTCTATAGCATTATCAGCGCTTTGGAGAGAGAAGGCGTCATTTTCACATTCCACACATTTGGAATAACGCGCTTCCAGTGCGCTTTAGAAGTCGCTTTTCCAGGTTTTGCATCGGAAGTTGCCAAAAGCACAACAAATATCCCACCTTGACCCCCCACTTGTGTCATGGGGGATCTTGGGCCGGTACCGTATTTCCTGCCCTGCCTACTTCGCGGGAGTGTTGTGTGGATAGAGTGGAGGACAGAACGAAATAGGCTGCGTTGGTCCCCACTGGGTTAAATGAGTTACATTTTAGACCATCTGCTGTGCATGCAGCTGGCGGAGGGAGTTAAGAGGGGGAAGGAGGGGGGCTGTGTTTCAGGATTGCATTCAATATGATACTATTTTATTATGTACATGTTTTTATTATTGTATTATTATTGTACTAGTAAAAAAAGCCCATTTGTAAAAATGGGCTTTGAAAGGGGAGTATGGGCAAGGGAGACAGGCGGGCACAGGAAGCCACCCATCCCGATCAATGAGAGGCACCCTGGCGGGAGTGGTCTGGGCGGGCCTGGTAAGGAAGGGTAGGCGAAAGGCGGCAGCGTCTGACCTTGCAGGGACCCAGGGTGCTGAGGCCGGCGCGGCAGGCGGGCTAGTCGCGATTGCAGGCGGGCAAGTCTCGTCGTCGGGTGTGGTCCGGTGTCCATGGCGGGCCTGGGGGAGGCAGTAGCGAGGCTGAGGGGTGGTGGGCAGCGAGGCGACGGGGAGGGCGGCGCGGTAGCGGGATGGCGCGCGTGCGTGTTAGAGGGGTGGGGCAGGGCTGTGTTGGGGAAGGGAACCAGGCATGCGCCGGAGTCCGCGCATGCCTGGTTCAGTCTAGTGCTGTGGCGGCGGCCGTGAAGGACGCGCGGCCTAGCCACAGCGCTATCGGGAAGGCAGAAAAGGGCGTTGGAGGGGCAGGAGGAAGGTAAGGACGGGCGGAGCGAGTGTGTTTCGGCCGGGGAAAGGGACGGGCGGGGTGGGGGTGGGAAAGGCGGGGATGGCTTACCTTTGAGAGGGCGCTCCGGAGGCTCCTTTGCGGCGGGCAGGGTGTCTTTTTGGCGGCGGTTCTCTCCCCGGTTTTTGGTTTTTTTTTTGTAGTCTGGGAGTCCCCCAGCGGCGGGCCGAGCGGCGGTTCTCGCGGTTTTTTTTCTCTTTGAGTCCGGGAGTTCCCCCAGGCGGCGGTCGGAGCGGCGCGTCTCTGTTTTTGTTTTTCTCGGTGTCCGGGAGTCCCCCTGCGGCGGGCCGAGCGGCGGTTCTCTCCCCGGTTGTTTTTTTTTTTTTGAGTCTGGGAGTCCCCCTGCGGCGGGCCGAGCGGCGGTTCTCGCGGTTTTTTTTTTTTCTTTGAGTCCGGGATTCCCCCAGGCCGCGGGCCGAGCGGCAGGTCTTTTTTTTTCCTAAAGGCATCGGTGGGTTCCCCCAGGCGGCGGCCTGACGCGGCGGGAGGCGCTTCGCGCCTCTCGCCGCGTCAGGCCGCCGGACAGGGAGCCCCCGGCAGCCGCGCTCCGCGCGACTGCCGGGGGCTCCCTCAGGCGGTGGCCTGACGCGGCAAGAGGCGCTTCGCGCCTCTCGCCGCGTCAGGCCGGGAGCAACTGCGAGCCGCGCTTCGCGCGGCTCGCAGTTCCTGGGGCTGGGAATCGGAGGGACCAATCGGCAGGCGCTTCGCGCCTGCCGATTGGTCCCTCCGATTGTCTGTCATGAGGAAGGGTCCAATCTGGACCCTTCCTCATCCCGGACTCATCCCGCCCCAGGACCCCTTACTGCTTTATTTAGTCCGTGGCGCCCGCGGCGCCACGGGCGGTTTACAGATAATAATAATAATAATAATAATAATAATAATAATAATAATAATAATAATAATAATAATATGATTTCGGAGGAAAGGGATGGCCTGTGCAAGTCACTTATACCGGATCTGGGAAGGCGTCATTGGCCGAGAAGCCTGGCCAAAAGAACGAGGCGAAAAGCGGCGAGGTCTCATCACCGGCTGTTGGAGGCAGCAGCAGCTAAGAATGAAACCCCCAGGCTCCGAAGCAGTCTATCTCTGCGTGCCAGATGCAAAGCACAGAAGCTAGCCCTTGCTCATTTGGCTAGCCCTGGACTTTAGTCCGATTTCGCAGGGTTAGTCGCAATTTCCCTGAGCAAATAGCAGAGGTCTGTTCTCTTCCCCGTCTCCATTTTCCACAGGCGCCGAGTTAACTGGGTTTAAAATATAAATTAATTTTTAAAAAGGATTTCCTTTACTGAACACAAAGCAGAGTCACTGCGGTTCCGCCTCCACATTGATGGAGGCAAAAATGTCCTAAGCAGGAAGCTTCCATTGGGGGAGGAGAAGAGGGCGAGCTGAAACAGCTTTCTTAATTCGGATTAAGTAGGACGCCCCCCCCCCCCGCGCCCAGATTTTTTAAAAGAATCCTGATTCAGATTGGCTCCCACCCGATCAGAAAGCGGTGTGGTCAAGCCAGGCTGTCCCCCCCCCCTCTTCCGCACGCAAAAGCGTTGCCTTGGTTATAGATCATTGATCGGCACCGCCATTTGTAAAATGAAGGAGCTATACTATCGATCCGCCTGGGAGGCAATGAGGGAAGGGGCGGGCGGGGGAGGCCGGGAGGGACGGAGGGAGGTCAACCAAATCAGCTGACTGGGAACCCTTCAGCAACCACCAGGCCTGGGGAAGGGGCGGCGGGAGAGAAGCTGCGCTGGGAAGAGAACTGGCCCAACCGGAGGGTTTGTGTTTTTGAGAGGGGGGGGGGTTCAAATTGGCCAGGAAAAAGAAATGGGAACAGAAAGGTTATGAGAAGAATAGAGAATCAGGGAGACAAAACTGGGAATGGGAAAGGAAGGAAGGAAGGAAGGAAGGAAGGAAGGAAGGAAGGAAGGAAGGAAGGAAGGAAGGAAGGAAGGAGACAGACAGACAGACAGACAGACAGACAGACAGACAGACAGACAGGAAGGAAGGAAGGAAGGAAGGAAGGAAGGAAGGAAGGAAGGAAGGAAGGAAGGAAGGAAGGAAGACTGAGACAGGAAGGAAGGAGACTGAGACACCAAAGAAAGAGAGAAGGAAGGAAGGAAGGAAGGAAGGAAGGAAGGAAGGAAGGAAGGAAGGAAGGAAGGAAGGAGACAGACAGACAGACAGACAGACAGACAGACAGACAGACAGACAGGAAGGAAGGAAGGAAGGAAGGAAGGAAGGAAGGAAGGAAGGAAGGACTCCCAGCACACCAGGTTGACAGCCGCTCCCCCCCCCCCCCCCCGCAGCGGAGATCCTCGCAAAGGAAAAGGGAAAAGCATCCCGTTGAACTGCGAATAACGGCATGTCCAGATCTGGAAGCCGTCGGCCCCCCCTTTGTTGCCGATTCGTCCTTGGCCTGCTTGTGGGTTTCCAGGAAGCATTTCCCCCCCTGCAAGATTCTGGAATTATCTTTTTTTTTTTTTAATCCCCCGAGTTACGGCTTGTTCCAGCAGAACCCCTTGGGAACCGTGCGGGGTGCGTGTGTCGTTGGCGGAGGAGGACGGACCTGAGCCTCCATGACCTTTCCTCTCCGGGGCCCAGGCCTCTCCGAATTCCCTCTCGTTACGGATCTTGGGTCGCCGGCACCGAGCCAGAAGAAAAGTTCCCAGTTGAACAGGGGCATCCGCCTCCTGCCACCTTTCCAGCGCCCACCTAGTCGGATGGCTGCGTTCTTGACTCCGCAACCGAGACCAGCGTGACCGTGTGAACGGGCCCGACTGTGACAACATCGACCCGTTCCTTTCCGGAAAGCGCTTCCACAACTCACAAGGGCATCTGAAAGACTTACGCAAAGAAATCCGAGAAAGCTTGGGAGGAAGGTGCGCTGGATGGCGAGTAAAAGGGACGGGAGGTGCTCAAAGATAACCCCCCCCCCCCCACACACACACACACACACAATTGTCCCGCCGGCCCTACAGTTCTTCGAGAGACCGACTCTGCGTTTGTGCAAGTCCCTTGCTGGGGTCGACTGGAATCGCCACCCTCCCCAGCCAGTAAAAAGGACTGGTCAGATGGAGATGTTGCTGGGTTAGATCAGGTTCCTTGGCTTGGTTGGTGTATCCATGGGGTTAATTCAGGGATTGAACCCGTTGGGGGAAAGGGGAGAATTTCCCCTCCACGGGATGCGCTGGCTGGGCTGGCGCCAAGGCCTTGAATGTGCGTGGGTGACCACAAATGTACTCCTCTCATCCTACCCTCTTCCGTTCGGTCCAGAGGACGACTCCAGTCTCTCCAGCTCAGCCTCGGCCAGAGCCGGGCCTTTGGACCCCACCTCCGGAAATAGAGAGAGAGAGAGAGAGTTGAGGCCAGCCAGGCCAGGCCAGGGAAAGGCCGCTACACGGGTCCAACGGGCCCGGAAAGGGCTCCAGAAGGGCGTTGAGGGTTTTCAGCGTTTGCATTTGGGCCGAAAGGCGCCATACAGAGATTTTGGAATAAAGAAACAAATTAATAGACTAAATTCTTTCTTTCTTTCTTTCTTTCTTTCTTTCTTTCTTTCTTTCTTTCTTTCTTTCTTCCTTCCTTCCTTCCTTCCTTCCTTCCTTCCTTCCTTCCTTCCTTCCTTCCTTCCTTCCTTCCTTCCTTCTGTACCTACCTACCTTTCCCTCCAGCTCTTTCTTTCCCTCCCTCCCCCCTTCACGAGCCTTCTCTCTCTCTCTGATATACGTTTTTGTGTATACCTTGCATAATATATCTACACATAATGGTACGTGTGGACGCAGTCGCCCGCCGAGTGTGTGTGTGGGGGGGGGGGGGGAGAGACAGACCTGAGAGGCGAAAGGAACGAGGACAGAAGCCTCTGGGTTCGGGGGTGGGTGAGAGAAAGACCGATCCTCAGCCTTTCCCCCCGATCCAAAACAGCGCAGCGCTCCTCCTCCCTGTCCGCGTGTGACTTTTCGGATCTCCGCGCAGGGAGAGGCCTGAAAGGGAGTCGAGGAAGCCGAGAGTTTGGGGGCTTCGGCAGCGAGGACCTCCGCGAATCCTCTTCTGGCAAGCGGGTCATAAAAAGACCACAGATGAATGAGCGCCGGTGAATGGCAGGAGAGACAAGGCGAGCGAGAAGGTGGAAACATCTAATAACCATCGATCGGCTCCGTCCCCGAGCAGGTTAAGAGCGGGGTCCAGCATTCCCTCGCTCCCCGTTGCGCTTCTCCTCCCGGCGACCGCGGGGCAGCGGAGCGCCGGGAAGGAAGGAAGGACCTCGCCGAATCGTCGCAATTCGTCCCCGGCGACCCGGCGGGCGCCCCAACCCCGAGCGACCGCTTCACACGTGCGCCCCAACACGGGACAGAGATGCCCACCAGGCTCCATTGCACACAGGTCCTTCCTGCCCCCCTTCCGACCTTTGCCTCCGGACACCCCTTCCCTTTTGCCTCCGCTTCTCTAACCCTCTCCCCCCCCCACATACCCCTTGGGGGGGTTTCCACGTGGGAAGGGAACCAGCCCTCGCCCGCCCGCGCCGTCCCGACACAACAAAGCCGCCTCTTTCTCGGGGAGGGAGGGAGGGAGGGAAAGGGGGGGGGGTCCGCCCGCTTGCTTGCCTCCCTACCTGCCAGCCGGAGCGCCGACATGCGCTGGAACTCGGGCTCCTGCAGCCATTTCCACATCCTGCGGAAGGTCTCGCGGCCGGACTTGAGTTTACTCCAGGGTTTGGGGTTGCGCAGCAGGTCGGAGAGGGTGCCCTGCGAGCGGCACAAGATCCGCTGGGCGAAGATGGCCTGCGGGATGCTGTAGCGCTTCAGCTCGGCCGTGATGCGCTGCGCCACCTCCTTGGTGTTGATCTCCTCCACCTGGCCGGAGCCGCCGCCGCCGCCGCCGCCGCCGCCTTGCGCGCCGCCCGCCGAGCCTTGGCGGTCGCGCTCGCCCAGCAGGGCGCCGTTGGCCTGGCCGTGCGGGTGGCCGTGGGGGTGCATGCCGTTGAGCGCCTGCATCATGCCGGAGCCGGGCGCGGCCAGGCCGCGGGCCAGGTGCTCCTCGCCGCGGGAGAGCATGTGCGTCTCGAAGCCGTTGGGCGACAGGAGCTTGTCGCCGGCCAGGTGGCCGCCCGGCGCGTAGGGCCCCAAGGACTGCGGGCTGTTGTGCAGGGAGCCCAGGCCGTTGGAGAGGGGCGACAGGGGCTGGCCCATGGCCGGCATCTCCTTGGGGTAGTGGCCGTAGAGGTTGCCCATGGAGGCGGCCAGGCTGCGCTCCTCGCGCATGAGGGCGAAGCTGCCGCTGACGTTGCCCGAGAGGCGCTGGTGCGGGTGGTGGGGGTGGGTGTGCGGGTGGTGGTGGTGGTGGTGGTGGGCGTGCGGGTGGTGGAACTTCTCCGAGACGGCCGAGATGGGCGGCAGGTGCTGGAGCGGGGTCAGCGTGGTGTAGGTGCTCATCCCCGACGGCGACTCGCACGCCATGCTCATGGCCGGGTGCAGCGGGCCGCCCAGGCTGTGCTCCGGCCGGTAGTCGCCCGCCCCGTCCAGGATGGACGCCATGCTGGACACCATGGCCGGCCGCCCGTGAGACGAGACCAGGTTGCGGTGGGCCGAGGGCGGCGGCGGGGGCGGCGGGGGAGGCGGCTGGCGGGCGTGCGCCCCCGCGGGGCTCAGCAGCTCGCCCGCCTGGTGGAGGTTGGCCAGCCCGTCGAGGTTCAGCTCCATCGCTCGCGCGCTCGCCCCCGGCCGGCCGATGTCCCCCCCGCCCTCCGCCTCCTGGCTCTCCGCCTCCCGTCCGCCCGCCTGCCTCCTCCGCCGCCGCCGCCGCCGCCTTCTCCCGCCGCCGGCGCCGGCGCCTCAATCCTGCTGGCCGGCCATCTCCGGAGGAGAGCCCCAGGCGGGTCTCTCGGCGTTGGGCGCAGGCAGCCTCCCCCGGCCGGGCTCCCTCGCCTCGCCTCGCCTTCCGCGCTGGCTCGCTGGCTGGCTGGCTGGCTGGCTGCTGGCTGGCCTCCTCCTCCGCCGACGTCCGTCCGGCTGCGAATCGCGGCTCTGCCTGGCAGCGCTGCCTCCCTGCTCGCCTTGACGTCACGGCTCCCGGGCCCGGCCGGCCTCCCCCTCCCCCCCCCCGCCCGACAGGCGCGCGTACTCGCTCACACACACACACACACGCACACACAGGCGCACACACACGCACGCCGCGCCCGGAGCAGAGAGCGGCAGGTCCAACGCGGGAGCTGCCACCTTGCCCTGCGCCCACCTGCCCACCTGGCGCGCCCCCGACGGTGTGTTTGGTGTGTTTGCGCGCGCGCCCGATCTTTTGCCTCTCCCCCCGCCCCAGCCTCTCAGACAATTCCAAGCGTCAAGGATTCCTCCTCCTGGCTCTTCACGCACCGGGGGGGGGGGCAGCCAAGAGCCGGCAGCCGCGGGCGGCAGCGCGGGGTGGGGGCGGGGACGAGGGGAAATAGCGATCTAAAATCAATCGCGGCTGGAGGCTGAGCGAGAGAGTCTGGCGGGACCGGGGCGGGGGGGGGGGGGAGGGGTGATCTGTTGGAGAGAGCGGGATGGGGGAGGGGCAGAAAAATGAGAGGGAGGGAGGGAGGAAAGGAGGGAGGATTGAAGCACAGAGAAAGAAGAGAGGGCGGGAGGAAAGAAGGAAGGAATGTAGGGAGGGAGGAAGAAAGGGAGGGAGAGATGGGGTGAGAGACAAAGGAAGGGAGAGAGCGGAAGAAGACACAGGGAAAGGGAAGGAAGGAGACACCAGGAGAAGGGAGGGAGGGAGGGAGGAAGCAATGGAGGGAGGGAGGGAGAGGGAGGGAGGAAGGAAGGAAGGAGAGAGGAAGTGAGGGAGGGAGAGGGGGGAGGGAGGGGGGAGAAACAAAGGAAGGGAGAGAGCGGAAGAGGGAAGAAGGATGGGAAGGAGAATGGAGGAAGGGAGGAAAAGAGGGGGGGGGAGGAAAGAAGGAATTTAGGGAGGGAGGAAGAAAGGGAAGGAAGCAAGGAGAGACCAGGAGAAGGGAGGAAGAAAGCAAGGGAGGGAGGGAGGGAGGTAAGAGGAAGTGAGAGAGGGGGAAGGAGAGGGGATAGAGTCAAGGGAAGAGAGACAGTGAAAGAGGGAGGGAGGGAGGGATGATTGAGGCCAAGAGAGAGTAGGGAGGGAGGGAGGGAGGGGGGAAAGAAGGAAGGAATGTAGAGAGAGGGGAAAGGGAGGAAGGGAGGAGAGAGGAAGTGAGGGAGGGAGAGGGAAAGGGGAGGGAGGGTTGGGAAAAGAGACAAGGAAGGGAGAGAGCAAAAGAGGGAGGAAGGATGGGAGGGAGGGAGGAGACACAGGAAAAGGGAAGGAAGCCAGAAGACACCAGGATAAAGGAGGGAGAGAGGATTGAGGAACAGAGAAAGAAGAGAGGGAGGAAAGAAGGAAGGAATGTATGGAGAGAGGGTTGGAGAAAGTGAGGGAGAGAGGAAGGGAAGGAAGGAAAGTGGAAGGGAGGGAGGGAGGGGGGAAAGGGAGGGAGTGATGGGGAGAGAGACAAAGGAAGGGAGAGAGTGAAAGAGGGAGGAAGGATGGGAGGGAGGGAGGAGACACAAGTAAAGGAAAGGAAGCAGAGAGCCACCAGGGGAAGGAAGGAAGGAAGGAAGGAAGGAAGGAAGGAAGGAAGGAAGGAAGGAAGGAAGGAAGGAAGGAAGGAAGGAAGGAAGGAAGGAAGGAAGGACTCAGGGCCAGGGGAAAGGAGGAGGTGGCCTTGATGTCTGAGGATGGACTAGTGGCGGTGAGGCTGGCACCTCCAGCCCTGCCTGCAGCCTTCCACCCCTGCCTGGCGGCCTAGACTCCCAACCGACTGCATTACCAAGCCATGCATCAAGGCACTCCATCCTGCCTAATCTCTCCCTCCATCTATCACGGGCGTTTCTGCTTTCTGGCTTCATCCATCCAGGCAAGGGAAGCTGCCAGAGCATGCCTCTGGCCTTGGTGTGTGAAAGCACAACTCCTGGCCACTCCTCACCCCCTCCCAGTCCCAAACTGACCTCTCTTTTCTTCCCAGAGCAACCGCCCCCCCACCCCCGCCATTGCTTTCCCTCTCCTTGGGAGTTAGCTAGGGGGCGCAGGCAAATAGGCTGCCGCTCCTCCAGAGCTTCCCCCCCTCCCTGCCCTTATCGATCGCCCCAGCTCCTAGGGATGGAGGAGGGAAGGATAACCTTCTGCTGTGGCCTGCAGATGCTATGTGGAAAGCGATGGGGGGGGGAGGAGCAGGTGACGGGGGCTGCAGACCTGCCTGGTGTGGCTGGATCCCAGAGCTTCACTCTTCCACCACCCTCCTTTTACCCCAAAAACAGACCCTTTGGGGCAGCTAAGGATTGTTTCTGCACCAGGCTGACTGACAAACACACTCTGCCCATGCTAAGAAGCCACTGTAATGACATGTCTTGCCAAACCCCCTGGAGCCATACCAAAAGAAGAAAAAGAAGAAGAGTTGGTTTTTATATACCGCTTTTCTCTACCCAAAGGAGGCTCAAAGCAGCTTCCAGTCTCCTTCCCTTTCTATAAATGCAGTGGCGAGCTCAAGGTCACCCATCTGGCTGCATGTGGGGGAGTGCAGAATCGAACCTGGCAAGCCAGATCAGAAGTCCACACTCCCAACCACCACACCGAATTGGCTCTCAGAAGGCTGGTCAGATTTTGGAATCTACTGTTCTTCCAGCTTCATTGGCTCCAGATTGAAGATTGGTTCCGGTTCAAGGTTTTGGTATTAACCTATAAAGCCCTAAACAATCTGGGACTGGCCATATTGATGAGATTGCCTCTTTTGCCATGCCTTCGAAAGAGTGTTGAGGTCATCTAGCCAATCTCCTTAGGATTCCTAGCCTGGGCCCCTTTCCAGCCTTGGCCCCGGCCTGATGGAATGCTCTGCCGAAAGAGGTCAGGGTCCTAAGGGACCATAACCTGCAGGGCCTACAAGACAGGTGTTCTACCAGGCCTAGGGTTAAAGCCAGACAGAATTGTTGGCCTCATTGTCGAAAATAGAAGGAAGGCTTGCCTCTGCAAGGAAACTCTGGGAACTCCCAGCCACAATTTTGTTGAAATGGGACTGATGTAAATATATAGATATATTCATATTTAGAACTGGTTATAAGAAATTGATTGTTTCAACTATTGCACTATTAGGAAGGGAGGAGGAGGAGCCTTACAAATGGCCAAAGAAACTGCCAGTGAGGAGGCTCCAGAATTTTACAGAACTCTTCTTGGGACTGGATGTTCAGAGGAGGTGGGGAGAGAGAGAGGGGGAGAGAGGGGAAGAGAGGGAGGGAGAAAGAGAGGGAGGGATGGACAGAAGGAGAGGGAGTGAGGGAGGGAGAGGGGGGAAGAGAGGGAGGGAGGAAGAGAGGGAGGGAGGGATGGACAGAAGGAGAGGGAGAGAGGGAGGGAGGAAGAGAGGGAGGGCGGGAAGGAAGGAGAGGGGGAGAGAGAGGGAGGAAGGGAGGGAGGGAGAGAGAGAGGGAGGGAGGGATGGACAGAAGGAGAGGGAGAGAGGGAGGGAGGAAGAGAGGGAGGGCGGGAAGGAAGGAGAGGGGGAGAGAGAGGGAGGAAGGGAGGGAGAGAGGGAGAGAGAGGGTGGGAAGGAAGGAAGGAAGGAAGGAAGGAGAGGGGGAGAGAGAGGGAGGGAGGGAGGGAGGGAGGGAGAGAGAGAGGGAGGAAGGGAAGGGAAGGGAAGGAAGGAAGGAAGGAAGGAAGGAAGGAAGGAAGGAAGGAAGGAAGGAAGGAGAGGGGGATGGAGGGAGAGGGAGGGAGGGAGGGAAGGAAAGAGGGAGGGAGAGGGAGACTGAGGCAGAAAGGGAGAAAGTGGGGGGGGGAGCAGGCTTTTAGAGCATGAGCAGGTGTATTATAGACCTGGTGAAAATGTTCTCAGGCTGTGAAAAAGGTTACTGGGGTGAAAGAGACACAGCCTTTCTAATGTTGGAAGCACCAAAGCCAGCAGGAATTCTGCTCTGTCTTCAGCCTTCAATGGAACCCTCACCTAAGTCAAAAGGGGAGACATCACATTTTCCCTTACATTAGCCAAACTATGTGATTGTACAGCAAGAGTCCACTGACCTGGTGGAATGGGATCCCGGAAGAGCTGAGGGCCCTCGTGGAGCTGTCTAAGGGCCATTCCGCACCAGGATCTATGTAGCAAATTGGTTGAGGAATGAAAAAGCGCCATTTTAAATAGTGGAATTTGTTGTTACGCATACCTGGCTTTGTAGTGGAATCCAGTTGCGTTTCTATAGTTTCCCACAGGTTTCCGGTCTCGGCAAGAATCGCTAGCCAGGAAGCGATATTGCCGAGCTTTGTCCCGCCCCTGGCCATCAAGCAGCCAATGGGCGGCCGTTATCATGCTCCCAAAAAGCCCCTTTCCCTTTAAGGAAGGTTAAAAAAAAAACACACACATGTTGCAACGAATCTGCCTTGATTCGTTGCAATGCATCTAGCTAGCAGGTGGTGTTTGAGCTGCCATTTCATCGTTGCCACACTCCCCCCAAGTGAAAACAAAAATACCGCCCCCCCCCCCCGCACAGGTGCGATTTTCGGCCGAAAATACAGTGAAAAATAAAGGGAAAATAAACCAGCAAACGGGGCTGTGTGTTGCTTCGTGCTTGGTGACTTAAAACAGCTCTGGGGAGGGACTGCAGCCAGGGAAGCCTCGCTGGGTAAACGAAGGCTTGCCGGTGTGTTGATCTCTGCTTGCTCCAAGAAAAAAAAAATGGTGATCGCTTCACCAGAAGATCAGAGGAGAGAGCCAGGGGGAGGGACTTTGCAGAAACCGCAACAATGGTAACGCACAGAACTTTCCTGCTAGTGTGGCAGATTGGTTGCAAGAGTGTAGCAATTTCCAGAGGGTGAATCCACTTTTTGGGATTTCCCTGAAAGCGCTACAACGAAGTGCTTTCTGCGGATCGGTTTCAGGAGTGTTGCAGATTGTCAACGATGTTGTGCATAACAGCAAAACAGTAGCAATTTCAATGTGTAACCATTGTGTTATTTTGAACGAGTGCGGAATGGCCCTAAGTTCTGCAGGGGCTGTAAAATGGAGCTCTTCCACCAGGTCTTTGGTTGAGGCCAGGGTCAGGAACAACTGGGGCCCCTACCCGAGATAATGCTTAAACAAAATGTAAACCCCACCCTGTGGCAACTGGCTGAAGATGGGGATGGGTAGATTGGGATTATGCCACTTTATTAGGTTTGCTTTCTAAGGGGGAATTGATTGGTTTTATTTGGGATTGTTTAAATGTAACCTGCCATAATTCTACTACAGAAAGTGGTGGGATAAAAATGCAATCAATCAATCAATCATAAAATCCAGAAACTGTAGTATTACCCAATGTTGTGGGAGGGCAGACAGGAACTAGGTCCCAAATGAGGAAGAAGAAGAAGAAGAAGAAGAAGAAGAAGAAGAAGAAGAAGAAGAAGAAGAAGAAGAAGAAGAAGACTTGGTTCTTATATGCCATTTTTCTGTACCAGGAAGAATGTCAAAGTGGCTTACCATCGCCTTTTCTCTGCCCACAACAGACACCCTGTGAGGTGGGGGAGGCTGAGAGAGCCCTGATATTCCTGCTTGGTCCGAACAGCTTTATCAGTACTATGGTGAGCCCAAGGTCACCCAGCTGGCTGAATGTGGAGTAAGAGCAGGGAATCAAACCTGATTAGAAGCCCCGATCCTAACCACAACACCAAGAAGCGCTGTGTTCCTAGATAGGTTTTGGACTGTTCCAAACAATACAACTCAGGAATCTGAAGGTTGAGTGACAAAACAGACTGAAATTAAAGTATAAATCTATATTATAAAGTGCACTTTTAGAAGATTAAAAATGACATTAAAACCGAAGAAACAGTGCACATATAGTCTCAATGGGTGCATATGGTACGATCAAAGAAAGTGATTTTGGTTTACACTCAGGATTGAACCTTGACCTTGGACAAAGAGGTGGTTCTTGACTACTTTGATTTTTCATTGTGAGCTCCATTTCTGGACTTATTATTATATATTGTTGGTAGCATCACATTTTGTGACTCAAATGCCACCAATCAGGTCTTATTGTAATATTAGCAAGAAAGCCCATTGCAACCAGGAATGCAATGGGCGCTAGCACCCAGGGGGCACTGGCAGGCGCAGATTTCTCTCTCTCTCTCTCTCTCTCTCTCTCTCTCTCTCTCTCTCTCTCTCTCTCTCTCTCTCAGCAGGAGCCATAGCAGGTAATCAGGGCTCCTTCGTAGCAAGGAAGTAAGGGCTGTTTGCAATTTGGGACTCTTTGCAGTTTGTCCCTGTTTCTCTCTCTCCTCCTCGCAGCAGGAGCCATAGCAGGTAATCAGGGGTCATTTGCGGGGCAGGGCTCTCTGTGTGTCTCTCTCAGGCATCTGAGAGCAAAGTGGCTAGCATCCAGGGAAGGCGGGTGGGAGCTGGAGAGGGAGGGCTTGGCTGGCTGCACTTTGATTGGCCCTATTCCAGCTTGGACTGCCAGGACACTCTCCATCCACAGGGTTGTTTCACACATATTAAGAGGAACAATGGATAAGGATTGCATTTTTATATGCATGCATATATTTTATTTAACCCTCTGGGTTGAAACACATTTAATCCATGGCCATACCTTGCAAAAGTTTTGAAGCATAGGCTAGATAGCCGTCTGACAGAAATGCTGATTCTGTGAACTTAGGCAGTTTGTGAGTGGGTGGGCAGGAGGGACTGTATTGGTGGTTGGCTCTTGTGTCCCTTTCTTGCAAGCCCAGGGAAATGCCCATTGCCGCTTTAGGATCAGGTTGGACTAGATGACCCATGAGGTCCCTTCCAACTCTATGATTCTATGATTCTATGATTCTAGGAAGCAAATTTCTTTCAGGCCAGACTGGCCAGAGATTCTGTTTTTTTTTTTGGGGGGGGTGTCATCATCTGGGCATGGAATTGAAGTCACTGTGGTGGGCAGGGAGTTGTTAATTTCCTGCATTCTGCAGGGGTTGGACTAGATGACCCTGGAGGGCCCTTTCAACTCCATGATTCAATGATTCTGACTATTGAGACTATATGTGCAATAATGCACAGGCTCTGATTCTTGGGTTTAATGCTATTTTTAATTTTCTGAATGTGTGCACCTTATAATAAACATTTGTATTTTAATTTTAATCTGTTTTGTTGCTCAACCTTCAGGTTCCTTACTTGTCTTCTCAGGTTGGGTTTTTGTTCCCTTATTGCTGTTTGTCAGACAAAAGGCCTCCTTTGGGGCCACCTCCCTGGGATGCAGCTGACCCAGTTCTTCATTCGACACTTCTGATACATATAATCCAGGGGGATTTTGAGGGAGGGAGGACACTTTGAAGCTTATGGTGTCAAAACCGGGATTTGGGATGGGGAATAGACTATGTCCTGAGAATCTGGTAGTATGTTTTCTGGCAGTCCAAAGCTTGTTCTGTGGTGTAGAGGTGCCCAGTTTCTTAATCTTCCTGTCTCTTGGTGATATGGGAATAGTTGGAACACAGACTGGTAAAGCCAGGCATTGAATGAAGGAACAGTGTAGGTTGTCCTTGCTGGGAAAAGGCTCTGTCAAGTCTTAGGGAGTACAATTGGAGGTGGTCCAGAGCTTACTCTGGGGTGCAGAGCTTCTAAAGCATTGCTAACATTTGTGGGTGAATTCATGAATGAGGAACTAGGGATTGCAAATGAGGACATTTGAGCTGGGAAGCCATTTTGGCCACATCTGGCATTATGAAGGCAGTTTTTGATCACTTCCTCAGTTTGTCAGATGATCTGAGTTGGTATTTTTCAAATCAAAAAAGATATCACAGGGAGCCATTACGTTTTGGTCCTATCCTACATTTGAATATTTAGGGTTTTTTTAAGTCCTTCCTTCCTTCCTTCCTTCCTTCCTTCCTTCCTTCCTTCCTTCCTTCCTTCCTTCCTTCCTTCCTTCCTTCCTTCCTTCCTTCCTTCCTTTTCTCTTTTGTGTCTCAGTCTCCTTCCTTCCTTCCTTCCTTCCTTCCTTCCTTCCTTCCTTCCTTCCTTCCTTCCTTCCTTCCTTCCTTCCTTCCTTCCTTCCTTTTCTCTTTTGTGTCTCAGTCTCCTTCCTTCCTTCCTTCCTTCCTTCCTTCCTTCCTTCCTTCCTTCCTTCCTTCCTTCCTTCCTTCCTCCCCCAAATTTCTCTCTCTCTCTCTCTCTCTCTCTCTCTCTCACTCACTCAAGGCGTTGATCACTGGCATTGACAGTTATTTCTCATATGTTTTTGTGAACTACAACTGAATTTGAGGGGTCTGTTTTAGCAAAGAATTATCATATGGCTGTATTTGAATGTTGTGACACAGTTTAGTAATTTAACAGGATTAACTTTTACTTTATATTCCCACTGTCACGAAGGTCAGTTCATAGTCTGAGGAAGAGAGCTTGCACTCGAAAGCTCACACCTTGAATAAATCTTTGTTGTTCTTAAAGGTGCTCCTGGACTCTGATTTTATTGTGCTACTTCAGACCCACACGGCTACCCATTTGAATCAATTCACTCACTCACTCACTCACTCACTCACTCACAGTCTCTCTTTCTTCTTCTAGCACTAGTGGGACAATCCTAATAAATGAAGCCTATGGGCAGTAGGTTCAGAACAGCAAAAGGAAATGCTACTTTACACAGAGAGTGATTCAAATGTGGAATTCTCTGCTGTTGGATGTAGTGATCACCACAAGGATAAAGAGCCTTACAAGACATAATCATGAAGGACATGTCTATCAGTGACTGCTTGCCATGGTGGCTGATGGGAACCTCCACATTCAGAGGCACTAATCCTCTGAATCCCAGAGCCAGGATTCAGGGGAAGGCCTCAGCCTCTCTGCCCTCTTGTTGGTCCTCCAGAGGAACTGGTCAGCTACTGAGACAGGATGCTGGACTAGTGGGCTACTGGTCTGATCCAGCAGGGTATTTCTGTTGTTACTTATAAGTGAAAACGATATCATATACTAGGACTTAGTCCAGAGAAAGTATGCATACAATTGTTACCATGAATACAAGGAGAGGAAGACTGGCAGCAAGCAGTTCAGAAGCTCACCATTCACAAAGTAGTGCTTTTGTTTTTGCTTCCACTGCATCCTTCTGACAATTGCTGGATCCTACTTTACCTGCTCCAGTGTTTAGCCTGCATGGGCCCTCCTTTTATGTATTTATTTGTTTTATTTATATCTAGCCTTTATCCCATCAGAGTGGCTTACAGAGTTCTCTATTTTATCTTCACCACAACCCTGTGAGACAGGTCATGCTGAGAGAGTGTGACCAGCCTGAGGTCACTCAGCAACCTTCCACAACAGAGTGGGCATTTGTACCTGGATCCCCAAATCCTAGTCTGACACTCTTAACCACAACACTATGCTGGCATGTACTGGAACATGTCACATTCTGGGCAAATACTCTAAAGAGGATAACTTCCTCTACTCTGTACCTGGCAGAGGTATTGCAGAAAGTCTTTCCACTTTTTTAGGCCCTGTTAGGAAAGACAGAAGGTGCTTGCTTCTTTGTCAGCCTCTGGGCTCTAAGTCACACTGTTGCCCCTTACAGCATCTCTCAAGATATAGAGCTCTGGAGGCCTTTAAGTCACGCTTGTGAAGGTTCAGGCACAGTTGCAGTGGGTGGAGCAACACCTGCTTTCCATCGGAGCTTTCCATGGTTCTGAAATGCTTGCTTGACCATTACCAGAGGCTTCCTGATAAGAGTCAGCCCTAGCCAGCATTCTGTGGGATCACAACTTTCAACCAGGACAGAGCAAGGCCATAATGAGTAGCCGAATCAGTCCCAACATTATTCCAATCAATATCAAGAAATCAGGTGAGGTGTCACAAAAATGAGAAGCATGCGTACTACATGGGAGATACACTTCTGGGGAGCAGTGCGTGAACTTGGGGGTACTTGTGGACTGCAAGCTAAATATAAACAGACTGTGTGATATGGTGGTTAAAAAGTCGAGTGTAATCTTGGGCTGTATCAACCGAGGCACCACAGCAAATTTGGAAGATGTCCTTGTCCCATTGTAAACCGCATTGGTCAGACCTCGTCTGGAGTCCTCTGTGCAGTTCTGAAGGCCAAAAAGGAGGTGGACAAAATGGAGAGGGTGCAGAGGAGAGTGATGAGGATTATCTGGAGCCTGGGAACCAAGCCCTAGGAGGAAAGGCTGAGGGGCTTGGGAATGTTCAGCTGGAGAAGAGGAGCTTGGGAGGGGACCTGATTTCTCTCTTTAAGTATTTGAAAGGTTGTCACTTAGAAGAGAGCAGGGAAAGGTTCCTGTTGGCAGCAGAGGACCCACAGTTATGACTTTAAACTATGTATAGAAAGGTACCGGCTAGATATCTGGAAAAAACTTTTCACTGTCAAAATAGTTAAGCAGTGGAATGGGCTGCCAAAGTAGGTGGTGAGCTCTCCCTCACTGGTGGTGCTTAAGCAGCGACTGGATAGATGCTTATCCTGGATGCTTTAGGCCGATCCTGCATTAGGCAGGGGGTTGGACTAGATGGCCTCAATGGTTATTTTCAACTCTATGATTCTATGATTCTCTTTTGCATCTTTGATGCTTAACTGTTGTTGGACGTCAAGCACAACCCTTTTGGCAGGAAACCGCCGGATTCTGTTTCGCAGCTAGGAAGTTGGCCTTTCCCCCTTCCTGCAGCCCTCTGGGCTCTCTCTCTCTCTGGCATGGGCTGAATCGTCTCCTCTGGCCACAGCCTGGCAAATGGGGCCATCAGCTCTGTAATTAATAAAATATAATTGAGCTATGCTGGCTTGTTTGCCTTCCCAGTGGCCAACGACACCCCCCATCGCTCCAGCTCAATCAATATAATGTCATTAGGCAAGAGGCAGGAAAATGTGGTAAAGCAGCCAGGGAGGGGGGAATGGTTGCTGGACTGACGTGGCAGGGAGCTTTCCCAGAAGAACAGAGCAAAACCCCATTGGAACAATGGAGATGTCAAAGGTATTGTTAAACGCTGTTCTTCATTGGCACGGAAAGGACGGCTTTCCCCATCACTTTATTCCCCTCCCCAGTTCCTATTCATCTGTGGTGTGATATCTCCTTGCAAGCAGAGGCTAATCTGTATCGATAATTTCAGTAGACGCAGAAGAATCGTGGCAACCTGGACTGTAGCTTAGGCTGTAGGGAGAGGCCCACATTTTGAACTTAAAGCAACCTTGCCCTTGCACACGGAAACTAGTGCAGCAGAGAAACTACTAGGTGAGAACCTTATTTCCCTGTCACTTTAAGCTGGCCTGTGAAGGTTGAAAGTTTTCAGCAGGGCTTTATTTCCAGTGGGTGGCCATGTGGGTCTGCAGGAGAAGGGCATGAATCAAACGCAGCAGCACCATAAAGACCCAACAAGATTTCCCAATGATCCAGGGCCTGGGGACCAAGCCCTAGGAGGAAAGGCTGAGGGACTTCTGCCTGGAGAAGAGGAGGCTGAGAGGGGACAGGATTGCTGTCATTATTTGAAAGATCACAACAAAATTTGAGTCCAATGGCATCTTTAAGACCAGAGTACAGAGAGTACAGATATAAGGAGAAAGTAAATTAGTAGCAAATTAGTAAACCACATCCTAAGTCCAAATATGCATTATGACAATTCTTTGCTAGAAAAAGTAGTTAAAAGTAGCTTGTTGTTAACCCCATTCATCTCCACCCAAGCACGGAGGGATCCCCACAAGTGACAAGACCTGCTATGTTATCCTATCCTGAGAACAGAGTGTTAGATGCTAAATAGCATTACATACTTACATCCCATAACATTCTCCTTGTCCCAAATAAAATGAAAACAAGAGGGGATTGTAAGGAATGTAGATATGAGAGTTGAATGAAGTTTGCATACATAGTGAAATAAGAAACCAATATCCTTGTTGATACCGGGGATGACATTGTTTTGAGTATTGTAATAACTTGCATTTCTGCAGTCTCCCTTTCTAGTCTGTTCTTGAAGTTTCTTTGTAATAAAACGACTACTTTGAGGTCCCTTATTGAATGTCCTGGAAGGTTGAAAGGTTCCCCTGGACTACAGGTTTTTCAGTCCCATGATCTTTGATGTCAGACTTATGTCCATTTTTGGGGGGGCAGAGGGTTTGACCTGTTCATCCTATAGAGCAGGGGTAGTCAACCTGTGGTCCTCCAGATGTTCATGGACTACAATCCCCATGAGCCCCTGCCAGCAAATGCTAGCAGGGGCTCATGGTAATTGTAGTCCATGAACATCTGGAGGGCCACAGGTTGACTACCCCTGCTATAGAGGGAACAGAGGGGTATTTTTGGCATTTAATGGCATATAAAATGTTAGAAGATGAGCATGTGAAAAAGCCTTTGATGGTACAGGTGAAGTTGTTAGGTCCAGTGATTGTGTTATTGCAGTGTTTGTGGCAGCAAAGTTGGCATCTGGGTTTGTTGCAAGCTCTGATATCAGTGTCCATGTTCAAATAAGGATAGATTCAAATGAGTAGCCATGTTGGTCTGAAGTAGCACAATAAAATCAGAGTCCAGTCATACCTTTAAGACCAAAAAAGATTTATTCAAGGTGTGAGCTTTCGAGTGTAAGCACTCTTCGTAGTTTTCATAATCTGACAAAGAGTGCTTGCACTCAAAAGCTCACTAATAAGCCTTTGTTGGTCTAAAAGGTGCTACTGGACTCTGATTTCATGTTCAAATAAGATGTTGCATTGTTGTGGGTGAGGAGTAGGGCTTGTCATTTGTGTATCTGCCTCCATGCTTGGGTGGAGATGGATCAGGCTAACAACAAATGGCTTTTAATGACTTCTTTTCACAACTGGGAGAGTGTCTGCTATTAATGACTAACTCTACATTTTTATTGCCCCATTGTTTTTGTGAACAACAAATGAACCCAAAGGACTGCTTTTCTAGCAAAGAATTATTGTACTGCATATTGAGACTTATGATGCTGTTTACTAATTCGCAACTAATTTACTTTTACTCTTATGATCCCTGTTCCATTGTCTGAGGAAGTGTGCATGCACACAAAATCTCACTCCTTGAATAAAACTTTGTTGGTCTTTAAGGTGCCATTGGACCCAAATTTTGTTGTGCTACTTCAGACAAACACCACCTGAATCTATTTGAAGGATTGTCACTTGGAGGAGGTCAGGGAGGGGTTCCTGTTAGCAGTAGAGGACTAGATCTGTTAGATTGCTTACTGTTATTCAAATTACAGTCTATACTGGAGTGTTGCCCATACAATCCTAGTCTAGGACTGGGGAAGAGAATGATGTAAATTTGCCAACTTCCTGACTGGTTGAGGCAGATATAGTTGGGGAGGTCTAGAGATCAGATGTCCACCTTCATTGGGCCTCAACCATAGGCTGGTGGAACAGATCTGCCTTACAAGCCCTGCAGAACCATTTCTTGGATGTCCCATCCTGTAGACCAGGGGTAGTCAACCTGTGGTCCTCCAGATGTCCATGGACTACAATTCCCATGAGCCCCTGCCAGCAAATGCTGGCAGGGGCTAGTGGGAATTGTAGTCCATGGACATCTGGAGGACCACAGGTTGACTACCCCTGCTGTAGATGATATTATATTGACTTTGGCATCCAATAAAGCTGATGGGCAGTGGGTTCAGAATGGACAAGAGGAAATACTACTTTATACAGAGAGTGATTAAAATGTGGAATTTGCTGCCAGAGGATGCAGTGATGGCCACAGGAATAAATAGCTTTAAAGGGGGATTAGATGGATTCAAGGAGGAAAAGCCCAATGATGGCTCCTCACCAGGGTGACTGAGGGGAACCTCCACATTCAGAGGCACTAATCCCCTGAATCCCAGAGCCAGGAGACAATGTCAGGAGAAGACCTGTATGACATATTTTTAGCTGTCCAGAGGAACTGGTTGGCCCCTGTGTAAGTCAGGATGCTGGACTAGATGGGCCTTCGCTGGTCTGATCCAGCAGGGCTCTTCTGATGTTTTTATGAAGGCCTTGGCGTCTATTTTAGTTTAGTTTTAGTTTATTTGATTTGTTAGCCCGCCACTCCCAAAAAGGCTCGTGGTGGGTTACAACAGATAAAATCCCCAGTTAAAAAGTTACCCGTAAAAATATGCAATCCACAGTTTCCTATCCAATATCCAAGGTATAATATAATGCGATGACGTAAAAACAACTAAGCCCCCCCCTTAAATACCACATCCAGGGCTGGACGTGGGAGAACAGATCTCAAGCCACCTGTAGAGTGATCCAGGAGTGGGGTCCAGATCTTCCTTAGCATGCCGGCCCTGTTGCTGGCCCTCCAGAGAAGCTGGTTGATCTCTGTGTGAGACAGGATGACTGAATGGACTCTTGGTCTGATCCAGCAGGGCTGAGGTTCTTATAAAGGCCTCATTCTCTAAGCTCTGTTGTTATTCCTCCAGAGGAACTGGTGGCCCCTGTGTAAGTCAGGATGCTGGACTAGATGGACCTTCACTTGTCTGATCCAGCAGGGCTTTTCTGATGTTCTAATGAAGACCTCAGCCTCTAGGCCCTCTTGTTGGCAATCCAGAGGAATTGGCTGGCCAATGTGCAAGACAGGATGCTGGACTAAATGGACTATTCATCTGAACAGCAAGGTGCTTCTTATGTTCTTACATTCTATCATGGGAAGCCTTCAGCTTCTCTGCCCTGTTGCTGATCATCCAGAGGAACTAGTTGGCCACTGTGTGAGACAGGATGGACCTGGTTTGCCCAGGTACACCAATTCCTGTCAGATATTGGAAACTTGCAGGTATTTTTAATGATATCCCTCTTAAGAAGTCAGTATTCACTGTTTGAAATTTACTCCAAGGTCTATTAGACATCTTGTGATGTCTTTGTCAGTGAGGAAAACATTTTGAAAGTGGTTGTTACTGAACGGTGCTTTGGTGAAGGCTACAAATAAATTAGAAAAAAAGAATAGACAAGAATCATCTTTTTTCATTGGCGTACTGGTTACATTAATTGTACTTTATTCAGCCCCTCTTCAGGATTCTTTGTGTTTTCAAATCTCAGAAGCTAAACAGGACCAACTCTGGCTAATATTTGGATGGGAAACCTCCAAGGAGTTTGGTGGCGGTTTGTCCAAAGAGCATGAGGGGTAAGGACGTGGAGGTAGGAAATGACACACCACCACTGAACATCCCTCTGCATGGCTGCCAGATAATCCGGGGATTTCCTGGATTTCCTGGCCACACCACACACCCCATAGATAGACAGACAGACAGACAGACAGACAGACAGACAGACAGACAAAGAAGAAGAAGAAGAAGAAGAAGAAGAAGAAGAAGAAGAGTTGGTTCTTATATGCCACTTTTCTCTACACAAAGGAGTCTCAGAGTGGCTTACATTCACCTTCCCTTTCCTCTCCCCACAAGAGACACCCTGCGAGGTGGGTGAGGCTGAGGGAGAAGAAGAAGGGTTGGTTGTATATGCTGCTTTTTTCTACCCGAAGGAGTCTCAAAGTGGCTTACAATCACCTTCCCTTTCCTCTCCCCACAACAGACACCCTGTGAGAGAGGTGAGGCTGAGAGAGCCCTGATATCACTGCTCCCAGATATCACTGCCAGGCATACTTCTCTGGGGCCAGGAACAACTAACAAATTGGTACCCACCAAGCACAAAGCCTTGTGAGGGGCTATAAGCAGCCCCTCAGATATGTAGGTCCCAGACCGCGAAGGGCCTTAAAGGTCAAAACTAAAACCGTGAACTGGATCTGGGCCGCAACCTGCAACCAATGCAGCTGCCTCAGCACCGGCTGGATATGGGTTCTCCAAGGTGTTCCAGTGAGGCTCCCAGCAGCTGCAATACAGGAGCAGAGGTGGTTTGCCTTTGCTTTCATGTGCAGAGTCTTCCTCAGTGGTCTGCCCCCCAAGTATGGATCCTGCTTAGCTTCTACTGAGATCGGGCTATCCCATGCTGCCCTCCCTGCCCTGTCTATGTAGGGCAGGGGTAGACAAACTGTGGCCCTCCAGATGTCAATGGACTACAATTCCCAGGAGCCCCTGCCAGCAAGTTTCTGTTTTTGTTCACTCCCAGGGGGGTAAAAGCAATTGTCAGACTTTTTTTTGTTCACTCCCAGGGGGGTAAAAGCAATTGTCAGACTTTCTGGCCTGGGGTTTTAATGGTCCCAGTCTTGAATCAATCAATTGTGGCAGAAGTATTTTGGTTAGGAGCTCGTCCAGTGTAGGTTTTCCAGATTGAATTTCGAAGGCATGGATGAATAAATACGGTAGGACCGCCTACCGCTCTATGCCCCCCGCAGGGCCTTACGCTCTGCGGGTGAGAACCTGTTGGTCGTCCCCGGCCCGAAGGAAGCGCGCTTAGCCTCGACCAGGGCCAGGGCTTTTTCAGTCCTGGCCCCTACCTGGTGGAATGAGCTCCCAGGTGATCTGCGGGCCCTGCGGGATTTGTCAGCTTTCCGCAGGGCCTGTAAAACGGAGCTCTTCCACCAGGTCTATGGTTGAGGCTGGGGTCAGCGAATCAGGGACATCACTCCCCCCCTAGGAGTTGGAGTGTACGCTACTCCCCTATCCTTTCCTCTTCACCTCTTTCATAATTGGGGAAGGGATGGGATTTTTAGCCGTCATGTTAGTAGATGGATGTTTTAATGGGAATTTTAATGGGATTAGTTGTTGTGACCCGCCTCGAGCCTGTCAGGAAAGGCGGAAAATAAATCTAATAATAATAATAATAATAATAATAATAATAATAATAATAATAAATAGTCCCTTAATCTGTGGGGTCTGAAGGCTTTCTAACCATATACATTGAGTCTGATAGAGACACTTGGTTATTTACTATCACATTAAGTTTTAAGATTCTGGCACCTTGAGAAAGGCATTTCAACAGAGAACTATGAATGAAAAAAATAATAAGCGGGCATTGCGGGACTTTGAAATCAAGGAGAAAGGGGATTGGCTGCCTGGATTGATTGACAGGTGGAAAAGAGTCATGTGTAAAGCATGTTGCTCTCTCCCGCCATTTCCAGCAGGCAATGTGTGTGTTTGGGGGTGAGAAGCGCAAAAAGGTGGCAGACTAGAGTGAGACAGAAAAAAGGTGAGGAGGGGCTGGGAGGTGCAATAATGTTTAGTGCTATGCCATTCAGCTGGCGTAACGCTATTTTTGCTAATGTGCGGAAAGGGCCCTTGAATGAATATTTGTTGGCTTTAAAGGTACCATTGGACTCAAATTTTGTACTACTTCAGACTAGGGTTGGTTGCTTCGGTGTACCTTGGCCGCTTCGGCGATCATGGAAGCCCGAGGTGGCCAGTGCTGCGGTGCAGAAGGGAGGGGCAGCAGTGCCACTGGCCCCCTTGGGCTTCTGCGATCACCAAAGCAGCTGAGGCATGCCGAAGTGCCCAACCATACTTCAGACCAGCATGACTATCCACTTGCCTTGGTTGCCACGCTGTCGGAGTTAGGGTAGGGGTAGGAAGAATTTCACATATTCACCCATGAGTACTCTGAGCCATGCATGCACACAAGGGAACAGACCCTTAAAAGAAATATTTTGGTTGCAGAAAGAAAGAAAGAAAGAAAGAAAGAAAGAAAGAAAGAAAGAAAGAAAGAAAGAAAGAAAGAAAGAAAGAAAGAAAGAAAGAAAGAAAGAAAGAAAGAAAGAAAGAAAGAAAGAAAGAAAGAAAGAAAGAAAGAAAGAAAGAAAGAAAGAAAGAAAGAAAGAAAGAAAGAAAGTGGGAGGGAGGCAGACAGGCAGACAGGCAGACAGGCAGGCAGGCAGGCAGGCAGGCAGACAGACAGACAGACAGACAGACAGACAGACAGAGAGAAAGAAAGAAAGAAAGAAAGAAAGAAAGAAAGAAAGAAAGAAAGAAAGAAAGTGGGAGGGAGGCAGACAGGCAGACAGACAGACAGACAGACAGAGAGAAAGAAAGAAAGAATGAAAGGAAGGAAGGAAGGAAGGAAGGAAGGAAGGAAGAAAGAAAGAAAGAAAGAAAGAAAGAAAGAAAGAAAGAAAGAAAGAAAGAAAGAAAGAAAGAAAGAAAGAAAGTGGGAAGGAGGCAGGCAGGCAGGCAGACAGGCAGACAGACAGACAGAGGGAAAGAAAGAAAGAAAGAAAGAAAGAAAGAAAGGAAGGAAGGAAGGAAGGAAGGAAGCAAGCAAGCAAGCAAGCAAGCAAGCAAGCAAGCAAGCAAGCAAGCAAGCAAGCAAGCTAGCAAGCAAGCCTGGTGTACAGGAGAAAGGAAGGAAGGGAGGTTGATTGGCTGCTTCTGGGAACCTCCTTCCCTGCCTCCTCTCTCCTTTCTTCCTTTTCTTGCCTCCACAGATCTATCATAAACACTTCACCTCTCAACACATAAAGATCTGTTTTCTCTGCCGGGGTAATCAATAGATGCCCTGGGAAAATCTTTTGTGGGCCTCTGGAGCTCTCCAAAGGAAACCACAAGCCAGGGCCTGTTCTTCCTACAAGGGCCACTGTCAGCTCCCAGCAGGGGGTAGCCTCCCCTGTGGGCCCCTGGGGGGGGTTGTGCGCTGAAGCTTTGGAAGGGGGCAGAGAGAAAATTCTCAAAGGGGACTCCTTCATCGGATCACATTTTGTTCTTACATTATTATTAATAACCAAGCTCAGCTTAAGGCTGTAAGTGCTTCGGGGCAGGGGCCTGTTTCTCATGCAGCATCTGCCCAGAAGGAGCTATATGAAGGCAATTAAAACCAAGGCAGGAGAGCAAAACAGGAATACTTAGAGCAGGGGCATGTCCATCACCATCAGCCCTTTAACTGATAATGAGTAGGAAGATGACAAGAAGAAGATTCTTTTACTGCAGCTCATTTTTAATGCGCTGCATAGTCCTACTGGGAAGCTTGGATATTTGCTAATTTGATGTTATTGTTATTAATTATTGCTGCTGCTACTAGTAGTAGTATTACTACTACAAGTAGTGCTAGTAGTTTCCCTATTAGAACTACTACTACTACTACTTACTATAATTATTAAATAAGGAGAGCAATCCATTGTGGAATTCATTCTGGTTCTTTTGCAATGGCTCTCACCTAGAAACATAAAGATCCAAGTGTAAATCTGATCGTTTTCTTCAGCTTGTCGAAGGAGGCACAGCGGCGGCGAGAAGCGGCGGCCAGTTCTGCTAAAGGCAGCACGGAGGTGCCAGAGGAGCCACGGGGCGTGACCAGAGGGGAGAGGGGCGTGGCTTCAAGGGCTGACACGCTCCGTTCCGGGTTTAAGCCACTTTGGAGGACGTAGGGGTTCAACCGAATGGCGCTCCGGATCCAGTGAAGCCGGAGCTCGCGCGGCTCACCTCTCGACTGGTCACTTTGCACGGGACTGGGTTCCACTGGAACGCGGTTACCTTAACCAGTTCAGCGTAGGCCCAGGACTGGGCTCTCCTCGTAGGGTGCACTGGCAGTTCTCTTGTTCTGAGGACCCCCCCCCCCCCCAAGAAAGAGACAATCCGTCAAACGCAGTCAGGACTTTGTGTATGTGTGTGTGGAGGAGATCTAGGGCTACTCAAACCCCAATAGAAATCTCTGAGGTCGGAAGACTGGCTTCCCAGCACCCAGGTATTTGCCCCCATGTATTTTTCGCCCCTCTCATTCGGATCGGCCTCATTAATTTCGCCTTGGAGGGCGGTATAGAAATATAATATAATATAATAAATAAGATTGCAGACTGAGACCTAAGGGGGCTCGAGCATTTCTATGGGTGTCTAGCTAGGCAAGCTTAGCTAGACTACGTGTTCATACATACTATAGATTGCAAGTTCCCCACAGCGACGCCCCGATCCGTTTTAATAGACACGTATTTACAGTTGAGTCCGGTCCAGCAGGGCAATCTGTAACCCTCCCGGATGCCTGCGGAATGTCATGACTGGACTTCAGGAAATTTAGTCGAGCAGGAATCCTGACTATCCATCTCCGCTCCCTTAACCCCCGCCCCCACCCAAACACCCTCCTCGGCGTCCCTTAAAAATCTTGATTCCAAACATGAAATAAACATGTTTGTTTCCACGAATTCTATGGCGCTCCTTTTAATTCCCCCAGCCCCTTCCAACTTTTGCAGTTATACAGATTTGGAAAAGGTACTCTGATTAACAATTTGGTTACTCTTCCTAGAAAGTATTGTAAAAAGACCTAGAGTTGGGATTTAAAATCTAATTATTGTGAATAGATCTATATTTATACTGCAATTAGTACAATCTGAGTGAGGTTGATAATGGTAATGCAATCCGCATAATAAAATATTATTAATTTCTCTTCTGGAAAAAAACAACAACTATGTATTTCTCTCCCCTTCCTCCCCCTATATCTTGAGACGAAGGAGGAGTGATTCGAACCGAAACGGCACGGTTATGCAAAAAGAAAAGAAACGAAAACCCCCGTCAAGGTAGTCTTTCTTCCTTGCCTGTAAGTCTGAGGGCTTGCTTCCGAGTAAACGCCCTCCCCAGAAAGCAAGCCGGTCATGTTTCCTCGGAAACAAATTCCGCCGAGCTCCTTGGAACGAGGACTTCACGATCCTAGACGCCAGGCTCGGGGAAGACTTGCTCCTCCCGAGTAACCCCTGGTTATTAGCCTCGCTCCTCAAGGAACGCTACGCTGGGGGAGCGCAATTTACACACACACATACACACAAATGTTTTACTCTCAAGTAATCGCCCTGGATCCCAATGGAATTTACTTGTGGGTAAATATGAGGAGCAGAGAAATGGCATTATTTCCAGCCCGTTTCTTAGTACTTCCACCAAGTATCTCTCCAGGAAATGACATCTTTCATTTTAATCTCTCCTCCCCGTGAATGGCTACAGAAATCCCCAACCGAATTGGGAGAAAGCCTTTAAAATGATTCCCCCCAGCGAGTAGGGAAAAAAGACGGATTCAGCAAAACTGCTCCCTTTTCTTCTGCCACCCCCCCTCTTCCCATCCCCGGAGGGATATTTCAGAAGTTCAAAAAAGAAAACCAGCCCCCCTCCCCAAACAGATCAAGCCGCGTCACTCTGTAAGAGCGAGAGTCCAGAGCACCTTCAAGAGGAACAAGATATAAGGACGGACTCAGGTTCTTCTAGCTATATCTGAAGAAGTGAGCCGTGAGCCCACAAAAACTCCACCCTGGGCACCAATTCTACTAGTGCTTAAGGTGCTCCTGGACTATGGCTCTTTCCTGCGGCCCCCGAGGAAAGATTGCGAGGAGTCCCAACACATTTCTATTCTCGCCCTCCTTCTTCAGATTGGAAGCCTCGCGGGGCAGAGCCCTGCCTCCCCTCGCCCGAGCAGGCGTCACGCCCGCGGATGACGTTTCCCCATCTCCACAGAGAGACGGGCCGAGAGGGGTGGCCCTTGTTAGCCGGTCTGCAGCGGCAGGAAGGAGCCCAGAGCCCAGGGGTGAACCCAGTTCGTGGCAGGGGAAGCGCTTTCAGGAGCTGAATGGCAAATCTCTCAGTTCTCCAAAAGGACAGATGGACACGTTTTCTAAGCTTTAGCTGAAGACTCAGGCAAACCCCAAGCCTCACACCGAGTCGGTTGTTCTCAGGGTGCTCCTGAACTCCTCCGGGGCAGCAAAGGACTGACCCAGCAGCCTGAAGTCCTTGGGAAAGCCCCTTTAAAGAGGGCCCCCCCACCCGCGTTCCGCACCGTTACGTACGGAACGGGATCCGGCCGCTGGCTCTACGTTCCTTATAGCAGGGGCAGTCAACCTGTGGTCCTCCAGATGTTCATGGACTACAATTCCCACGAGCCCCTGCCAGCAAATGCTGTCAGGGGCTCATGGGAATTGTAGTCCATGAACATCTGGAGGACCACAGGTGACTGCCCCTGCCTTATAGCCTTCCCGTGCGTTCTGTTCCATTTATGGTTGGGGGGGGGGGCGTTAAGAAGATAAGGAACCCGAGGGCTTGCGGTCGGCCATTGCAGTGGGGCCACCCAGAAGTTTGTTCATTTCCCCAGCGGGCCCGTGGCCGTGGCTTCGGGGAGTCACAATCCCGAAAACGCCGGTGCGGAAGCCAGGCGCCTCCGAGCAACCCAGAAAGGAGTGTTTTAGGGAGCGAGGCGAGTACAGGCACTGTGGGCGATCGGCATCCCATACCGTCTTTCGCAGCCGGCAGAGCGACCCAGAAGTCACTCCCCAGTCAGTTTGCTCCCGAGGAAGCGTGGCTGAGCTTGGCGGCCCCTGTTGGAGGGCTAGACTCGTGAACAACGCACACAGCCACACGCGGCGGTGCCGGCACACATGTGCGAGCCCGGGGTGAGAGTCACTTATCCGGGGGGGGGGGGAATGACATGTGGAGGCCCATCACTGGGGGAAGGGGAACCTGCCGTCGTCGCTTTATGGGGGAGGGCACGTCGGGCTGTCTCGACCTCCTCAACTTTCCGGCTGTTTTTGGAAGTCCCCAGACATTCCCCATTGCTGTTGCGCTTCCCCGCAAGGAATGTTCATGTCTTCTCCCCCCGCCCCGCGGATTAGGAAACTCCCGCGGTCCACATGCTAAGCCAACCCCGCACCCCCCAATTCCGGTCTCCCTGCGACGACTCCGTGGGACTCCCTCCCCTCCTGCCCCTCCTGCTGATCCAAACGGGGCCCGCTTTCGTTTCCGAACCGTCAGGGTTTCTTTTCATCTTGCTTCGGAGCCGGGGCAAAGTCCGGCTTGGGATAGTCAGGGATCGCCAACGGCTGGCGGCAGCTGCGGGCGCTGGGAACAAAGACCAGCCCGGGATCCCTGTGCCTCTCAGCAACAGACCCCCCCCCCCCCTCAGCGTCCTTTCCCCTTAGACGCCAGACGTCGGCAGGGGGAAGTTACGCGGAAGGTGCGCGGCTGAACTTTCTTCGGAAGGCGTGCGGCCGGGACCCGATTCCCGACTCCACCACCTTCCTTTTGGGCTCCGCCTCTGCAGCTCGAGGGGATTTATTAATATCACCCCAGCTTTTGGGCCGTCGGCGCTTGGAAAGCCTGGCTCGGTCTCTGGATCTTTTCAAGGCTGGATGGATCGAGGCCGCGATGCGAACCGGGAAAGGGGTTCAGCGGATTTACTTCCGACCCAGCGCGCGCAGACGGGATCGTCCCGTCCGCTGCCTCGTCCAGGTCTCCTCTTCCTTGCTCTCGGGGTCCCGCCGCTCTCCAGAGAGACCCCGGGCAGGTCTCCTCGGAAGAACGTTCCCTTCCCCGAGAGTCAGAAGAAGACGCCGTGTAAACGGTCCCCTCCCGCGGTTCGTGCCCCCTACCTCCTCTGCTTCCTCAAGTCAATTCCAGTGGGAGCAAACAAAGCTGTCCACCCCCCCCCCCCCGCCCCAAGTCAGGGAGGGGGCCCTTACACTCTTGACCCCGTGCCCCAGTGCCCCCCCCCCCCGCCCCAAGCGTATCTGTTTCTCTCCTTTGGAAAGAGTCTGACTTTTCTCCGGCTTCCTTTCCCAGACCTGCAAACTTGCGGCCTTTCCATTTCCTTCCCTCCCGATACTTCCACCCTCTTGCAAAACAAGCTTAGGAGAGGGGAGGAGGGAGTCAATGGGGGGGGGGGGAAACAGCCTTGTCCTCCCCCGCTCCGGAAAGGTTGCCCACAAAGTCCAAGGTTTGGTGCGCGCCGAGCTCAGAACCCGGGGCGGATCCCTTCCCTTCCTTCGCGACTCTTTCTGACTCCAAAGCCGACCCCTCCCTGCCCCAGAGATCCGAAGCAGAGCTGGGGCGATGTGCGCGTGCGGGGTGCGCTCGAACCCAAACTCTGTGGAACTGTAATCGCCACCAGGCCTTCAAGGGACTTTCAAGGGATTCATTGGCTTGGATTCCCCTTCCCGCCCCCCGCCCCCGCCCAATATCCATATTTGGGCGTCTATGGCTTGCGTTTAGATCTGCGAAGTCGACCGGAGTCACCGTCCCATAGTTAGTTTGTTTGGTTTTTTAAAAAATCATCCCTTTCTCTCTTCTCCCTACCCCCCCCCACAACAACAATTAATCCTTAAAACAATCCCTTTTACAAACAGGAACCAATTCTCCTTTGCTTTTCTGGGGCGAGCAAAATTAAGACCTAACAATTGACGATGCTCTTTTTACAATTCCCCTCCCCCTCCCCCTCCCAGTCCTGCCACATAAAAACAAGATAGTTGGGGGCGATTTCTCCTTCTTTTGAGGTTCAAGGACGAGAGATGCAGTGCTGTGTCCCCCCCCTCCCCCGTGTTTCTTTCTCCCTTTTTTTGGGCGTGTGAAATAACACTTACAGTCTCTCTCTTTCTCCTCGCCCCCCCTCCCCCAAAATTCTCCCAATCACACCCCAGCGCGCGGCTTCCAATTAAACTCTAGCTTAATGATTCACCTAATAAAGCTCTCCCCCCCACCCCGTGAAATTGACAAGGATTTGTCAATTTCATCTGCGGGTAGAGACCCTCTTCTCTCCCCCCCCCCCCCCCGTCCGCTTGAAATAGACAAGAGACCCAGTACATTTCTTTCGCGAGGGGGAGGGGGAGGGGGAGGGGGAGGGGGAGGGGCGGCCCGATCCTGCGCCAAATTGATCGGAATGGGAGTTTCATCGATCGGGCTCCACATTGATTCGTATTGATCTCCTTCCCGTCTCTTGCTGAGCCTCACACTCGCTCCTGTCCCCCCCCCCCTCCCGCCCCATGCAGCAACGCAGAAGGAGAGAATCGATGGGTGGGTCTCGTATGTGTGTGCTGGGCGCCGTTTTCTTCGGTAAGGAAGGGAGAGGCTTATTTTGGTTTGCTGGGAAGGAATCCCTTCAACCCTTTTAAACTCTTCAACAAATAACCAAAGAACCCGGCAGGATCCTTAACTATAGAAGTGTTGTCTTGAAGGAAGCTAAGAGGGAAAGAGGGTTTGAGCAGTATTAAATAAAACTGATTTTTATTTTTTTGAGGCCGGCAATCGCTAGGAACAGCCTTATTGATTGCAGTGGGAATACTCTGGAGAAAAGCAATTTGTGGGTTTCAGCCTCGTTCTGCCACTTACATCTGATGTATGATGTGTATGTATACTGTTTTTTTTTAAAAACTAAAATTTGCATTAATTTGATCATTATCAGTGTTTAGCAAAAACGAACAGGTACTTCTCAAACTGCATAGAAAGATGCAGTATTAGAGCTCAGATTTATTGTTTCAAAAATCTGGTGTTTCTTTTCATTCCCCTCTGTATCCCCAAGTCTCTCCTTTCATCCCCCCCCCCCCATTCTGCTTTCCCTTGTTTTCCTTATAGTGAAAGTACTGGTTGTAAAAAACATTGTGCGTGTTGATTTGGAAGAAGGAATAAGAAAAATCTCTGGTTTTACTAACTAAATTACACTATTTATTTATGTCTTAAATGCCCCAAATCATGTACTTCATTAGAAATGTACAGTATTATATAATCTTCATGATTTCCTGGGAAATGGAGGCGGGAGAAAAGGAAAATGGAAAATCCATTGATTGTTTGCATAGAATTTGCCATGGAGAGAGTTTCAGGTGGGCAGCTGTGTTGGTCTGAAGGAGTCCGAAAAAGTTTGAGCCCAGTGGCACTTTTAAGACCAACAAAGTTTACTTCTGCCTATAAGCTTTGGTGTGCATACAGACTTCTTCAGATCCAACTTTGAGACTCCTCTGTTGCAAATATTGTGTGTGTTCACCAGAAGCATAAATACAAGTCAGTCCCACTTATGACTGACATAGCCAAATAAAGTTGGAATTAATCTAGCCATTTTTTTTTAAGAAGAAGAAGAAGAGTTGGTTCTTATATGCCACGTTTCCCTACCTGAAGGAGGCTCAAAGCGGCTTACAGTCGCATTCCCTTTCCTCTCGCCACAACAGACAACCTATGGGGTGGGTGAGGCTGGGAGAGCCCTGATATCACTGCTCGGTCAGCACAGCTTTATCAGTGCTGTGGTGAGCCCAAGGTCACCCAGCTGGCTGCATGTGGGGGAGTGCAGAATTGAACCTGGTTTGCCAGATTATAAGTCCGCACTCCGAACCACTACACCAAACTGGCTCTTTTTTAAAAAAAATCTCCCTTCTCCAAAAGTTCCATCTTCCTCCATATAAGCTGAGGAGCTTGTGAGCATCTAAAGATGCCTTATGCTGAATCGGGTCTTTGACTACCCTAACAGAGAGAGAGAAAGGCATCTCTTCCCACCTGCTACCTTGGCCTTCTGCATGCAGAGCTAAATGCTGCTGCTCCAAGGAGAACTGGAACTCAGATCTCGCCAATCCTCTTCTTTAATCAAGTGTAATCTAAACTTTCTTTCTTTCTTTCTTTCTTTCTTTCTTTCTTTCTTTCTTTCTTTCTTTCTTTCTTTCTTTCTTTCTTTCTTTCTTTCTTTCTTTCTTTCTTTCTTTCTTTCTTTCTTTTTTATACCACCCTCCTTTGCAGCTCAGACCAGTTTACAAGGAGGATTCACAGTACAGGATTACAGAATGCATTACAACATTCCTAACATTACACCATTACTAGTAAATAACTAGTAAATTACTAGTAAATTCTTTCCTTCCTTCCTTCCTTCCTTCCTTCCTTCCTTCCTTCCTTCCTTCCTTCCTTCCTTCCTTCCTTCCATAAATCTCCCAGCTCTTTCGCTCTGTATTGAAAACTAATTAAATAATCCGTTAGCTAACACGTTAAATTAAGATCCACTGCTAGCTTTAATGATGTCGACAGTGAAATTGACAAGAAACCCAGAGACAGGCTGTCAATATTGCCCTTCCCTGGCTATGCTGGAGGCCGAGGGGAGCGGAGGGTCCCCGTGTAGTGGGGCCACCAGCCTGGGGCACCACCACCTGAGAAAGGAAATGTGGTCATGGACAGAGAAACTTGAGAAAGAAATCCGCTCTCGCAACACAAGAACTTGTGGGCACACAATGAAATTAGTGAGCAATAAACTTATTTATTTATTGCATTTTAATACCGCCCTTCCCTCAAGTGTTCAGGGCAGTTTGCACCATATACAAATAAAATCACAGTCGCAATCACCAGAGGCACTAGTTCCAATATTACAATTATTAACATTATTATTACAGTTAACTTATAACAGATCAAAGGAAGACTTCCTTCACCTAAAGAGTCATCAACATGTCGAATTCACTGTTGCAGGAAGCAGCAGCAGCTACAGGCATAGACAGCTTCTAGAGGGAATTGGAGAAACATCTGGAGCAGAGGTTTAGCCCTGGCTGTTAGCCACAAGGTCTAGGTGGAACACCCTGCCTGGGGCAGCAATGCCCTGTATTCTTGGTGCTTGGGGGGCAACAGTGGGAGGGCTTCTGGAGTTCTGGCCCCACTGGTGGACCTCTTGATGACACCTGGGTTTTGGCCACTGCGTGACCCTGAGCGTTGAACTAGGTGGGCCACTGGCCTGATCCAACGTGGCTTCTCTTGTGTTCTTAGAGCAGCAATAATATCATAGTGAAGGTCCTTCTTGTTGGAATAAATCCTGCCAGCACTCCTAAGGCTTCATCTTCCCACAGTGGCCAGAAACCATCTGGGAAGTCCACAAGCAGGTCATGACGGTCCTCTCATGTTGCTTTCCAGCTTCCACAATTTATCGATTTATTACAGTTTTTTAGTTGCCGCTCACCTAAGGGGCCTTGCAGCATTAAAACCAATAGGTAAAAACAACATAAAAACAATAACAACTATAAAAAGTTAACATCACAATATTAAACTATTAAAATATGCGGGTGTCACCGTACTGCTCCTATAAACAGCCCAAACATTGGAGGTTACCAATTTGCCAATTTGGCCTTGCTAAAACTAAGCACGTTCAGCAAAATGTATTCCATGGCACAGGGGCAACCATTGAGAAGGTCCTTCCACTGGAGACAGATAATCCAGCTTTCCTGGGACCAGGGATCTGCAAGAGGCTAGGAGAATGACTTGAAGGAGGTGTGGGAGGCTGTAACAGGAGAGCGACCCTCTAGGCATGAAGGTTGCAGACCATTAAGGGCTTTAAAGGCTAGTGCCAAACCCTTGAACTGGATCCAGAGACTAATTGATAGCCAGTGCAGCTGCCGCAGAATTGGACAAATATGAATTGACCAGGATGCTCCATTCAGCTGAAGGAAGAAAAACTGCTGGTGAAGACAAAAGAAGAATTCTTTAATGATGAACATGTATCAAACGGGCTCATTTTCGAAGAAGGGTCCTTCATCAGTGGCTCCGAATACAAAGTCTATCCTGCTTTGCAGTATTTTCCAATTCAAAAATTGGCTTGTAACATAAGTATCACATAGCCCCAAAGGGTCAAATTGTACACTGTTGTGTTTGGGGATGTGTAGGGATATAGGGAGTCACCACAAATTACTGTTACTAAAAATTTCATTTTTTAATGTCAAGCTATTTTGTGTCAAATGAAAGATCTGGACGAGACAAAAGTTTTTAAAGTTTTGAAATCTGGCTGTCCCTGGCCCTGGCTGAAGGCCCGAGGTCGCAGGCGTGTGGGTGTTTGGGCGTGTAGGCGTGTGGGCGTGTGGGCGGTCTCCCAGGCCCAGGAACAGGTTCGCCATGTCGCGGACACGGTGAGCCTGCTCCTGGCCCCGGCAGAAGCCCACTAGAACCTGGTGTATTTTGCTTACAGCGGACTTAAATTCTAGTCCCAAAATAATGGGGCTATCTTGATACAATGCTGGAACATCAGACTTGCTGCCTGCAGCCGTACCATAAAGAGTATGGCTCGTGGATTTTACAACGTGTTTCTCCATGTCCACTTGACAATTACTTCTTCAAATCATTCCTGTTGCATTTTTGTTGTTCTGTGGCTGCTGCATAAGATGTTTTCACAACAAAAACCACAAGCAAAGTAACATCCCTCCTGGTCTGTTGAAGTCACTGGGGGAGTTTCTACTTTGCTTGTGTTGCCTGTCGTATAAAACAGCAAAATGTTGGGGGAAAGATCTGCATCTTTCTGCAGTCGACGTATATTTATTTATTCAAAGCCTTCGCAGAGCCCTGTTTCTACCTTGAGGAGAGCAAGGCAGCTTACCAAATAAATAAATAAATAAATAAATAAATAAATAAATAAATAAGCACAGTTTAAATTCTCCAATGGAAAAATTAGTCAAATAAATCACATAAGGTCAAATGCATTTGATAGGTACAAAAAGTACAAAAAGGTACTAATTTTGAGCATTTATGTCTAGGAAAAACCACTGAGGAAAATTCCCTCTGAAAATGGGAGATATCTGGAACCCATTCTGGTTGGATGCTACAATAAACCAACATAAGAAGAAGAGACTTTTTACTTTTCCTTATCTTGTATTAATTTTATTCATATCGTTAGTAGCCTTGGGATAGGTTTTTTTCTCTCTTTTTGTGTAGACGCTCCAAACCGTCCCTTTTGCCTACATTTGCAAGTACAAAAAGGCAAGCAAAAGATCAGCAGGAAGCCAGGGTTAGGACCAGCAGTGTCACCTGCCAATCAAAACCATAGCAGGGTGCGGCCTCTATCAATGAGAAGCCACCATTGGACAAATGGGCTGCCATGTGCCTCACCTCCAAAGGTTCTTATGCACTCTAAAAATGAAGAGCCTCTCATTTTAATGCGGATCCTCAAGGGATCTGGGACAGGGATTCCGCCAGTGGATTCCCTGCCTCGTTTGGCAGAAGATCCAAGCAGACATCTATTGCTTTTTGGTAAAGGTTACCTTAGCAATCTGTTGCGGGTCTGGGGGGCGGGGGAGAGAAAGAAATCAATGTTTGCTCCAGTGTGAGATTGAGAGAGACAGCATCCATCTATCACTTAGGGCTTTGATGGGATTAGAAGAGTCTTGTGAACAACTGGTGGCTTAAAGGGAACTTTTTTGGCTCCTGCCTCCTCCCCGATCCTCAGGGTGACAAAAATAGGATGATAGATCAAAAAGTGTTGCTGTGTTTGTCTGTCCATAGCAGTAGAAAAGAGCATGTGTCCAGCAGCACCTGAAAGACTAACCAAATTTGCGGCAGGGTGAGAGCTTTTGCAAGTCACTGCTCTGCTGTACCATCCCCTGTCATGTATTTTGTTAGTCATTCAGGTGCTACTGGACTCTTTTTCCTATCCATCCAGACATGCCCACTGTGAAACAGGGCATCTCCCAGGGCTGTGCGGTCATGATTCACCAGTGCATGGGATGTGCTGGGGACAGAAGCCAGCCCTTGGATGGATGAGATCTTAGTGGTGGGGGAGGCTCTCTAGATTAGTGGTATTATTATTATTATTATTATTATTATTATCATTATTATTATTATTATTATATTTCATTACCTGCCACTCCCAATGGCTCGTGGCGGGTTACATCAGTCTGGATAAAAACCTCGTAAAGCTGGCTCCTCCTCTTCCTGTCATGTGACTGTGATGGCAGGTGCTTGCAGCTCAATGGTTCACAGTTCTGGAAATAATGAAGAAGACCTCTATCCTGGGCTGCTGTTGGCATGCCCATACTCAAGGAGGTGGTGGAGGTGGCTTCTTGATAGCTTCTTGGTACCCAGTGGGTTTGTTCATCTCCAGTTCAGCTCCTGAGATCTGCATTTTGATTTCACTTCTGCCTTGTGCAAACTGAAGCCAGGTATCTTCATTTCTGAATATAGGAACATAAGAGAGGCCATGTGGGATCAGACCGGTCGCCCTTACCATCCCACACTACGTGTCACGCAGTGGCCTAAACCCAGGTGCCATCAGGAAGTCCACCAGTGGGGCCAGAACTCCAGAAGCCCTCCAAGAAGACAGAACAACACTGACTCAAGCAGAGTGTTCCACCTATAACTTGTGCCTCATAGCCAAGGATGGACCTCTGCTCTTAAGAGCATAAGAGAAGCCATGTTGGGGTAGGTCAATGGCCCATCCAGTTCAACACTCTGGGTCACATAGGGGGCCAAAAGTGAGGTGTTGCCAGGAGGTCCATCAGCAGGGTCAGGGCTCCAGAAACCCTCCCAACGCTGCCCTCCAAGCACCAAAAATATAGACAAGCACTGCCCCAGACAGAGTGTTTCATATATACCTTGTGGAACAGAGCCACTGATGGACCTCTGTTTATAGTCCCATCCTAGGTTTTATCATCATCATCATCATCATCATCATCATCATCTTATGGCATGTGTGTCATATAGCCAGGAGATCCATAACCTGCCCCTGTATCCTGACTCTGGTACCCCTTGTAGATCCCCCTTCCAAGTGGTAGCTACATCCCTCCCCTCAGTCAGGGGCTGTTTGGGGCTCCTTCACAGCCGGCCAGAAGTGAAGGGAATGGTTTGTGTGTGGAATCCTGAGCAAGAGCAGCAATTGGCCCTGAGGGGGGGAGATTCCACCAATAGGAGGCTCTGGAACCTTCAGCATGTCGTCAGGGTGTATAGTCATGATTTTATGTATATAGAAGATGCTGTAACTTGCCCAGAACTAAGCAGGAAGAGCCAGTTAATAAGAATAAAGATGTATTCATTTTTATTTAAGACGTCTGTGTCCTGCTTTGCCTTTTTGTCTTTCTTGTAAATTTATTTCTGTCTCTTACACCTCTGACCTGCTGCTGTTGAATCACCTAAATCAATCCCAACTAGAAATAAAATAGAGAAAGGAAGAATCCGAGCCATACAGATCAGGGAATAATAGAAGGGAAGATGACTTTCATCATCATCATCATCATCATCATCATCATCATCATCATAGTTGGTTCTTATATGCTGCTTTTCTCTACCCAAAGGTGTTTCAAAGCAACTTACATTCGCCTTCCCTTCCTCTCCCCACAACAGACACCCTGTGAGGTGGGTGAGGCTGAGAGAGCCCTGATATTCTTGCTGGGTCAGAACAACTCTGTCAGTGCTTTGACTAGCCCAAGCTCACCCAGCTGGCTGCATGTGGAGGAGGAGTGGGGAATTGAGCCCGGCTTGCCAGATTAGAAGTCTGTACTCCTAACCACTACACCAAGATGGCTCTAAGACGCCTAAATTCTCTTGGCCTGTAGGTTTGCCAACAACCTCCAGGTGAGGCCTGGCAATCCCCCGGAATTGCATCTCATCTTCAGGCTAAGGAGGTCAGTCCCCCTGGAAAGAAATGGCTAACTTGGTGGGTGGGCCCTGTGGCATTGTACCCCACTGAGGTCCCTCCCATCCCCGAAGCCCACCCTCACCTCCAAATCTCCAGGAATCCTCCAACCTGAGCAAGGAATTTAGCTACGGAAGGAATATTTGCTGGCTTTGAATCCATTAAAAATGTAGCTCTCTAAAATATCTAGGGGAAACTCATTTCGCTGGCACGTAAGTGGCTCGATCCATTCTCCCTTGCCATTGGCGGAATCGGATGAATTACACAGAATAGTGACACGGCAGAACTAAATTATGCAAAATCAAAATCATGCCGATGTGTTTTCCTTTGTGCACAGGACCCAGCTTTATCTTGCTGCAGCTGTTGGGAAATGCATGCGTCTGTGGGAAGGGACCTTTTGAAACAATCAACGCACTGGGAGAGGTGGAGAGGGAAGGGACAACATTACCCCCCCCCTTGCATTGAGCTGAAAAATGGTTCTGAAGGCACTATGCTCAAAACTGGGGGGGGGGGGTAGAGATATATAATGGGAGAGTGCATGTGTAACCTTTTGGAAAGCAGCATACCAAGATGGAGCTGAGCCAAGGGGAGGGGAGGGAGAAAAGCAGGCATCGAGTATGTGTTTGTCAATATTTCTCCTGAAAATGTATAATGCATTTTCTTTTCTGAAAAATTAATAACCTTGCTTTGTTTCTATCGACTTTTTCCTCCGGCTCGCAGTGGATGTCCAGTGGAAATCAAGCCGAGAGAGCAAAAAAGCCGGCTTGACCCTTGGCTGTTTGGCTCGGGAGCCTTTTCAGTGGCTGCAGAAGGGGGCTGTGTTTCCAGACACTGCGTCTCTCTGGGATCGTGAGAGCCAGCGAAACCTGAGTCTTGCTGCTCAAGAGCTCCATTTACTCCACACAGGGCCGGCACCAGCATATGGTCAGCAGGGTGGCTGCCGGGACCCAGGTTTCTGGGGGCTCCAAATGCTGCTGGCCCCCTACCATGTCATTTCCAGTGCATTATAACACCCATGCATTCAGCTGCACATACTGCCCAGGGCCATTAGGGAAAGTGCAGCGGGCAGTGCCAACAGCTGCGGGTATAGACAGTGGGAGGTCTTGTGGGCAGGGCAAGGAGGGATGTGCAGGTGGGAAGTGATACCCAGTAGGTCTCTGCCCAGGACCCCTGGAAGTCTGCAACCAGGCCTGGTTCCAGACTCAGTTCTATGCTGCACAAGAGTCCAGTTTGTTTCCTGCCATTGTTCAGGCCGAGTGAAGACCTGCTTAAGAGAGGACGCTCAGTTTCACATTTGGTTAACCAAAATGCCTTTAACCAAGGCAGATGCATGGTCTGACTTTTTAAATTTAAGTGTAATATATTGTAAGCTTTATTCCCTGTCCACGTTTAGATTCTACAGCAGGGGTAGTCAAACTGCGGCCCTCCAGATGTCCATGGACTACAATTCCCAGAAGCCCCTGCCAGCATTCGCTGCCCCCATCAGGGTCTTCTTCTTCCTGGTTAACTTTGTACACAATACATTGCATACTCCAACACTCATCACCTCCCTAGAAAGACGGCTCCACTGCTGAACTTCTGTTATTATAAAACTATTTCCCTAATATCCAGCCAATACCTTTCCGCCCATTATTTGGACCCATTCCTGTGAGTTCCATCCTCCACTGCCTGCAGAAGCATCTCCCTGCCCTCCTCTCAGTGACAGCCTTGCAGATATTTAGAGAGCAATCATACCCCCCAACTTCAACCCTCCCTTCTCCAGACCTGGTGGAATGAGCTCCCAGAAGCACTGAGAACATAGGCTTTGCAGGAGCTCTTTTGCCAGGCCTTTGGTTGAGACTAGGCAGATCATGGAGATCTGCCCCTCCTGGATCCCTTGGAATTACTGGTCATCTCCCGACTAAAGAGATCAGCCTCTGGAGAAAAATGGCTGCTTCGGAAGATGGACTCCATAGCACGATACAACACCGAGGGCCCTTATATTCCTGAAGCACTCAAATTGTTGGAAGCCAAGTCAATATCATGAGTCTTAAGCACCGCACAATTAGGCCCATTCTCCAATCCTGCACCACTGGAACTTGTGCCACCTAAAATTTTCACATCAACTCTTCAAATTCCCAAGTATGTCTCTAATGCTATCTTGAGGCAGGACTCCTGAAGGTGGAGGCTAGGGTACGGTTGACTGTTCTCAACTACTAGCTTAGACTGTTTTCCCCCTGCGGCCTTGCCCCACTGACAATGAAGGATGATCTCCAATCCTTATGGAAACAGAATGTGAGACCTAAAATTGCATCCTTGGGTTTCTCTCCAGATTTCCTGCTGAGTCTGGGATATGATCAGGCCAAAGAAGTCATTAAGCAGAGAATAATGGATACGGAACATCAACAAGACCTAGCCAGTAACTCAGCCTTGATTATCAGTAAATCCAGTGGATATCTGTCCTTTCCTATGATCTGAAAGACCTAAACTTTGAAGTACCTGATCACAGGAGAGCCTTCACTTTAGAATGCTGCAGCACCCTCCCCTTAGCTGTAAGATGTAGGGAAATATCTTCCTGTGAGAGGAAACACCCTGGTGATTCTGGACATATAGACATATAGAAACAATGGGACAGTTTTTTTCAGGGTCAATATTATAATGACATACATATCAGCTTCATTCCAGAGGATGCTCTGAACAATTTTATACCCCCTCGCTGCTTACAGACGCAATGTTGCCAGGTTTTGTTCAGTACGCTGAAAATTTGGACATTTCTGTGAAACGACATTGAGAGCTGTGATATCTCAGTGTAGTTCCTTGTTTGCTTGGACTTTATTTATTTATTCATTTATTCATTTATTCATTTATTCATTTATTTATTTATTTATCTACTGGCCTATTCTGTGTTTTATATTATTGTACTACAGGCTGCTTTTAATTTTTTAAAAAATCTTAAATGATTGCACCTCATTTTCTTATGCTGGTCAATGACCGTAATCAAGTTTAAACTTAAACCCCCCAAAGTCTCCCAGCCCTGCCCCAAGTCCTGCCCATTCCAAGGTCCACGGCCAAAGTCTCCAGGGATTTCTCAACCCAGAGTTGGCAGCCCCATAGGCGGTGGTGCTATGACATCTGGCAATTTGGATGTTATGCCCCTGCTCCTGGGGTCCACGGGAATCCAGAAAAAAATCAGAGGACTGCAGTGAGAAGGGCGATTCAGCCAGAGTGGCATAGTGGTTAAGACCTTCGGATTGGGGGGGGGGTGCGCTTCGGCTCGGTTTGGCCGTCTCAGCGATCACCGAAACCTGAGGTGGCCAGCACCGCGGCGCAGAGAGGAAGGGTGGTGGCATGCCAGCTGGTGGCCACACACATGCACAGAGCTCTGCGCATGCATGCAGCTGCCAGCTGGTACACCACTGCCCCTCCTCTCTGCGCTGCGCATTGGCCTCTTATGTGCCGCTTTGGGCTTCAGTGCTCACTGAGGTGGCTGAAATGTGCCAAAGCGCACAACCCTACTTGAGATTACTACCTGGGAGCCCCAAGTTCAAATCCCCAGTTGTGTGACGGAAGCTTGCTGGGTGACCTGGGGCCAGTCATACACTCTCAGACTAAACTACACCACAGGGTTGTTGTGAGGAGAAAAAGGAGGGGAGAAGAAGGATGGAAGTCAGTTGAGGGGAAAAGCCAGAGTATAAACAATCAAATAGGCAAATGTTCCCTCTATGATATCTATGACATCTCGTGACTCTGATATGGGGCCTCTGCTGATGCAACCTACAACTGTATTCGCCTTCTTTACTGCTGCATCACACTGTCTGCTCCTATTTAGCTTACAGCCCACAAGTGTCCCAAGGTCTCGTTCACACACACTGCTGCCCAGAATTGTATCTCCCATCCAGTTTGCATGAGCCTCATTTTTGTGACCCAGATGGAGAACTCTGCACGTCTCCTTACTGACTTGCATCTTGTTCTCCATTGGCCACTTTCCCAATGTGTTCAGAGCCAGGAACAATGGGGGACCCTCCTCAGGCTATGTGGTAACATCCAATGTACCTCCCCGGGGGGGGGGGTGGACTATACCACCAATCTTGTCTTATTTTCTTTTCAGTTATGTTCTGTAGTTCTGTTATAGGATGGGGATTTTATCATGTTTTTATGGGGGGGGTATATTGTACCCCCCATGAGCCTCCAGAGAGTGGCAGGCTACAAATCTAATAAACAAACAAATAATAAAATTTATTGAACTCTATATTCCATCAAGTATTCACTATTCCTACCAATTTGGTATCATCTGTACGTTTCATGAGTGGTCCTTCCACCCCCTGAGTAATCCCTCCATTCCCTTTTAATCTTATTTGTATGTCTCCTTCCCTTCATTTTGCCCCACATTTTGCCCTGTGAAGTAGGTTAGGCTAAGAGAGTGATTAGAGCCAAGGTCACACTCCATGCTTTATGGCTGAGAAGAAGAAGAAGAAGAAGAAGAAGAAGAAGAAGAAGAAGAAGAAGAAGAGTTGGTTCTTCTATGCCATTTTTCTCTACCCGAAGGAGTCTCAAAGTGGCTTACAGTCGCCTTCCCTTTCCTCTCCCCACAACAAACAGCCTGTGAGGTGGGTGAGGCTGAGAGTGCCCTGATTGGTGAGCCAAAGGTCAGCCATCTGGCTGCATGTGGGGGAGTGCAGAACCGAACCCAGCTTGCCAGTCTGACACTATTGAGTCTTTGTGCCTAATTCTTCTTTAGCCTTTCCAAGAGGATGCAATGTCTGGGTAATTTCTAAAATTAGTTGGGAGAAGACCAGCCCTGCTGTTGAGACTTGCAGAGATGGCTCCCAGGGTGTGGCAGTGTGTGATCTGTCCATGGTGCTGAAATCTGCCCCGCTTATGGTTTGTGGGAATTTCATCACTGGGTGGATGAACCAAAATGGCGCGGTCCTTGAAGCGGACTACAGCAACACTGAATGAGTGTGGAAACCCAAGGGTGATGGACAGGAAGTGGGAACCCAATTGGGAACTCTGGCCAAAAGAACTGAAAGCAAACTGGCCACCCAGTCAGGGACACACTCTGGCCAGCCAACAGAAGAACAAAATGGCCCACAAGCTATTCATATTTGAAAAGAGCTTCTGGTACCATCATAAGAGTAATTTAATTTTTATATCCTGCCATTCCTTGGTCAGCTCAGGGCAGGTAACATCAAGGAGTATTTTTATTATTTATTTATTAGATAGACCGCCCTCCTATACTGCTCAAGCAGGATTGGCCAGCTTGCTGAATAAATCCAAGAAAGACACAGTGCTAGGGGAGAAGATTAGCAGGTAGTGAGGATGAGGCATGAAATAGAACTGTTATGGGTGAAATAAAAATTCTTCTCTGTGGATGCTCGTATTGAATATTGCCTGGATATTCTGCGAATGCTCAAATGTGTGCCAAAACAGTCTCTCAGTATTGGATATCTTTATTAGACAGCCTTTAATGTTTGGCAAGGATTGACTGAAATCCTGTGAACAATTTTGGTCACACAAAGCCATCCCGGAAAGGAGGTGGGAAAATAGCAGAAGAGAAATGATTAAAGGCCTTGAACACTTTTCCTACAAGGCAAGGCCAGAGCACCTTTCTCAGTCCAAGGAAGGAAGGAAGGAAGGAAGGAAGGAAGGAAGGAAGGAAGGAAGGAAGGAAGGAAGGAAGGAAGGATGGAAGGAATGCACATGGAGAAAGAAAGAAAGAAAGAAAGAAAGAAAGAAAGAAAGAAAGAAAGAAAGAAAGAAAGAAAGAAAGAAAGAAAGAAAGAAAGAAAGAAAGAAAGAAAGAAAGAAAGAAAGAAAGAAAGAAAGAAAGAAAGAGAAATGCACATGAAGGAAGGAAGGAAGGAAGGAAGGAAGGAAGGAAGGAAGGAAGGAAGGGAGGGTACAGAGGAGAGCGACGAAGATGATCTGGGGCCAAGGGACCAAGTCCTATGAAGATAGGTTGAGGGACTTGGGAATGTTCAGCCTGGAGAAAAGGAGGTTTAGAGAAGACATGATAGCCCTCTTTAAGTATTTGAAGGGTTGTCACTTGGAGGAGGGCAGGATGCTGTTTCTGTTGGCTGCAGAGGAGAGGACACACAGTAATGGGTTTAAACTACAAGTACAACGATATAGGCTTGATATCGGGAACAAAATTTTCACAGTCAGAGTAGTTCAGCAATGGAATAGGCTGCCTAAGGAGGTGGTTAGCTCCCCTTCACTGGCAGTTTTCAATCAAAGGTTGGATACACACTTTTCTTGGATGCTTTAGGATGCTTAGGGCTGATCCTGCGTAGAGCAGGGGGTTGGACTAGATGGCCTGTATGGCCCCTTCCAACTCTATGATTCTATGATTCTATTATTCTAAGGAAGAATTTAAGAGCCATTTAACAGACATCTCCCCCCCCCTTCCACACACACATTAGTCCTGTATGAGAAGAAAGCAATGTTCGTATAAAGGCTTGAAGCATATGAAACGTCCTTATTCTGAATCAGGTCATTAATCCTCCAGGGTCAGCACTATCTATTCAAACTGGGAGCAGCTTCAGACTACCATGGCGACCCACCTGAATCGACCTTTTCTATAGTTAAACTCAGCTATCGTATAATACTTTGCCCTCCTCTTCTCCTAGCTACACACACCCATCTTTCTCAACCTCTCCTCGTAGGGACTGCACAGGGAAGTTTGGAAGGGGGATAGTCCTTCAAATATTTCATCTCAGAGGGTGTCGAAAGAACTGAGTGGTGCCAAAAAGCCTGGAGGACTCTGATTTGGAGGGAAACAACCGAAGAACAGAATTGTGCTTCCAGACTGACAAAACAGGAATAGTAGAAAAGAGTGAGGGTCCAGTCACATCTTGAAGAGGAAGGAGACTTGTGGTGGGGATTGAGCTTTCTTCTGCAGATACAAATCTGGAATGTTCATGACATTTCAAATATTTTTGCATTTATGCTGATCAGCTCCAATGACTGGCAGGAACAGGAGTGAGAGGGAAGCTTAGGAGGCCAGGGCAGCCTTTCTCAACTATTTTACCATTGAGAAACCTTCAGACCTCGAGAAACCTCAAAAGTGGTGCAATCATGCAGAGTATGGTTGGGAAGCTGAGCTGTGTACAAGCCCACCTGGGCCCCTCCCTTCCCACTCCCACCAGGCCCATCAGGGTCCATTTTGGGAGGGGGGGGTTGACATAACTATAGATGGCCATATCACCTGATAAATGTTTAACACACACACACACACACACACAATTACACTGGCCCAAAGTCATGGGGTCTGAGACAGACGGGGTCAGACGCTCTAACCCAGCCTTTCTACTGTTGAGGAACCTTAGAACATCCTTGAGGCTTCGACAAATCCCAGAAATGGTATGACCATGCAGAATATGGTTGGGAAGCAGAGCTATGAACATGTCCACCTGGGGGCCCTTCCCTTCCCACCCCCTTCAGGCCCATCAGTAGTCCTTTTGGGATGGGTGGGTTGACATAACCATATACCACCTGAGAAATAATACATTTTAAAAATATGCAAACAATTAATTAGCTCCCACCTATTCAGGAAACCATTCCAAAACCCTGGTTGAGAAAACCTGGGCTAGGGTCATGTCCCAGTCAAATTCCCCAATAAGCAGATTTCTGGTTGAAGAAATCTCTTTATTGAGGAGTTAACGAAGCAGGTATGTGAGAACCCTTTGCTGAAACTAAAGTGACCAGAACCCACCTCGCTTTAAGGTTATTCCCAACCCCCCCCCACCCCCAGGCACTCCTTGGTGCAAGAACCCAGGTGTGATCAGTCACTTTCCCATGCACAACAACAACAACAACAACAACAACAAAACACATGACTAAAAACAGCTAGGAAGGCAGGGATTACAAAGCAAGATAACCACATAATGGGCAGGATAAAGGAAAATGGGCCACACAAGGACAGTACAGCTCATAAAACTGAGATGGCATGACCATATAGCAACAGGTTCTTGACCTGTAGATGAGAACCAAAGTCAAGGCAGGTTGTCATTGTGGTAGAGACCAAAATGGATACTGGGAGGGAGGGCAGCATGGTATTGCCCAATCCCATTGGATCGCAAAACTAAGCAAGGTCGGTACTCAGATGAAGAGAGAGACTGTGCAAAGGGAGGCCTGTTGTTGGCCCTGTTGTTGGCCCTCCAGAAGAACTGGTTGGCCTCTGTGTGAGATGGAATGCTGGACTTGATGGACCATTGGTCTGATTCAGCAGGGCTCTTTTTTTATTCTTATGAAGGCCTGCCTCTCTGCCTTGTTATTGGCCCTCCAGAGGATCTGTCTGGCCACTGTGAGTGACAGAACACTGGACTAGATGGACCACTATTCTGATCTAGCAGGGCTCTTCTGATGTTCTTGAGCTTGGCAAATGGCAATCACACCACCTTAGAAATGACCCCCCCCCTCAAAAAAAAGGTAAATTACTTGTACAAAACATTTTTTTGTCCTAAAATTGATAGCCCCCTCCCCCTTTTTGGCTGCTGACACAAGTAACCCCCCCCCCTCCGGCCTCAAGTCCGCTGTGAATTTTCACAGCATAGACACTGTCTCATTAGGAGGAGTTTGATGGTCGAAGCTCTGGATCAGAATGAAGATTTATGCTGGGGTTAAAGAACACCAGGATGTCTGGCTAAGTTGTTGCTAAGATCTCTGCAGCTGACAGGGTCAGTGGATTGCCCGTCAAATATTGAGCAGAGACATCAATGATGTTCGCCCTAAGTGAAAACAAAAAACAAGACCAAAAAAACCCCCAAGAAGACAAGCAGTTAATGGGCTCCCTGAGACATCTTTTTGGCAAGGTGCGTTCTAAGAAGTACCTGGAAGAGGCATTATTCATGTTAGCGGCGGAGTGGCGCTTAGCACACTGCTTGTTCCATGGCTGTTTGGGCAACACGTCTTTGGAGTCGAGAGGAGCAAAAATGGAACATTAACTATAACAGCTAGAAGTCTGCTCGGTAACTGAAGGCAGACAGCTCATTTAATTGCTTTCTATTATTGTTAGATATTATTATTGTTAATAATAATAATAATATAACAACAGCAACATTTTTATAGCCTTCCCTTTTATAGCCTTCAGACCAACAACAACAAGACATATATAAGTAATAAAGTTCCATTGATAACAATTGATAACAAACGTTTCAAATTAAATTACATATCATATCATATCTTACATTATTATATTATACATTTAACCACCTCCACGGCTCAAAATTTGCCCATAGTAACCATCTTGCTGACATAGGAACCAGGTCTGCACACAACATTCTTAAGTTCCCATGAAATAAGGGTGGTCACTGTGTCCCAGTTGCCCTTAAAGTCTTTCAGGCCAAGACTCTAGCCCAGCTGCTTTACGGCACATTCCTAGGCCCTCCAGCCACCTGCTTTACCCCACTTGAACGGGTACAAACCAAATTCCTGAGAGCAGTTTTACAAGTTTCCAGGTGTGTGTAAAACTCCCTGGTTCTGTTGGAGACTGGGATGCTGAAAGTTGAGGCGAGGGTTGTAATTTCCTCTCTCCATCTCTGGCTAAAGCTGATTTTCAACCCCAGTGGTCTACCTCCTCCATTAAGATCTTTTAAAGGGGAGATGCTTTTCTGCTGGGTGGCTGGTGTTTGGGCATGGCAAATTTTGTGGGAAGGCAGTCTGGCATTTCCTCGTTGTTAATTTCCTGGCCTCAACCATTGGTCTGGTGGAACATTTGCATTTCTATCAAGAATGCTTCTCGATGAAACAGGGAAGCCAACAGATGAAACCAAAATATCTTAGAATCATAGAACCATAGAGCTGAAAGTTACCCTACAGGCTATGTAGTCCCACCCCCTGCTCAGTGCAGGATCAGCCTCAAGCACCCAGGAGAAGGATCTGTCCAGCTTCTGCTTGAAAACCGCCAATGAGGGGGAGCTCCCCACCTCCTGCTGAACTACACTGACTGTGAAATTCCTCCCCATATCTAGTCTGTCCAATTCTACTGTGTGTCCTGTCCTCTGCTGTGCGTCCTGCCAACTGGAACCGCTCCCTGCCCTCCTCCAACAAAGAGGGATGCCATGATTGGCTTAGAAAATTCCTAGAGATTTGGGGGGAATGCCTGGGGAGGGAAAAGTTTACACTCCCACACAAAATAAGGCCCTTTAAATCCATACTTTGCAACTGGGTATTACTGAGTGGAATGGCCAAATCCACTGGCACACCACTGCAAAAGGGGATTGAAAGGGCATTACTGAGCACGTGTGGGAGGAGCGTCTACCCTCCCAAGCTGCTCTTTCCTCCTGGCGAGCTCATCTCTGTTTTGTGGAGCTTCGCTGGCATTCCAGAAGAACTCCAGGCCAGGAGCTCAGGGCTTGGAAAGCCAACTTCCCAGAGCACCAATTATAACACAGCACAACGCTGAAACGACTGTCACAGGCAGCCGTCTTCGACTGAATCAGAGCCTTGCTCCATTAGCAGCAGTCTTGTCTACTCAGACTGTCAGCAGCTGTCCGGGGTCTCAGGAGGAGGTCTTTCCCATCTCCTATGGGTTGGTCATTATAACTGGAGGTGCCAAGGACTGAACCGGGGGCCTTCTACAAGCTGAGCAGATGCTCTACCATTGAATCACAGCCTTCTCCCCAGTCATAGAATCCTAGAGTGGGAAGGGCCATACAGGCCATCTAGTCCAACCCCCTGCTCAACGCAGGATCAGCCTCAAGCATCCAGGATAAGGATCTGTCCAGCCAATGCTTGAAGACCGCCAGTGAGGGGGAGCTCCCCATCTCCTGAGGCAGCCCATTCCACTGCTGAACTAGACTCATAGAATCCTAGAGTGGGAAGGGGCCATGCAGGCCATCTAGTCCAACCCCCTGCTCAATGCAGGTTCAGCCCAAAGCAGTCCTTTCTAATCCCATCAGCAGATAAACCCATCTGAATAAAAGGCCATTGCTCAGTTGTTATTGAAGCAAGTTCCTTCCACAGAAATTCAGGAGTCCCTTTCCATAAGACTGGGGCATTGCCTTCGTTATTGGGGGGTAGAGGGAGTGGCTAGAAGAGGCTTCTGGGATTGGTAACGTTGCCACGCAGGTTCATGTTGGTGTAGTGCTTGGACTAGGATATGGGAGACCCAGGTTCTAATCCCCCACACTGCCATGGAAACTTGCTGCTTGACTTTGGGCCAATCATTTTATCTCAGCCTAGCTTAACTCCCCAGGGTGGTTACTGGGAAATGAAGTTTGAAGTTGTTTTGGGTCCCTACTGGGGAGAAAAGGACAAGGCGAGTGAATGACTGAGTGGGTGGAAGAAGAACAGTTGGTTCTTATATGCCACTTTTCTCTGCCAGAAGGAGTCTCAAAGAGGCTTACAGTTGCCTTCCCTTTCCTCTCCCCACAACAGACACCCTGTGATGGAGGTGAGGCTGAGAGAGCCCTGATATTACTGAAGAAGAAGAAGAAGAGTTGGTTCTTATATGCCACTTTTCTCTGCCAGAAGGAGTCTCAAAGAGGCTTACAGTTGCCTTCCCTTTCCTTTCCCCACAACAGACACCCTGTGATGGAGGGGAAGCTGAGAGAGCCCTGATATTACTGAAAAAGGAGAATAGGTTCTTATATCCTCCTTTTCTCTACCCGAAAGAGTCTCAAAGTGGCTTACAGTCGCCTTCCCTTTCTTCCCCACAGCAGACACCCTAAAGGTGATGTGCTATCGGACATGACATTACCACTCACATTAACAGGCAGGCTTGTGGAGGACTGGATGGGAGGGTGGGGGAACAGGAGATGGTTTAAGTCAGGAATAGGCTGTAAGCTCTGCTCCCTGCCAGTCACAGAAACCACAAGAGAACTCACTCACGCTCTGGGTGGGTGGAGTAATGGGAGCGGCCAGTTCCCTAGCTTGTGGCCAAGTCCATTAAGGCAAGAGGGGAAAGGCCGAATATCCCCTCTGCAGTTCCCAATGATCCTTGGTGGTCCACAGACATCTGGCTGGGAATCCCTGCATAAGACTCTGCCCAAGGTGGTTCACAATGGCAACAAAAGCCCAGACACAATAATAGACATTAGCAATAAGGCTGCAAAACATTAAAAGAGTAAGGCTGTGATTTCAAGCCAGGGACGAGTTTATTGTTAAAGAGTGTTGTTGTTTTTTAAAACGTCACTTGACATTGAAAGTTTTCCATGGCTCTGGAGGGAAGGAATTCCAGAGTTTAGGGGGTAGCTTCCAAGGTGGCGTTTGCATGGGACCCCACTCTTAGGATTTCCTGGCTACAGGACACATAGGACTATGATAAATAAATAGCTGTTTCTCTAAAGGAACCCTGCTGGACCCCATAGTGCAAAATGTGCCTGAGGAGTGGTGGTGTGGACTCAGGGACAGGCTGCTGCTCCACTCAGGAGAGCACAGTAAGAAAGCTAGAGCATCAGCTGGAAACCGAGGTGGTCTCCTGAGCCAACCAGCCCAGCCACTGGAAGCCTGGCAGGGAGCTCATGGGAGAGATGAGATGGGTGCTGAAGCCTTCCTCGGCCATTGTGCAGTTCCTTAGCTACACATGAACACACAAAGCGGCCTTGGAGCAAATCAGACAGCTGGTCCATCAAGGTCTGTATCTGTCTCCTCTGATTGACAGTGGCTCTCTGGATTGTGGTCTTTCGTATCACCCATGACATGACCCTTGCTGGAGATTCTGGGGGTTGGGAGGGAGGGAGGAAGGAAGGAAGGAATGCACATGGAGAAAGAAAGAAAGAAAGAAAGAAAGAAAGAAAGAGAGAGAGAGAGAGAGAGAGAGAGAGAGAGAGAAGGAGGGAGGGAGGAAGGGAGGGAGGAATTGAAAGAAAGAAAGAAAGAAAGAAAGAAAGAAAGAAAGAAAGAAAGAAAGAAAGAAAGAAAGAAAGAAAGAAAGAAAGAAAGAAGGAGGAATTCAAAGGAAGGAATGCACATGGAGAAATAAATAAATGAAGGAAGGAATGCACATGGAGAAAGAAAGAAAGAGAGAGAGAGAGAAGGAAAGAAGGAATGCACATGGAGAAAGAAAGAAAGAAAGAAAGAAAGAAAGAAAGAAAGAAAGAAAGAAAGAAAGAAAGAAAGAAAGAAAGAAAGAAAGAGGGAGGGATGAATTCGAAGGAAGGAAGGAAGGAAGGAAGGAAGACAGAAGTACAAGGAGAAGGAAGAAAAGATGGGAGGAAGAATTTAAGGACAAGTCAACAGACATCTTTCTAGTCGTCCTGTGTGAGCAGAAAACAAAGGAGACTGAACCTGAGACTGAACCAGGTCATTTGCCCATCAAAGTCTCCTTATCCTGCTAGTGGTTCTCCAGTGTCCCAGGCAGAGGTCTTTCACATCCCTTATATCCTGGTCCTTTAAACTGGAGGTACCTGGGATTGAATCTGGGACTTTCTGCACACCAAGCCGACTCTCTGCCACTGAGCCTCTGGCCCTCACAGCCTACAAACAGGCGGCAGTGTTCCGACCCATGTCTGACCCTTCCTGGCTGTTGCTGCTCCTTTGGTAGCCTCTGCAAAAGCGTGGGGTGGAAGGAGACATCTCTGCCTCCAATGCTGCCGGGCAGCGAATGCTCCAGGGCTCTTCTGCTGTTTCCCCCCCTGGACGAAGCGATTGGGAAGAGCACATTGTTGGGGGCGCACGCGATAAGGGATGGGTCAATATAGTTTTTGAGAACTTTCTCCCCCCCCGCCCCGTCCCCAGAAAGGTTAAATGTGAATAGGTATTGATTTCTCTCCCCCCCCTCCTTGCCCAGCCATCCTGGAGGACAGATTGCAGCCTAAACTGACCAACTGACCACAAAAGGAGACATTGGAGACCAGGTCGGGTGGATGCTGACCAATGGCTGCCCACAGGAGCCTGTTGCCTAGCAACCCAGCTGTGAGAAGAGAGAGGGTAGCCTCTGTGTGTGTGTGTGTGTGTGTGTGTGTGTGTGTGTGTGTGTGTGAGAGAGAGAGAGAGAGAGATGGATTTTTTCTGAATGCAGCCGGATCAATTCTGAAACATGGGCTACAGTGACCAAAACGGGCCTCTATTTTGCTCTGAGCACCTATTGATCATGTCCTGCTATGGGCATGGAGTGAGGTTTAATAAGCCCTCGGTAAGTAGGCAGAAGGGCTCAGGGCAGAGTCGAGCAGTTGGACGTGCGCCCTCTCTTTCTCTTTCCTTTGCCTCTCGTTCTTAATTGCTAAAGAGCTGGCAAGAAAGGGGTAACAGACAGGTAGCCGTGGAAAAAGAAAGGAGTCCCCAAATGTCATTTTGTACCTGGTTCAAAGCCAGCTTCTTACATTAGAAGGGTTATTCCCAGACGTGGGTCAGGATGGACTTGTGAATAACCATTCAGACCTCCTGGGAGCCATTGCCTGCTACGTCTCTGTGTGAGTAGTCGTTCTGGACCCCGTGCTGTGGGACAGCAATTCTGTGGCATCTCTCCATCCATTCTCTTTGGAACATGCTTCTGATGCAGGGATGTAGCATGACTTCTTACTTTCTGAAGAGGCTGCCTGTTGTGTCTATGTAAGAGTCTCTGCTCTGCTTTATCCTCGGTCAGCTTCTGCTGGAGACAGGCAATTCTGCCACACTTGCAGATCCAATGCGATTCTTCTATAAATGCCTGAAGCGGGCATGCAATAAGCACGGACTGTCCTCAAAGCAGTCTGTTACGTTGTGTCTCTGTGTGAGAACTTGGCTTCACCACCTTGCAGTCAGCAGCTAGCTTCTGAGCAGGGATTTTGTGCAGCAGGCAAACTGTTTGGAAGTAGCATTGTTGTAACTTTGCCACAGTCTTTACGGGTGAAAGAGTAAAGGATGAGCTTTAAGAATCAGGAGCTCCAACAACAGTGAAAGAGAATTTTGAAAAGGACATGGGAAGGGAAACATATTTACATATAACAAGGCTGGGAAAATTGGAGGAGTTACTATGAGACTAGATGGAGGATTTCCCCCTGCATTCTTTTTAAATATTCAAAATTGGGAAGAAAGTTTCCTGGAAGTCAAATATTACAGAGCAATCCGAGCAGAACTGGAAGAGACCTTCGTTCAAATCCATGCCCAGCCATGAAACCTAACTTGGGCCCGCCTCTCTTCTGCTGTCCTTCTCAACAAGGTTGTTGTGAAGGTAATATTGAGTGTATGACTACGATGTATGCTGTTCTGAACTCCTTAGAAGGAAGTTAGGATGAAAATAGGATAGAAGAACTGAGACAAGAAATGGAATCCGGGCCTCATAATGGGTCGTAATTTGTATTTATTCAAAATATTTCTACCCTGCCTTTCCCACACAGGTCTCTTCCAACACATCATTTGCAGTAATTGATGGCAAATGGATAACATATTGCAAAGAACCATCACTTGCCTTTGGTCGAGGTTCCTTGCCATCACTTATTTTGTTACAATTTTATTCCCCTTCCGTTTTAGTGAACAGGAATTGAACCCAAAGGACTGGTGAATTCAGTTTGTTATTCCAGCAAGGCATTTGTTTATGCTGTATATTTGTTGGATATCTTCACAGTGTTGGGTCCCAATTTATTCTTAATATACTCTCTCCTGATGTTTGCGCTTGGATGATTTCTGTTTCATTGCCGGAGGAAGTGTGCATGCACATGAAATTCAACTTTGTTGGTCTTAAAGGTGCCACTGAAATCAGATTATGTTCTGTTATTCGTTACAGTTCTCTTTTTATGTAGGGCATGTGAGAGGGGAGTAAGGAGATCTGGCTATCAAAAAAAGGAGAGAACCAGAGTAAAGGAATGCAAAGAAATCTCACTAAAGACACTGGGAAGATATTTCATTCCACCCCCTCCACTCCTTGTCAGAGTAGGGATTCTTCCTGCATTTCAAAGTCATATCAGGACACTTTGCAGTTTAATCTTTATTACCCAAGAGGCCGCGGGATCGAGAGAAGAGGGGGGGAAATAGCAATCAAATCAATACAGTGGTATGAATTTGCTCCCACTGGGGGCTGCGGCACCGATATTCTCTCCCCACTTTCTATTAAAGAGAGAGTGTCAATTCAAGCCTGAGATGTATTAATTGTCATCATTAAACGGTTGACCCCCTTGCTTGGGAATCATGCCTCGTTATGGAGGGAAGGGAAGCACATCTGAATGACAGATTTTTAAGTGACTGGGCCTCGATTTGGTTTGTAGATGTAGGCCAACCCCTCCCCTCCCACTTTCAGAATTATTTATTTCATTTATTTTGGCGGCCTTGGGGCGGCTCACAACAATTCGACCGTAAAAAAAAAATACAATAAACAACCGAGCTGAAATTTTAAAATGCATCCGTTTAAAATAATTTTAAGGAAACCAAAACCAAAACAAAAGCACGCTCTGTGAAAATTTTTCTCCGGGTCGTGCCTGGGACCATATATTCCAGTTCTTGGAAGTTTTGTAAAGCACAAAATTAGATTTAATCTGCCCCCTTCCCTGTAATGTGGAAGACTTAAGATGTGGGGGTACATATAATTTAACAGCATCTGCACAGAGTTCAAAATAATTTTGGTGCTTTGGTTGTTCTTGCAAGTGCAGAAAGGTAGGCTACCCAGTGTGATAAATAAAATAAACAAAATGAGGAAGAGGCTTACTCTGTGGTGGCAAAGAATACAGCAGAGCAAACATTTTCCCAATGATTTCTTATACATTCAAATTATATCACAAGGTAGCTCAATACTTTAAATGCCTATTGTACCATTGCTAGGCTAGGAAACAGGATTAAAAACCTTGACGGTGGGAGGAAGTCAATTCAGAGTCAACTCAAGGCATCTTCAGAGGGTTGTCAGGCCAAGGGATGTTCAAAGCTGGCTTGCCATTGCCTGCCTCTGCACAGCAACCCTGGACTGAATGGGGGTTCTGCCCTCCAAGTACCCACCAGGGCAGACCCTGCTTAGCTTCTGAGATCTGACAGGGTCGGGCTAGCCTGGCACGTCCACTTAAAAACTTTAAATATACAAAAATCATGAAAGAAAAAACCCAGATGATAAACAAATAATTGCACCAGCCCAGGATACTTGGGGGAAGCCGGGTGATGTTTCTGATTTTCAAAGACAGTTTTTTAAAAAATTGCTGTTTGTTGCTTTATTACTACTACCGTTGTTATTAATCATCAGGTCTGCAGTGTTTGGTGGATTTGTGAGCTAGATTAATGAAGCGCAGTTCTTTGGAGTGCCTAAAAATGTGCTCATTGATAACTGGGTCATATATTTTTTTAAAGTTAATTCCCACCCCCTGTTTATTGAGGAATTCACATACGTCATGCAAACCTTATCAAGACAAACCAATATATTTAAGTAGAAGAAAAAGAAAGAATACATAATACATAAATACACAAAAACAAAAAGGTGGCTTCCCTCTTACTGTACAAATATCAGGTAGAGCATTAAGTTAAACAACTGATCCAGATCAAAATATATCTCATGCACCATATATTCTGATAGGTATGAATAAACAAAAAAATTAAGAAAAAAGGAGACAGAGAACCATCCTTGAGCTGATTACAAACCCTGAAATCATTTTCTTATCTTTACATTTCTGTTCCACAAATCTTGCCCACGATTCTCAATTGAGTTTAAAATCAGAAACCCCCTCATTACTTACCAGTTAGTTTCACTATTTTAATTAATGCCTGTACTGCCATTCAAACACTGTGGCTGAATCCAACTTGCTTATAAACAACAGTTTATATTGTCTGAAATACAAAGTAAATAAACTTCTGGCTTAAAACTAATCTCTCCGCCCCCCCCCCCATTTTTAAAATATTTACCCAAAGAAGTTAATCAAACACCACTGATGAACAAATGTGCCCAATTGTTTATTAGATGCCCAACATTTATTATCTTTTTAATGTTTCAGTTTGGAAATGTTAGAGGGAGTTAAATACCATTTGGAATGCATTTTATTTAAAAAGTTATCTCATATAATAACTGACAGAAAACTTTAGATCTTGCTCCCCAGTCCTCCAGTTGGATATTATGGCTGGCATTTCTAGCCTAATTCATCATGAATTCTTTTTTTTCCTTTTTTTAATACAAGTGCTTACGAAGACTGAAAGCATCCAGCAGGACCTTAGTATACATACAAACATACATACATACATACATACATACATACATACATACATACATACATACATACATACAGCCATAGAGTTGGAAGGGGCCATACAGGCCATCTAGTCCAACCCCCTGCTCAGTGCAGGATCAGCAAACATACTCTTTTAAAATTAGGTGTCTAGGCAAATGTCACCAGGCCAGTATCCATATAAAGACTGTCACCTTCTAAAATCCAAATCCAGTTTCTGGTCTTTCAAACTTTCTTTGCTGTAGACATGTAAGTAAGTTTGAACTACGTGTAGAACGATATTGACTAGATATCAGGAAAAAAAGTGTTCACAGTCAGAGTAGCTCAGCAGTGGAATGGGCTGCCTAAGGAGGTGGTGTGCTCTCCACACTAGCAGTCTTCAAGTTTATCCTGGATGCTTGAGGCTGATCCTGCACTTAGCAGCGGGTCAGACTAGATGGTCTGCCCAGGTAGCCTTCCAACATTACGTTTCTATAATTCCCAACCCCTGACTGGATGGCCAAGGCTTGCCTCATCTCATCAGTCCTGGAAGCTAAGCAGATAGATAGTTTTCTTTTATCGTATTGGCTAAGGGGATAATAAACATTTAAATCAGATGAAACAGCTAAGTAAGGTTGGGCTCTGCAGGGGGAGGAAATGGCTGAACAGCCCTGGCCTTGGGAAACCTAAGGGGTTTCAGGGAGCTTTCCACAGGTTCAAGCAAGCATTACATATTTATTTCACTGAATGAACTTCCCTCCTGTAATGCCCACTTCTCTCTCTCTCTCTCTTTGGGTGTGGAATAATAAATAATTAAGCCTGCCTCACTTGACGGAATGTTTCTTTTCATGCTCCCCCCCCATACCCGCAAGCTGGATGCTAGCTCTGTTCTATCCGACTGCTGACCCCCCCCCCGCCCCTTCGTCCAGAAGGAAAACCCGAGGGATGGGCCAGCAAGAAGCCAGCGTCCCCTTCGAAGGACCCGTTTTATCCTCCTGGCCCCCAAAAGAGGAGGAAACTGGGATGTGATCAATCAGGTCTTGAAAATTAATTCTGATTACGCTCTGTAATCTCGATTATGATTGATTAATTGATCTGGCCGGGCTCTGCGTTGGAATTTTTCCCCTCTGCCTGCCTGCACCTGACGGGTCGGAGGGCGGAGCAGGCCGGGGCTGCACGGCTTCCTTAAGAGTAGGGATGAAAGGCACACACAGTCTTTCCCTGGTGGTTAATGATTTGTAAAGAGAAGGAGAGGCGTTCGTGGCCTTCGACCTCCAAGTTGACAGACTGGCTGGATAGGTCCTCCTTTGAGATCATTTTCAGGCCCCTCACCCTGACTCCTAAGCTCAAATTAGATAGATTTGCCCTCCGAACCACATGCTGTTTGTTTGTTTTTTAAATTAACCAATTGCCTTCTTCATCTGTCCTTTTCTTCACAGAGCTCCACTGCACGCGTGTTTCTCCTCTCCTCCATGTTGCCTTTACAACAGCCCTAAGGGGTAGGTTAAGCCGGGTGTGTCTACTTCTTTCTGCCTTGAACCTCAGACCAAGAGCTCCTTGTACGGAGGTTCAGATAGCCGTCTTGGTCTTGTTCCGGGCAAATACTCCTTTTGGGTTGTGTTTCTCCCTGGTGAGAAATTAGCCAACAAGTCTTTATCATCACAAAGTTTCTAATTTTCAATGTCGTGTTTCCCTTTTTTCCATTAGAGCATCCCCCCCACCCCCTCATCCCCCCACCCCGTTATGTTTGCTTGGCAGTACAAACAAAGGAGGCAAAACGGAAGGAAGGAAGGAAGGAAGGGAGGGAGGAAGGGAGGGAGGAAGGAAGGAAGGAAGGAAGAAGGGAGGGAGGGAGGGAGGGAGGAAGGAAGGAAGGAAGGAAGGAAGGAAGGGAGGGAGGGAGGGAGGGAGGGAGGGAGGGAGGGAAAGCGAGCAAGCAAGCTGGTCATTTATTAACTGTTTATGACTTCGAGAAAGGAAGGAAAGAAGGCCATTTCTTGGTGACTTTTTCGTTAGTGACCTGGCAGTGACAGTCTCTTTCTGTTATATGGAAATGAGGCTGTTCTCAAATGTGTTCCACCATGGGGAAAGGGCAGGGTAGCTAAATAATGGGGGGGGAGGGGGCAGTCATTTGGAGATCTCTTTTGAACATCTGGCAGCATCTAGAGCCAGCAGGACTAAGGGGGGTGGGGCACTCGCAACAGAAGTAGGCTATTGATTTTCCATCGATCCACAGGAGGCCGCTGCAGCTGCAGCTCAGCTCCCTACCCTTCAGGCCTCTGCCTCTCACTCATTTCTAGAACAGACTCCCCCCCCCCACACACACACAAACATTCTTGGCATAGGTCACAACAAGCCCAGTTTTCGCATAGGGCCCGGTTTTCGGCACCTGAGTAGCTCAGCATCCGTCTCTTCAAAAGGGAAGCGATCAAGTTTCTGGGCTTTACTACTGCGAAGATCTGCTTAAAAACAAAGCAAGACCTTGGAAGCCAACGTGGACAAGATTTCCGGGTTTTGCAGGAGAGTCTTCAGGGCCGTTACACTTCCCACAGCAAGACCAGAACCGCAGAGAAAGCAAATCTTTTCAGAGCCCTCAACATTGGAGGAAAGAAAATGCAAACCTGCTCAATTTGTGCTGCAGAGTCCATTTTTTTCTCTGTGCAGAATTGGGATCGCCTGAGTGTAGGGTTTTATTGTTGACAGTGGGGGTACAGCACTGCCGACTCTGATTAAAACCCACGAGCCATTAAAAGGCATACACGGAGTAGGCACTGGAACCACAGATGGTAAATTTCACAGAAAACATGGCCAGATTTTTAATTCCTGAGAGGATTTAGTTCAACTCTGACCTGCACAGTTCCAGGTCCCTACTGAGCAGGGATGCCAACCTCCAGGTGGGGCCTGAGGAATCTCCTGGAATGACAGTTCAACTTCAATCTATAGGGATCTGTTCCCCTGGAGACAAAAAAGATGTTTTGGACACTGGACATTGCTTGAGGGTTGTGATGCCATTAGAGCGATGCACGGGCAAAATGGTGATGGTAGGGTTATTGGTTTTTCAGGGTGGTCCAAGCGGAGAGATGTCGGATGTGTCAGGTTACAGTGGATGAGCGATAGGGTGTCCTGGATGGTGCAAGGGGTTGGAATAGATGACCCAGGAGGTCCCTTCCAACTCTATGATTCTATGGAAGTGTTTATTCTCTTTCCAGTCTCCAATCCATCCGACAAGATGTGCGTGGGAGGGTTCTCTTGGATTCTCTCCTTTAAACTTTGGTATCTTATGATGCTAGGGCTTTAAAGAAGAATAAGCTCTCAGTAATGCTACCCTAAGCAGCGTGACATTCTTCTAAGACCATTGACTTCAAGCAGTGGATTGAGAAGGGAGTACCTCTGAATAGGATGGCCCTGCAGAGCTTGTTGCCTGTACACTTGGCATGCATGACTGAGACTTGAGAACATCAGGCTAATGCCCCATCCAGTCCAGCACTCTGTGTCATACAGTGGCCTAAACCCAGGTGCCATCAGGAGATCCACCACCAACAGGACGAGAACCTCAGAAGCCCTTCTGCTGTTGCCCTCCAAGCACCAAGAACACTAAGCATCCCTTCCCCAGACATAAGAATGCAAAGAAAAGCCAGGTTTGATCAAGTTAAAAGACCATTCAGTTGAACACTCTATGACACACTATGGCCAAAACCCAAGGAACATCAGGAGGTCTATCAGCAGGGCCAGAACTCCAGGAGCCCTCTCACTGTTGCCCTCCAAGCATCAAGAACACAGAACATCGCTACCCCCATCATAAGAACATAAGAGAAGCTGTGTTGGGTCAGGCTGGTGGTCCACGCAGTCAAGCATTCTGTGTCCTACCATGACCAAAACGTAGGTAGTCAGGAGGTTCACCAGGGGGCCAGACATTGGTGAAGAAGGCTTATTGTGCTTATCTGCATAAACCAGACTTTCTCAACTTCTTTACCATTGAAAAACCTCTGAAACATTATTCAGGCTTTGAGAACCCCCAGATGTGAAGCGATTGTGCCAAATACGGTTGGGGAACAGAGCTGTGGACACGTCAACACAGGACCCCTCCCCTTCCTACTCCCTTCAGGCCCATCATTGGCCATTGGCGGGGGGCAAAAGTTTATTTATTTATTTATTTATTTATTTATTTATTTATTTATTTATTTATTTATTTATTTATTTATTTATTTATTTATTTATACCCTGCCCCTCCCGAGTTGGCCCAAGTTGGCCCAAGACAGTTGGCCCAAGGCAGCTTACAACTGGATAAAAGAATAAAATACAACAATTTCCATGAAAAACTCTTCAATTAATCCCCAATAAAATACAATAGTACAACTCTAGACTTCAACAGATGGAGGAACAACATTCTTCCCTTATTCCATTCAGTAGATCACCTGCCCCAACTGCATCCATACTCTGGTACAACCAGGTGGATCTAACACAGCACCTTCCACTAGGTGGGACCTCCAGTTCGTAAATCCAGGACAGCTCTTCTTCTCCCATGATAAATGTTTAGCAAATTTTTAAAAATATCTTAAAAAATCAATTAACTCCCACCTGTTTAGGAATCCCTTCCATTCAAGAAACCCCTGGGCTTCATGAAACACTGCTTGAGAAATCCTGGCATAGACACTTGATTTTGCCAGTTTTGTTTCCATGGTTTTAAAAACCAAAGGATTCACTTTGACCAGTTAATAAACCATGGTCTGAAGTGAGAGAAGTTATGTAAAAATATTTATCCCACATCCCAAGCCAAAAATAATGTGGTTGTTTGCCCCATTCTTTGAAAGGGATTGATGGTCCACTCCAGAATCAACTCGTTTAGGTGAGTAGCCAACCTAGCTGAGAATTGTGGGTCTCCAAGCTGTTGTGACTTGTAGAATCATATTTAAAAGGGCAACTGGGGCCTCCTACTCACAATAAAAGGTGTGTATGGATGAAAGATGTTTTTCCTGGCTTATATAAGGTGATAAGATTCTCCCAGTTTTGCAGGGACATCTGGGGGTACCTGGCAAATTGAAATTAAAAAATATATATTACAATACTATTTTTGTGTTTTATACATTCTATGAAACTTTTTGTTGCTCCATATAGACCAAATTTTTAATCAAGAACCCCCCCCCCCGGTCAATGGTGTCCCGCTTTACCAATGTTAAAATCTGGTCACCTTAGGCTTATAGCGACATTATGAATCAGTGTCCTCCAAAACGTCCTATCTTGGTGTAGTGGTTCGGAGTGCGGACTTCTAATCTGGCAAGCTGGGTTTGATTCCATACTCCCCCACATGCAGCCAGCTGGGTGACCTTGAGCTCGCCATGGCACTGATAAAGCTGTTCTGGCTGAGCAGTAATATTAGGGTTCTCTCAGCCTCACCTATGTCACAGGGTGTCAGTTCTTCTTCTTCTTCTTCTTCTTCTTCTTCTTCTTCTTCTTCTTCTTCTTCTTCTTCTTCTTCTTCTTCTTCTTCTTCCTGCTGCCTTCAACTTTTCCTAGCATGATTGTTTTATTGTACTGTTGTAGCCTGTGTAGTAAAGAGCCTCTTGTGGCGCAGAGTGGTAAGGCAGCCATCTGAAAGCTTTGCCCATGAGGCTGGGAGTTCAATCCCAGCAGCCGGCTCAAGGTTGACTCAGCCTTCCATCCTTCCGAGGTCGGTAAAATGAGTACTCAGCTTGCTGGGGGGTAAACGGTAACGACTGGAGAAGGCGCTGGCAAACCACCCCGTATTGAGTCTGCCATGAAAACGCTGGAGGGCGTCACCCCAAGGGTCAGACATGACTCGGTGCTTGCACAGGGGATACCTTTACCTTTACCTAGCCTGTGTAGTATCTCTTATACCAGGTCCTGTCAAACTTCAGAGCTGAACAGAGTAAAAGTGGGTGCTGTCTGGTCCTTGTTAGTGAAATCAATATACTCTACATGTAAATATCTTTTTAATGCACTTGAAACATGCAGAAGGGAGGTAGCAAAGAACAAAGAGCATGTACAGAGAATGCTGATATATTTTGGTGGGGACAGAGGATTTTTTTTACAAATGTAGGGAGGTCAGTGGAGTTTGCAGAAAAATCTGTTTAGAGCAAACATGGCCCCAGCAAACATGGCCTCAATATATAGATTTCCACAGATAAGGGGCAGACAGGAGAAACAGATATGTAGCTACTTGGGCAGCTAATTTCCTTTCTCCCACTGAGCAGTTTCTCAGTGGAACAGGCTTCCTTGGGAGGTGGTGGGTTCTCCATCTTTGGAAATTTTTAATAGAGGCTGGATAGCCATCTGACAGAGAGGCTGATTCTGTGAAGGCTCAAGGGGGTGGCAGGTGACAGTAGATGAGCGATTGGGATGTGAGTGTCCTGCATAGTGCAGGGGGTTGGACTGGATGACCCAGGAGGTCCCTTCCAATTCTATGATTCTACAATTCTATGATTCTATGACTTCCTTTCCCCCCTTGACTTTCAACAGCTTTCGACATTACATGTCTCCTAAATCATGCTCAGTCATTTTAAAGCTTGATTCTGGTGTGGGTGTCCCCCTGCTTCCACTCAGCTTAAGCTAATTTGAAATTTCACTCCTTTCTGCATGCATGCCTGATATGTCAAGATCCTTAGCTTGTCAGTAGATATACCCATATTGTTACTTTCATGGCATAAGAGCCACTTTACAAGTCGATATAGCAATCAACATCACCAAAATAATTTATGGATGGCACCTATTTACTGGAATAAATTATATAAATATATGACAAAAGCACATCTTGACTGCCTAGGCACGGTACATGAACATGACGGACACAGGTCCCCCTTTTAGCTTTCCATCTGGACACGAATCTGCATTAAATCTGTTTTTCCCCCCAAAATATTTATTTATAATTAGTTTTATAAGACCACTGCTCACAGTCCAGCCATCTTGGAGCAGTGTACATCAATATGAAATCACATACGCTAAATTCAATCTATTGGAATATCTAAAACAGGGATGGCCAAATGACGTGCTACAATGTGCTGGCAGGGGCTCCTGGGAATTGTAGTTCATGGACATCTGGAAAGCCACCGTTTGGCAATCCCAGATCTAAAAATGACATCGGCACACCTTTCTTCCAGGCCCCTCCCTCATTGTTCCCCATATTGATTGCCAGATCCAGAGTGTTTGGAGAGCAGAGGGTGAATTCTTAGAGAGCCAGCTTGGTGTAGCGGTTAGGAGTGTGGACTTCTAATCTGGCGAGCCCGGTTTGAATCTGTGCTCCCCCACATGCAACCAGCTGGGTGACCTTGGGCCCACCACTGCAATTCTGCATTGGGCAGCCCCGAATTAGACCCTGTTAGACCCCACTTGAAAAGACGGGATCCGGTTTTCTGGAGATGCCTTCGCTGCAGGGCAACTGGGGGGACAATTTGGGGGCCATTCCGCACCAGGATCTATGTGGCAAATTGGTTGCGGAACAAAAAAACACCATTTTAAATAGTAGAATTAGTCGTTATGCATACCTGCCTTTGTAGTGGAATCCAGTTACGTTTCTATCATTTCCCACAGGTTTCCAGTCTCGGCAAAAATCGCTAGCCAGGAAGCGATATTGCCAAGCTTTGTCCCGCCCCTGGCCGTCAAGCAGCCAATGGGCGGCCTTTATCATGATCCCCAAAAGCCCCTTTCCCTTTAAGGAAGTTTAAAAAAAACACACACACACACAAACGTTGCAACGAATCTGCGTTGATTCATTGCAACAGAGAGACCCATCCAGCTAGCAGGTGGTGTTGGAGCTGCTGTTTAATCCCCCCCCCCTGCACAGGCGCGATTTTCGGCCGAAAATACAGGGGAAAATAAACCAGCAAACGGGGCTGTGCGTTGCTTCGTGCTTGGTGACTTAAAACACCTCTGGGGAGGGACTGCAGCCAAGGAAGCCTCGCTGGGTAAACGGAGGCTTGCCGGTGCGTTGATCTCTGCTCGGTCTGAGAAAAAAAAATGGCGATCGCTTCGCCGGAAGATCAGAGGAGAGAGCTAGGGGGAGGGACTTTGCAGAAACCGCAACAATGGTAACGCACAGAACTTTCCCGCTAGTGTTGCAGATTGGTTGCAGGAGTGTAGCGCTTTCCGGAGGGTGAATCCACTTTTTGGGATTTCCCTGAAAGCGTTACAACGAAGCGCTTTTTGCGGATCGGTTTCAGGAGTGTTGCAGATTGTCAACGATGTTGTGCATAACAGCAAAACAGTAGCGATTTCAATTTGTGCTATTTTAAACGAGTGCGGAATGGCCCTGGGACTGGACCTGAAGAAGCAAATTTTCTTGTGGAAATGGTCCAAAAAGTCAGCACTTAAAAAATGCAAATCTGAACGATATTGTTTGTGCAGAAGCAGAGGTCTGACTTTAGGGTTACCAACCTGGGGGAGGGGGGCTGGGGATCAAGATTTACGGCTTGTCTCCAGACTACACAAATTGCTTATTTATTTCTTATCATTCACTAATTTAAAACATTTATTCCACTTCTCATGGAGAAAATGGCTGCTTCAGAAAGTGGACTTCGGGGCATTATACTTTAACTAGTAATCAAGCCGCTGTAAAAAAATACAGGAAGGATGCCGATTGGCCCGGCCGATGGTCTGTCCAGAGGAAGGGGCCAATTGGCACCCTTCCTCATCCCGGACAGAGCCCGCCCTAACTCCTCCCACAAAGCCCTTACGGCTTTATTTAGTCCGCGGGCTGTGTTAAGATGAGACCACTCCCCTCCCTGCACCACACCCTCCCTGGCTACACATTCAAAGCTCCAGGTATTTCCCAACTCAGACTTGCTTTCCCACTTTCACAACTCTGGGGAGCCGCCCAACTTAACCGCTTGTGAGATTTGCCAGCTAATTTGTGTGTCACAGATCAAGACATCAGCTTGACCAATCACCTCCCTCTTCTCCCTCCCAGCTCCTCTTCTAGCGAGTGCCCTTTGATCTGAACAGCAGGCCACGTAAGGCAGCCACTGTTGAACAGCACTGGCTCAGCCTGGCCCTACTTTCTGCGACTTACCATCGCTCTACCCTGCCCAGCAGAGTTCACGGTATTAAATCGCAGAATCATAGAATCATAGAATCATAGAATCATAGAGTTGGAAGGGGCCATGCAGGCCATCTAGTCCAACCCCCTGCTCAACGCAGGATCAGCCCTAAGCATCCTAAAGCATCCAAGAAAAGTGTGTATCCAACCTTTGCTTGAAGACTGCCAGTGAGGGGGAGCTCACCACCTCCTTAGGCAGCCTATTCCACTGCTGAACTACTCTGACTGTGAAAATTTTTTTCCTGATATCTAGCCTATATCATTGTACTTGAAGTTTAAACCCATTACTGTGTGTCCTTTCTTCTGCAGCCAACAGAAACAGCATCCTGCCCTCCTCCAAGTGACAACCTTACAAATACTTAAAGAGGGCTATCATGTCCCCTCTCAGCCTCCTTTTCTCCAGGCTGAACATTCCCAAGTCCCTCAACCTCTCTTCATAGGGCTTGGTCCCGTGGGTTCAGAAAGACCCGGACACTCAGCTCCAGTAACCAATGAGTTTACTAGCACCAAAAAAATACTGAACAACAGCAATCCCAGCAGTGGAACTGATATACATTTTTGAGGCTCCCACCAAGACACGTAATAGGCTCTTAACGGAGGCCCGTGATTGGTCCATACATCTGTTCTGTGACTGGCTAAGAGTCCAGGGTCAGCGGATCCTGAGCTAGGGCTCAGGATCCCTTCCTTTGGTCCAAGCTTAAGGTTTCTTACAAGATTCCTTGGAAACTACATACACAATACATGGCCCAGTCTACTTCACAGTTTGAGTTCCACTTTTTCTCATGTTGTCAGACAGGGAGACCAGGCCCCCTAGTGAGGGGCAGGTATTCCCCACTCCTAGGCCCCACTTCTCCACTGTCGGCCAGCTATCTGCACAAAAAGGGGAGACTCGCCTGACGGTTTAGTGATGTCCTCAAGGTGACTTCCAGCGTGACCTGGAAGTGATGTAGGCATGTCAGGGTGATGCTTTGGCTTTTTATTGACAAAAACTCTATGGTAGGAGTTCATTCAAGAAGTGTTTCCCAGAAACCAGAGTGTCACCCTGATGCCCCTGATGTGCCTACCTCTCTTCGAGGTCATGTTAGAAGTCACATTGGGGACACCAACAAAACACTGGGGAAGGCTCCCTGCTCTGTGGGGACCTATTGTCCGATGCATGCTATTAGGGTTACCAGCTCCCATTTGGGGGATTTTGGGGGAGCACGGGGAAGGCAGGGTTTGGAGAGGGGCCTCAGAGGGGTATAAGGTCCTAGAGCCCACCCTGCAAAGCTGCCATTTTCTCTGTGGGAATGGATCTCTTTTAACTGGAGATGAGCTGTAATTCTGGGAGGTGTAGGATTAGCAATGGGAGATGCTTTGGACCAGAGGCTTTCTGTTGGATGGGATCCATCCTGACCCACCTAAACCCAACCTACAACCCCGTGCATGGGAGTTCTGCAGAGGTGTGATCCGGTAAACGGGAGGGCCCTGCCTGGTGCCAAGAGCCCGATGCTCCTTCCTGCCCCTCTCCTCTCCTCCCCTGCCATTCCCACGCCGCAGCACTGCGGCAAGAGCACGCTCACGCACCGGCAAAACCGATCAAGGCAAAATGCTTGATCAATAGGTATATATTGAGCATCTCTTGAAGCCACGGTGCTTTTTGTGGATTCAGAACCAGACTCCAGTTCCAGGCACTGAGCTGGCCCCGAAAGGCTAATCAAACTTGGGAAGCTGAAGAAAGGCTTTTCCCAACACCAGCAGCCCCAGACCCTTCAAGTGGAGGTGTGGCTTGGACAAAGCCCGGGGCATGCACTGTGTGCCAGCTGCTTACTTGACCACTGACCTATGGGCCTTAAATGTGTAGGCTTCACTGCTGCAGGAAGTGGGGACAGCTACAAGCACGGCAGCTTCAAGAGGCAATCAGATAGATGTTCAGATCCCAGGTCTATCAGTGGCTATTAACCACAGGGAAGAAGAAAAAGAAGAGTTGGGATTTTATACTTCGCTTTTCACTAATCAAAGGTGTCTCAAAGGGGCTTACAATCACCTTCCCTTCCTTTCCCCACAACAGACACCCTGTGAGGGAAGTGGGGCTGAGAGAGCTCTGAGAGAACTGTGACTCACCCAACTGGCTGCATGTGGAGGAGGAGTGAGGAATCAAACCTGGTTCTCCAGATTAGAGGCCGCCGCTCTTAACCAGGATACCGAGCTGGATTCTTGGTGCTGGAAGGTCAAGAGTGGGAGAGTTTCTGGAGTTCCGGCCTCACCTTCTGATGGCACCTGAGTTTGGAGATAAGGTTGCCATTCTCCAGGTGGTGGCTGGAGATATCCAGGCAACAGAGATCAGTTCAAAAATTGGCCACTCGGGAAGGTAGTCTTTGGCATTACACCACATTCAAGCCCCCCTCCTCCCCTCAAATCTACAGTTGTGCCATCCCTTTTTTTGGAGATGGTACTGCTAACTCAGTAGGGCTTTTGATTCTACGGGAGTTTGACAAAACAACCCTCTAAGAGTTTGAGACTACAGAACTCACCTGAGCAGGGTTTATTCCACTTTTTCATTCTTTTGTTTGTTCATTCATTCTTACATTTTTATACCCCTTCCTTCCTTCCTTCCTTCCTTCCTTCCTTCCTTCCTTCCTTCCTTCCTTCCTTCCTTCCTTCCTCCCTCCCTCCCTCCCTCCCTCCCTCCCTCCCTCCCTCCCTCCCTCTTTCTTTCTTTCTTTCTTTCTTTCTTTCTTTCTTTCTTTCTTTCTTTCTTTCTTTCTTTCTTTCTTTCTTATACCACCCTCCTTTGCAGCTCAGACCAGTTTACAAGGAGGATTCACAGTACAGGATTTCAGAATGCATTACAATGATGAACTTACAACATTCCTAACATTATACCATTACTAGTAAATAAGCCCGCTGCAGTCTTAATGCAGCGGGCGCTAGCGGGTCCTCGGAGACGGCGGGGCCGGCGCGGGCGTAAGTCATGGGGCGAGCGGGGCCCGGGAGTCATCGGGGCCTGCACAGGGGTGGGGCGGGGCGGCTCTTCCGGGGCGCGGGAGTCTGTGAGGGCGATGGGGCCGTGGCGCGGGTTGGGCGGTCCGCATGGAGTTGGGGAGCAGGCGAGTCGGGGAGCGGCGAGTGTGTTCAGGTGTGGGCGGCTCGGCGCCCCCTCCCCCGCGGCGCTGGCTACCTGGGGCTGCGCATTGTGTTTTCGGGAAGCGGCGTCGGCAGCGCGGCAAGCAGGTGAGGTGGCGGCTGGGTGCGGAGGCCGCAACCTGGCGTTGCAGAGGTGAGGGGAGTTATGGCAGCGGGCGTGCGGCTGCGGGCGAGGAGGAAGGGGGGCGGCTCGGGAGGCGCTTTGCGCCTCCGATTAGCCAGCCCTGAGTCAAGTGCCCTTGGCGCCGGAGTGACAATCGGAGGGCCCAATCGTGCCTGCCGATTGGGCCCTCCGATTGTCACTCCGGGGGAAGGGGCCTATGGGCACCCTTCCTCATCACGGACAGGGCCCACCTTAGGTGCCCTTAATGGATTATTTTATCCACTCTGCCAGGAGCGGTTAAAGATAATTTTATAGCTGTATAACTGTAAGTTGTAGCACAACTTTTACGGGGTGTGTGGCCAGATCAGGAGTTGCCCTGTGCTGTATCTGCTGGATGCAGCTGGTGGTAGGGACAGGGACTTCTGGGGCACTAGTCGGTGATGTTTTCCTTGGCCTTAACTGAAAGCTTGGTGGCTCCCTTTTGCAGGCTCTGTGGATCTTTTTAGGTCCAGCAGGGCTCTGAACTCTTCTGGGAGCTCATTCCACCAATGGGAGCCAGGACAAAGGAAGCCCTGGCTCTGGCCGAGGCCAGACAAGCCTCCCTGGGCCCAGGGACCACCAGCTTGTTGCCGTTTGTAGAGCACAGGACTCTCTGGGGCAGGGGTAGTCAAACTGCGGCCCTCCAGATGTCCATGGACTACAATTCCCAGGAGCCCCTGCCAGCATTTGCTGGCAGGGGCTCCTGGGAATTGTAGTCCATGGACATCTGGAGGGCCGCAGTTTGACTACCCCTGCTCTGGGGGGTGGAGGCATAGAGGCGGTCCTTCAGGTGTGCAGGTCCCAGACCACACTATGACCTCGAACCTTAACTCTGAGAAGGATCCGGATGGTATAAAAGCAAATTATCCTTTTGGAAAGCGTGTGCGAGTGGCAGTCAGTTGTCCTCGTTCAAACAGCTGGGCATTGCGGGGAAGCTGGCGGCCAAAGGAAAAAGAGCTTTTACAAAAACCACCCGAGTAATATTTAGGATGACAAGGCTCGAAGGCCGCTCGCCACTTTAAGTATCCAGTCTAAGTGTGCAATTGATCTCGCAATTATTGTAAATACAGAGCGAAATTTCAAGGGCTTTCAAAGACCCGGGGGGGGGGGGGGGAGGGAGGTGGCGAGATGGTGGGAGGGTGTATAGAAAGCTGTCCTTATTTCTTTTCCACATTCCCCCCCCCCCCACTTGGTATCCGTGTTGAGGTCTCAGCATCGCGGGAGTCCATTCGATGGAAACCCACCCACCCCTGTCTTTGTTAATCAAATCCACTCGCTAACCATGTATGGGGGCCTGGATTGTACCAATAAATTGCTGCAAGAATGACGCTGGGATTGGTGGGGGAAGAGATAAAACCTTTCTTTAAGAGGTGGTGGTGGTTGGAGGAGAATCTAGGAAGGAGCTGCACGGACCCCTGTAACTGACCTATGCAGGAATGGAAAATTCCCTTTCATAATTAATAAATGAAGAATATTGCTATTCATCAATGCAGCTGTGAAGAAGATATTGATCTCGGTCTGTCTGCTCGTGCATGTTCGTTTGTGAGCATGTTATGTTTGGTTGTGTTTTTTTTTTTCACAAGAACGGCTTTTCAAAAACCCGAAGAGGCCAAAGAGGTGTGCAAAAGGAGTCCAGGAGTAGCCTAGGAGTAGCAGTGGGGCAAGAATGGGGAGGAGTGCGGAATAATTAATAGAAAAATCGGGGTCCAAATGCCTAAGAATTATCCCATGATCTCACACCCTTAGCAGTAGAGCTTTGCTCCTATTTGAATATTTGATTAATAATAGATTAGAGCAGCCCAGGAGGGGGAGAAAAATCTCTTTTTTTGGCTGATCATTTTAAGTCTGCAACAGTCAGGGATTCTTCAAAACAAGAGCTGTGCAAAGCTCAGGTATTTTCCCAGCATGGGGGTATTGCGGGGATTATACAGAAACCAGTCTATGTATTGGGGGCAGGCAATAGGGCAGGCCCCAGATTTTTCAGGAAGCAAAAACAGTGAGAAGATATAAAAGATTTTGTTCATTCGTATCATCCCTGAAATGTCAAAGAGAGCACCAAGGGTCTCAGGATGATGTTGTAGGCTCAAAAATTGGGGGGATTTTTGCTCTTGTGGTCTGGGAGAAGACATTAAAAAAAAATCCCCCTGTCCATCTTCTTTGCACAATTAATCATTTTATTTACAAAAATATCCTGCCTCCTACTGGTCTTATGGTTTAAATCTACTACAGCACTAGTTTTCTACTTGCACTAGTTTTCTACATTTGTATTCAAAGGAGCATTCTGAGCTGGAATCTACCACCTGCGGTTCAAAGGTGTGTTCATTACACCCACCCAGGGTTCTATCACCTCTATCACCTCCTCCCCTGGCATGTATGAACCAAGCCTAAAATTAAAGTGAAACAATAAAACCACCCCTTTGAAGTATCTCTATTTGACCATAGAATCATAGAATCATAGAATCATAGAGTTGGAAGGGGCCATACAGGCTATCTAGTCCAACCCCCTGCTCAATGCAGGATTTGCCCTAAGCACCCTAAAGCATCCAAGAAAAGTGTGTATCCAACCTTTGCTTGAAGAATGGAGATGGCTTGTGTGTGTGTGGGGGGGGGGGAGCCTCTTTTTCACATGTTTGACATCGAAGCTTGCAGACGTTGGTTTTTATACCTCATTTTTCACTGCCTGAAGGAGTCTCAAAGCCGCTTACAATCACCCTGCCTTCCTCTCCCCACAGACACCCTGAGGTTGCTGGGGCTTAGAGAGCTCTGACAGAACTGCCCCATGAGAACAGTTCTAACAGGACGGTGACTAGCCCAAGGTCACCCAGCTGGCTGCATGTGGAAGAGGAGTGTGGAATCAATTCCAGCTCTCCAGATTAGAAGCCTCTGTCCTTAATCATTGCACCAAGCTGGCTAACTGTCCAGAGAGAAGTAAAAAAGAGTAAGACCCCAGTAGCACCTGAAAGACGAACAAAATTTGTGACTCACTCACAAGAGCTCAAAGCCCGTCACAGGTTTTCTTAGCCTTTCAGGTGCTCCTGGACTCTTACTTTTTCCTACTGCTACAGACAGACTAGCACAGCTACTCATCTTGATCCATGTCCATAGACTAGAGGAGGGGGCTGTGGCTCAGTGGTAGAGCCTGTGCTTCGCATGCAGGAGGTCCCAGGTTCAATCCTTGGCATCTCCAGGTAAAAGGACCAGGTAGGAGGTGATGGGAAAGACCTCAACCTGAGACCCTGGAGAGCTGCTGCCAGCCTCAGTTGACAAGGCTAACCTTGCTGGACCAAGGGACTGATTCCGAATGAACCTGCTTTGGTTGTGTTCAAGTGAATCCTCCTTCTCCTGGGATTGCTTCTGCACAAGAAGAATAGTTGGTTCTTATATGTTGCTTTTCTCTCCCTGAAGGAGTCTCAACGCCACTTACATTCGTCTTCCCTTCCTCTCCCCACAACAGACACCCTGTGAGGTGGGTGAGGCTGAGAGAGCTCTGATATTACTGCTCGGTCAGAACTGCTTTATCAGTGCTGTGGCGAGCCCAAGGTCACCCAGCTGGTTGCATGTGGGGAAGCAGAGAAGCAAGCACTATAGCTAGTTTGGTGTAGTGGTTAGGAGAGCAGATTAGAAGTCTGCTCTCCTAAAAACTACACCAAACTGGCTCTAGTGCTGTCTTCTCAGTCCTTAACAAAAAAAAAAAAAAATCAGGAATGGCAAAATCAGGAATGGAACAAAGTGAGCGAATGTTTATCCCAGGATATCTACATGGGGAAAGAATGGTTATTAGTCCCCTTCTTCTTCCACCTCCGGATGCCTAGCCCTAGGACCTCTTTTCCAAAGTTAGGGCAGGGGGGGGGGGGACTGTGAGGCAAAGGCCTGTGTCCCTTACCTTGAATGAAGCACAAGGTTGCCAGCCTCCAGGTCGTTCCTGGAGAACTCCTGAAAATTCAACAGAACTCCAGACTACATAAATCATTGGACCTTTCTGAGGTCCACCTCTTTCCAAACCCTGCCATCTCCAGACTCTACCCCCAAATCTCCAGGAATTTCCCTATTCAGAATTGGCAAACCTAGAACTATCCTCCGTGTGAGCTCTCCCGTATCCTTTTTCTTCCTGGAGTTTCCCTCCCTCCAAGCTGGGATACTGCCAAAGACAAGCAGCTAGGCCTACCCTCCAGCAACTGCCCCTTCTCCACACTAGGGATGCCACCAAATTTTGTAGCCTCCTCTTTTTGCCTTTAGGATCCTCAGTAGGATGTCATTTCTACCTTTTGCATCTCAAGCCCTCCCACCCACCCCCGCTCTCAGGACTGGATAGGTGGGTGAAATGAAAAAGAGCTTGGCTGGGCTTTCTTCTTCAAAGGAGCCCATTCTCCCCCTCCACAGCTCTCCCCCCCCTCTGCCACGCTTGCCACAAATCCACACCCTTCAGCTTTCTTGGTCTGCCTTTCCTCAGCAGATCTGTATAGATCAATGCAAAATTAATTAGAGTAATCAACTCGGCTGCACGCGATCATACATGCGAGGCGTTTTGGTGAGTAATTGGTGGCAACTGACAGGCGACGTCCCCAGTGTCTTAGAGGTATTAACACACACACACGCTCTTCGTTATCATCTCCCATCTCCTATTTGATCATCCCTTTACTTTGGGACTCAAGATCTGAGTTTAAAGACCCTTTGGTGGTCGCCCATGTTTTATACCTCACCTTTTCTACCTTTCTCGCCAGTGGGGACCTAAAGCCATTTACGGCATTCTCCTCTCCTCCATTTTATCATTTCAGATCTAGACATGGGCACCAAACTGGAGTTAAAGAAGTCAAATGCAGTCTTGGGCTGTATCAACAGAGGCATCCTATCACAATCACAGGATGTCCTAGTCCTTCGTGGACTGCATTGGTGAGACCCCACCGGGAGTCTTCTGCGCAGTTCTGGAGACCTCACTTCAAAAAGGAGGCAGACACAATGGAGAGCAAAGAGGTCCTGTGAAGAAAGCCTGAGGGACTTGGGAATGTTCAGCCTGGAGAAGAGGAGGCTGTCTTGAAGCATTTGAAATGATATCATTTGTGGAAGGGCAGGGAGCAGTTCCTATTGACAGCAGAGAAGGGGACCTGCAGTAACGACGTTAAACAATGTCAGAATTTCCCTAGGCAAGCCCATACGTGTGAAAAAATGCATCAGGGCCTGGGCCACTCCTGTACTTTTCATGCTCGTCATAGCTATGGCTTCCAGATACCAGGTGACATAATCCATTATGACCAGCATGCATTGGGCCCTGCGGGGAGTGCCAGACAAGAGGTCCACAAAATCCATGGCCACCCTCTCAAACAGAACTCGGATGATGGGTATTAGTTCAAGGGGTGCTCGGGGGGGGGTGCCCTTCCTGAGGTATATTGGCTTGGGACACAGGACTGGCAGAAGCAGAAGACATCCCCTGCTATGAATTTGAATTTGATGAGGGAGAAGTAAGAGATGACTGACGAGCCCACCGCTATCCCCAGGTGGCGAGATAAAAGGGGGTATAGTATAGGTTGCAATGGGATTGCGGCCAAGAATGAAGACAGCTATTGGTCCCAGGGGCCTACTGATGTGAGGTTCTAGAGAGAGCCCATGAACATAACTGGGCAGGATATCAGGGGTCCCATAATACCCTGGTGTGGGAGTTGCAGAGGTTCTTCTGGACCGCCACAGCAGGGGATGTGCACCCCCCCTCCCCGATCACCTAAGTGACCTGCTTTCATGGCCATGTAGAAAACTACTTGGCGATTCTGATGGAAGTGATTTACCTAGGGCAGAAGCACCAGATGGAGCTTGCACAGGTGTCAGCCCAGCGTTCCCACAAGTATTGACTATCTTTATCGCAGGGCCAAGGCCCGAAAGCATATGGCCTATGGATGAAGAGACCACCCACATGGAGGCAGGGCAGTCAAAAGTGAGTGGCCATCAACCCAGGGAGGCGATAGAGGGAGATGAGGGCCTGGGAGAGGGACCGTCATCAAGGATAGGGCCCCAACCCAATGGGAGTAATACCTGATCAGACCTGCCCACTGGGGCATCGCCCTGAGCTGTGGGTGGGGAAACAGATGGACAAGACCTGACCGTGCTGGTGCAACAGGACACAAGGGTCAGAGACCTCAGTCAGAATAGTTCAGCAGTGGAATCGGCTGCCAAAGGAGGTGGGGAGCTCCCCCTCTCTGGTGGTCTTCAAGCAGCTGCTGGACAGATCCTTATCCTGGATGCTTGAGGCTGATCCTGCACTGAGCAGGGGGTGGGACTAGATGGCCTGCATGGCCCCTTCCCACTCTAGGATTCTATGATTCTAGTTCAGCAGTGGAATGGGCTGCCTCAGGAGGTGGTGAGCTCCTCCTCACTGGTGGTCTTCAAGCAGCAGCTGGACAGATATTTAGCCTGGATGCTCTAGGTTGATCCTGCCTTGAGCAGAGGGTTGGCCTGGATGGCCTGTATAGCCCCTTCCAACTCTCATTCTATGATTCTAAAATTGTCCTCAATCTAGGAATTGTATGGGGTGGGCATCATTTTGAGGCATTGTTTTACCGATTGTTGGAAAGACAGGCTGCATCAAACATCTACATGCAACACCCTTTCTTCCTCCTCCTCCTCCTCCCTCCCCACCACTATGGTAACAAAAACTTACCTGCAGAAAGAACTGGAGTCCACACAGACAGATCCCTCAATATACGAGCCATTAGGGGCTGACAGTGCAATTAATTGGTAGGAGGTTCAAGACAGACTTCCGACAACATTTACATTAAATATGAATACATTTCTCCAGTGGAGGAAATGGTCCACACAGTATCTCCACGTCTTTTACTTCTCTGTCGTTTTCAATCAAACCTCTACGGGGAGAGATAGATAATTCAGCAGACTCTCTGCATGAGGTGTGAAGAAGAATAGCTGCTTTTTATACCCCAAACGGTTCACAACTGCCTTCCCTTCCTTTCCCCTTCTTAGCCCCACCTGTAAGGTAGGAGGGTCTAAGAAAGCTCTTGACAGGACTACTCTCTGAGAACTGCTCTAAAAGGACTGTGATTAGCCCAAGGTCACTCACCAGGCTGCATGTGGAGGAGAGGGGAATCAAAACTGGCTCTCCAGATTAGAAGCAAAACCGCCCTTAAGCCACGCTGGCTCTAATTGACATGCAGGAGGGCATTTCAGGCTGGAATAAGGCGTGACACACCAATATTGGGTATAAACAAGGTCACAGCTTTATTACCTCCCCACGGGAGGGTAGGCATAGCATGAGAGAAGAAGAAGAAGAAGAAGAAGAAGAAGAAGAAGAAGAAGAAGAAGAAGAAGAAGAAGAAGAAGAAGAAGAAGAGTTGGTTCTTATATGCTAGTTTTCTTTACCTGAAGGAGGCCCAAAGCGGTTTCCAATCGCCTTCCCTTCCCTCTCCCCAAAACAGACACCCTATGAGGAAGCTGAGGCTGAGAGAGCCCTGATATTACTGAAGAAGAAGAAGGGGCTTTACGCACCGGGATCTTTGTAGCAAATTGGTCACTGAATGAAAAATCGCCATTTAAAATAGTGGAATTCGTTGTTATGCATACCTGCCTTTGTAGTGGAATCCAGTTGCGTTTTGTAGCGTTTCCCACAGGCTTCCAGTCTCGGCAGAAATCGCTAGAAAGGAAGCGCTATTGCCGAGCTCGTCCCGCCCCTGGCCGTCAAGCAGCCAATGGGCAGCCATTAGCATGCTCCCAAACAGCCCCTTTCCCTTTAAGAAAGGTTTTTTTTAAAAAAAAACAGACCCATTGCAACGAATCTGTGTTAATTCGTTGCAACGGAGAGACCCATCCAGCTGCCTGGTGTGTTTGAGCTGTCGTTTGATTGTTGCCACGCTCCCTCGGAGTGAAAAAAAAAAAAAACCCTCCCCCCCTCTCACGGGCCCGATTTTCGGCTGAATGAATGTGTAAAATGTGTGTGCTTAAGTGACTGAAGGAGAGGGACTGAAGCCAGGGAAGCCTCTAAACTGAAAGAGGCTCACTGGTGCGTTATCCCCGCGCGCTCGGAGAAAAAAAAAATGGCGATCGCTTCGCCGGAAGATCAGAGAAGAGAGCCAGGGGGAGGGACTTTGTAGAAACTGCAACAATGTTAACGCACAGGTCTTTTTCGCTAGTGATGCAGATTGGTTGCAGGAGTGTATCGCTTTCCGGAGGGTGAATCCACTTTTGGGGATTTCCCTGAAAGCGCTACAAGGAAGTGCTTTTTGCAGATTGGTTTCAGGTGTGTGGCAGATTGTCGACGACGTTGTGCAAAACAGCAAATCAGTAGCGTTTTCAATTTGCAACCATTGTGCTATTTTGAAGGCGTGCAAAAAGCCCCGAAGAGTTGGTTCTTATATGCCGCTTTTCTCTACCCGAAGGAGTCTCAAAGCAGCTTACATTCGCCTTCCCTTTCCTCTCCCCGCAACAGACACCCTGTGGGGTGGGTGAGGCTGAGAGGGCTCTGATATCAGTGCTCGGTCAGAACAGTTTTATCAGTGCCGTGGTGGGCCCAAGGTCACCCAGCTGGCTGCATGTGGGGGAGCGCAGAATCGAACCTGGCATGCCAGATTAGAAGTCCCCACTCCTAACCATTACACCAAACTGGCTCTCAGTAAATTCCCTGGGTTTCTGAAACCCCTGAAACGGGCTAAAAGACCCCAAACCAGGTGATCCCTCATCCCCAATTGGGGAAAGGCAATCCTGAGTGACAGAGATCAGTTCACCTGGAGGAAATGATCATTTTGGAAGGTAGACTATAAGGCATTATGCCTCACTGGTCCCTCCCCAAACCCCACCCTCTTCAGGCTCCACCCCCCAAACCTCAAGATATTTCTCAGAACTGTCAGTCTTAGCTCCAAAGCATCCATTTTCATCAGGGAAACTGATAGGGTTGCAATGCAGCCTGACAACTGCTGGGAGGGCTTTGGCTGGGAATATGGGGGTGGGAAGTGTGATTAAGGTTCTCCAGTTGGGACCCAGGGAACTCCCACGTTTACTGTTAATCTCCAGGCTATAAAGAGTAGTTCCCTTTGAGAAAATGGATGCTTTGGAGGATGGACTCTATGGCATTGTTCTACATGGTGGTCCCTGACCTCCCCAGGCTGTGTCCCCCCAGTTTCTAAGAGTTCCCCAACTTGGAGGTGGCAATACTAACCCTCTCCCCCCTTCACTGGCAGCTAGGGCAACCCTTGACTTGGCAACCCTAGGTGCAATGCTAAATGCAGCCTCATGTTGTTAAAAAACAGAAGATATAGGTAGCTCTAGGAATCACTAGAAACTCTATGGTATACCATAGAGTCCTGAGTAATTCCTAGAGCTGCCCTATATAATTTCTCTTGTATATTACTGAAAGTGGTGGTCAATAATCTATTTCCCACTTTTCAATTGAGATCCGGGGACTAAAATATAGAGAGCATTCAAAGGTCAGCTTTCTAATTCTTTTTTTTTATTTCCTTCATTTCTCCTCCACCTTTCTCTTTAAGACTCGAGGTGCATTGCAATTTTTAAAAAATCCAATACATGCAACATAATATATGCAGTAAATAATGAATTAGAAACTGGACGACAGTATTAGAAAACTGAAATGAAAACTGGATGAGGCCTATACCAATGCAAGAAACAGGAGGGCAAAAATAAGGACACAATGAAATAAGAAGTGTATAATACCAACCATGATGCAAATAGGCTGGTTTATACAAATTTGAACCATCTACTACAGCGCTATTCCCTTTTAGAAAAAAATGCCAATTGGGGATGAGGGATCACCTGGTTTGGGGTCTCTTAGCCCGTTTCATGCAGCCAGCTGGGTGACCTTGGGCCCACCAGGACACTGATAAAACTGTTCTGACCGGGCAGTGATATCAGGGCTCTCTCAGCCTCACCCACCCCACAGGGTGTCTGTTGTGGGGAGAGGAATGGGAAGGCGACTGTAAGCCGCTTTGAGGCTCCTTCGGGTAGGAAAAGCGGCATATAAGAACCAACTCCTCCTTCTTCTTCTTCTTGAGAGCAGGGAGGGAAGTAACAGGAAGTAATCACAACATTGCAATGTCACCTGGAAGTGACATAGACACATAAGTGATGCTGGGCGGGCAACGCTCCAGCTAATTCTACCCTAGAGGTTTTGCCCAGAAACCAGATCATTGCCCCTCATGTTACCGATGTGCGTATATCATTTCCTGGTGCTGTAGCAATCTCACGTTTACTTCCTGCTTCTTTCTTCCCCACGCCAGGTAAGCTCCTCCCCATCCTCTGCTAGATCTCCATTCACCCACTTGGAGACCAGCATTATACCTCACTGAATCCCCTCCCCTCACCAAACCTTGCCCTCCCACAGGCTCCACCCCCCAACTCTCCAGGTATTTCCCAACCCTAAGGCCAAGGTTTGTACTGTCAGGGCTGCCATGGGGAGAATCTCAGAGGATGAGCTGCATGGCACCTGCCGTGTCATGACAGGTTTGGGCACACCCAGTCTGCTTCCCTGCATCTCCCAAATGGCTGTCCTTGGGATGTCGTCACAGAGCCAGTAAGCTCTAAGAAATCCCAGCTCCAAGGCCTCCCCAACCTCTCCAGCCAGCCAGCTTTCTATGATCCTTAATAATTACAGCTGCGAGTCGATAGCAGTTAGGCCTAACAGCCACTCAACGGAATTGACGCAAATTATTTTAATTTTATGTTTGCATTGACTGGCTTTTTCCAGGTTGGCGCACCTTCCTGTTTGGAGGCAGGGGAGGGGAGGGGGAGAGGAGAGGGAGGGGGTGCCCAGGAAAAATCAAGGCATAATTAATTGCCCATTCGGCACCAAGCGACGTGCTCAACACCCACTTACAAATAATTAATTCTCGCTCCCACATGCAGCCTGCCTCATCAGATGTCTGAGAAATAAATGACAAGGCCAGTTAAACGGAAGGGGATGGGGCTTCCCACTGGAAAACAGTGCCTGATTTCTAGGGCTGCCAGCTCTGGGTTCAGAAATACATGGAGATTTGGGGGGTTGGGTCTGAGGAGGGTGGGGTTTGAGGAAGGGAGGATATAATGCCTCCAAAGCAGCTATTTTCTCCAGGAGCTAGGAGTTGGAAATCATAACGATTTCTAATGCTCAGTTGGATCCCTTTAGGTTTTAAATGGGGGCAATAATGACTCTCAAGGTTTCTCTCATGATCATGTAGAACCTGTCTACAAGGAGCCACCCAATAAAGAGGTAAATATTCTCTTTTGGAAGGGATCAGAGTCCACAACAAGGAGCTTGTCCCTGTCATCCCCCCCCCTGCCCTAGAGTATAGTCACAGGGCCATTCCGCATTCGTCCAAAATAGCACAATGGTTACAAATTGAAATCGCTACAGTTTTGCCGTTATGCACAACATCGTTGACAATCTGCAACACTCCTGAAACCGATCTGCAAAAAGCGCTTCGTTGTAGCGCTTTCAGGGAAATCCCAAAAAGATTCACCCTCCGGAAAGCGCTACACTCCTGCAACCAATCTGCAACAATAGCGGGAAAGTTCTGTGCATTACCATTGTTGAGGTTTCTGCAAAGTCCCTCCCCCTGGCTCTCTCCTCTGATCTTCTGGCGAAGCGATCGCCATTTTTTTTCTCTGAGCGAGCGGAGATCAACGCACCGGCAAGCCTTCGCTTACCCAGCAAGGCTTCCCCGGCTGCAGTCCCTCTGTTTAAAGTCACCAAGCACAAGCAACACAGAGGCCCGTTTGCTGGTTTATTTTCCCTTTATTTTTCACACTATTTTTGGCTGAAAATCGCGCCCGTGGGGGGGGGGGTATTTTTTTTTCACTCGGGGGGGAGCGTGGCAACAATGAAACGGCAGCTCAAACACCACCTGCTAGCCGGATGGGTCTTTCCATTGCAACGATGTGTTTTTTTAAACCTTCCTTAAAGGGAAAGGGGCTGTTTGGGAGCATGATAACAGCCGCCCATTGGCTGCTTGACGGCCAGGGGCAGGACACAGCTCGGCAATATCGCTTCCTGGCTAGCGATTCTTGCCGAGCCCGCAAACCTGTGGGAAACGATAGAAACGCAACTGGATTCCACTACAAAGGCAGGTATGCATAATGACGAATTCCACTATTTAAAACAATTTGCAACATGGATCCCGGTGCGGAATGGCCCACAGATTTCACAAGTATGAACTGGCCAAGTATCAAGCTGGCCAGATGGTAGGTTTGCCAACTCTAGGGAAACTCCTGGAGATTGGTGGGTGGAGCCTGAAGGTGGCAGGATTTGGGATCTCACTGGGTAAAATGCCATAGCGTCCATCCTCCAGAGCAGGGGTAGTCAAACTGCGGCCCTCCAGATGTTCATGGACTACAATTCCCATGAGCCCCTGCCAGCAAACGCTGGCAGGGGATCATGGGAATTGTAGTCCATGGACATCTGGAGGGCCGCAGTTTGACTACCCCTGCTCCAGAGCATTCATTTTCTCCCGGGAAATATCTGGAAATCAATTGTATTTTCAGGAGAGCTCCAGGCTATACCTGGAAGTTACATCAGTATAAGAGAAAACCCTGCAGCATAACAGGCAAGGCCAAACCACACAAAACCCCCAAAATTCAAAAGTTCATGTAAAAACTGCCTCCTTTTTATTCAAGTTGCATATTTTTTTTCCGTATAACATGCAACAAGGTTCTGCTATTGAATACCTTGTTTCACCTCAGCTTTGTCATGGCATATTTTATTGGAAAATATATGAAATACAAAAAAACAAAACCATCACAATATCTAGAAGAACAGCTCCCCATTCATTTAACACATTCCAAATGCTTACCAGCTGACCAAGTGATTTTTTTCCTGTGCTAATATTGTTTATAGAATCATATAGTTTAAGGGGCCATACAGGCCCTCTAGTCCAACGAATACAGGCCAGGAATCTTAAGCAACTCCAAAAGGTCCAAAATGGAGATGTGCAACTCCTTACGGGGATGCTATGGAGGGCACCTCTGCTCCCCCAGCTGCACTGGCTTCAGATCGGAGACCAAATCAAACTCAGAGTTTTGGTCACGACCTTTAAAGCCCTAAACGGGCTGAGGCCACTGTACCTGTGGGGCTGTCTCTTCCTGTATGTCCCCCCAAATCGCATTACGATCGAGCTGCCAAAATTTGCTCAGGGTCCCCAGCTGCAAGGACAGCAGACTGACCTCAACCTTTTTGGCCATGGCTCCAGCCTTGTGGGATGCCTCTTCCAAAGGAGACCAGAGCCCTGCAGGACCTTGAATGCTTTTCAAATAGAACTATTCCACTAGGCCTAAGACATCACTGAATTGAGCTGGCTTCCCGGTCCAAACCCTGACTGCGCAACTCCTCTGCCCCCCCCCTCCTTCCTTGCCTCTGAAATTTAGAACAGGCAATTATGGACAGAACTGTTTTTAGATGTTATTTTTTCATTATTTATTGTATATTGCATTTATATATAATTTATTCTTATTCTGTATGTTTTACCGTGATGTACCGCACCTGAAGAGAAAGGACGGGTACCAAATACAATAGATAATAACACTGCCTCCCCCTTATGTTCAATTCTCTCTCCTAAAATGCACACATTTGCCACCATCATGTGGGGATCAATAAATCAGCATGCCCCATTGTACGTAGAAAACACCTGGATAACACATGTGGATTTTGTCATCATTGGTGTAAACTGCACGGAGCTTTTATTCCAACCCCAGATCGATTCAGTCCCTGCCCTCTACACAGAATGCGATTTCCGTTTGGATTTTGGGCGATTAAAATTTTCCTTCTGCAGCAAGAAGGACTGATCCGGAGTGACCCTACCTTTATTGTGCGATATCTCAGACTACTTTTAATCCTCAATATCCATTGGGAAAGAAAGCTCCATGGTAGAGAACCTCTGATAGGCTACACCCGGTCATGTGACACGCTTGCCTTAAAGGAGAAGCCCCTAATTTCTCTCAATTTCTGTCGGTCCTGGATTTTTCCTCTCTCCTCTGCCTTTTTCGATCCTCTCCCCCTCCCCTCCAAGAAAAGAAAGAGGCTCCCTGCCTGGCTCCTCTTCCCCCCCCCCTTCAAGAAAAGAAAGAAAGAGGCTTGGCTTCCTCCCCCCTTCTGAACTACCCTAACCTCGTGCAGAAGACTTTCCTGTTTCAATGGGGAGGGGGGGAGAGAGGAAGAATCGAGTTCAAAGCGATCTGAATTCAACAGGATTGACAATGGAATAAAGAAAGTAAGTGCAGACTCTGCCATTGTGCGTGTGTAAGCCATACAATGTGCATATGAAATACAGGGTAATTGATAAGACAGACAGTGTGGCTGGGGGAATGGAGTCAAGACGAGGGATGGAAATACAAAGCAAAAACTTCTTTTGTAAGTAAAATTTCTTTCTCTTGTTACTCTTGGAGTCAGATAATCTTTGTAATTTGGACATCATTTCCCCCTTCACCAGGAAATGGTGAGGACTGGTGTACTGCATAATGCTTCAGTATTTTAATGTTTTGTTTTTTTAACATTTAATCCAATACAGGTAGGCCTTGGAGTTCTCCCAGAATTACAAAGATCAGTTTCCCTAGAAGGAAATGCTGCACTGGAAGGCACCTGGCACCAGCTCCCTCCTGAAACCCCTCCATGCCCTGAAGTCTATTCTCCCTAAGCTCCATCCCCAAATTTTAGGGTCGACAGCTCTGTATTGGGAAATACTCGTGAGATTTTGGGAGTAGAGCCCAAGGAGGGCAGGGTGTGGGGAGGGAAGGTACAATGCTATAGAATCCACCCTCCAAAGCAGCCATTTTCTCCCAAGATCTCTGTCGCCTGGAAGTCAGTTGTAATCCCAAAAGACAAAGAAGAGTTGGATTTATACTCTGCTTTTCACTACTCCTAGGAGTGTCAAAGCAATTTATAATCACCTTCCGTTCATCTCCCCACAACAGACACCCTGTGAGTCGCTGGGGCTGAGCTCTAACAGAACAGCTCTAGCAGGACTGTGACTGGCCAAAAGTCCTGGCTGCATGTGAAGGAGAAGTGGAGAAACAAACCCAGCTCTCCAGATTAGAGGCCGCCCCTTTTAACCACTACACCAATCTGTCTCTCCAGCTACGACCTGGAGGTTGGCAACCCAACCAAATTCCAGCAATTCCACCCCTCCCCCCCCAATCTGGAGTTGGCAACCCTAGGACTCCTCAGAGAAAAGGCAGGTTACAAATGAGGAAGGCTGGGTAAGTTGGGCTGCTTTTCCAAGCATAGAAATTAATCATCATTCACTGGGATAAATTGGGGGTGGGATGGGTTATTTGGGAGAGGGGAACCCTGGAGGGGGGAGAATGAAGACCAAGGAGCCTCCCACAATGGCGGGAGAGTCCCGGAGCTGAAAGGCAGGTTCTTTGGACCGGGCCTTCCAGCTCTCTCTGGCTCTCTCTTTGTTCCTGTCGGCTGCACAGTCTCTGAGCCATGCGGCGCTCGATCAATAGGCCAACAGCCTTTGCATGGATCATACATGCAAAGAACAGATTTCTGGGATCGATGCGAAGGAGGAGGCAGGGGGCCGAAGCCGCACTGTCGGATGGCTGGTTTCCACAGCAACGGGGCCTGTTCCTTCCAGCGGTCTCCCGCACACCTTGCTGAACCCCCTCCGGTGCCAATTTTGCCTTTGGGGTAAGGTGGAGTTCCAACCACCAGCTCGAATGGATATTGGGAGGCTATTTTTTTGCTTCAGTCTTTGCAGGGAAGAAACTGGTTTACAAAAAAAAGAAAAAGCAAAACAAAGGGAGCAGAACTGCAGCAAGCAAAAGCTAGGTCTGAGTCCCTAGCAACTTAGGGATGAAGGATGCTAACTGTGGATTGGGGAATTCCTGGAAATTTTGTCATGAAAGCTGCAGAGAATGAGGACTGGAAAGGGAAGGGAGCTCGGTGAGGCACAGAACCATAGAGTCTACTCTCCAAAGCTGCCATTTTTTCCAGGGGAACGGTTATTTGTTGTCTGGAGATTAGTTGTGATGTTGGGAGTGCTCCAGGCAGCGCCTAGAGGTTGGCAACCCTATTAGAGACAGCAGGCTTTACATGGTACAAGTTGTCAGGAGTCAAAGCTCCCTCAGTCAGATGTGTCCAAGAGGTTTGACTCTTGAAAGTTCATAACCCCCTGCCCCCAACAAAAAACTCTTCTTGTTTTCGGTGGCACTATTTGACTGAAATCGAGCTGTTCTACCAACACAGCTACCCTCTGCAGCAAGCAAGACCATGTGTGTGTGTGTGTCTCTGTGTGTGTGTGTCTCTCTGTGTGTTTATTTCTCTGTGTGTGTGTGTCTGGGGGGGGGATTGAGGAACAATGGAATAGAGTTTTAAAGGGCTCAGCCACAGAACCAAATCACTAACTTTTCCAGTTTTGGGTTGGGAAATCCTTGAAGATTCCAAGGCTAGAGCCTAGGAAAGGCATGGGCTTGGGAGGGGAAGGACTTCTCTATTGCTTGAAGATCAGTTCTAATTATGGTCACATCTGGAGGTTATATCAAGAATTTAACCTGTCAGTGCTGCAGAAAGCCAGTTTTGGGGAGTGGGGGGGTGGTGGAATGTGTGGGGCTGACAGCCAGGCTATGGACCAATAGTAGAATGAATCTTCTTAATTCCAGATGAACTGGTTTGCCAAAAATGCCAGAAAGTGGACCGTCTTTAAAGTGTGCACAGTCTTTTTGGGATCAGGCAAGCAAAACACAACCCCTTTTCTCTGTTTTATGACATTTTTGTCCTGTCTGCACAGAGGTGTGACAAAAATGTTAAAGGCAGCATAAAAGAAACGGCAAAAACCTCAGTACAAGGAAACAAAAGAATGGAATTAAAATGAAGTTCCATGCTATAGGACAGGGGTAGTCAAACTGTGGCCCTCCAGATGTCCATGAACTACAATTCCCAGGAGCCCCTGCCAGCATTCGCTGGCAGGGGGCTCCTGGGAATTGTAGTCCATGGACATCTGGAGGGCCGCAGTTTGACTACCCCTGCTATAGGATTACTGTTTTCTAAGAGGAACTTGGTGATCTTGCTTAATTACACCTGGTCTCCAGGCTACAGTTCTCCTGCAGAAAATGGCTGCTTCACAGAGGGCAGAATCTATGGCAGGGGTCTCCAACCTTTTGGCACATGGGGGCCACATTAGCATGCCCAGTGCCTAAAGAGGGCCACATCTTACCCCAAAATGTAACAAAACAATTAATCTACTTATTTAGATCAAAAGTTAACATTCAAAGGCAAATGAAGAAATGTTAACTTCAATGCAATCCATTTTGGAACAATATTTTACTGTGAAATCATTTTATTTAGCTACATATGCTTACCAAGTCAGTGTGGTTTTTGTGGCTGTTTTCTGTTAGCCAAGGCATTGATGTTCGAGTCAAGGTTTGTGACAGTCTTAAAATGTCATGTAAATGTCCATCTGTAAGCCTTGACCTACACTTCGATTTCACAATTTTCATCTTGGAAAAGGTTTGTTCAAAGATGTATGTGGTGCCAAAGACTGTGAACATGCCTGCAGCAAATCATTTAACGTTGATAAATATATCAGGTAGACTAGAATAGAAATCTGAGTTTTTTTGTAAATGTCTCTGAGATGATCACTAGCTTGCAAATCAATTAGTTTCATCTGAAACAAATTACTTGCATTTTCTGGTGCAACTTTAAATGGATTCTGAAACATTCTTATTTCCTTTCCAAGATTATGGCAATCATTGAATCTGTTCTGAAATTCCACCTGCAATAAGTTCAGTGCTTTTATGTGTCTTTCAACATTGAATTGCAAATTCCCATCCTTCTCAAATTTTAGTCCATTGCAGCATAAGAAGTTTGAAAAGTTACCACCACCACCAACCAAGCCTTTACTGGTGTAACAGAAGTAAAGTATAAACAAAAATAAACTACAATACAAACATGGTGTGAACCAGGTCTGCAAAACAAAACAATTAAATAATTACAAACAATCAATTGAAAAGTTACTTTCACCAAATTAATTTACAAAAAGTGTAGTTTTGTTTCAAAAACTTTCAATTCAGTGCACAAGTCACACACAAGTTTTCCTTTCCCTTGCAACTTTAAATTCAATGTGTTCAGATGCTCTGTGATATCTGTTCAGAAAGACAAATCAAAAATCCATTCAGGGTCAGAAAGTGCTTCTTGACCTTTTCCTTTCTCCTTATGAAAGACATCAATTTCATAATGAAGACTGAAAAAACGTTTGAGGACTTCGTCTCTGCTAAGCCACCTGGCTTTTGCATCCCCATATTCTGCATCTATCTCTGAGAGAAAATTTTGAAATTGATGATGAGCAAGACCATGATGCTATGAGGAGTCTGGGGGTCATAGTGTATTTTTTCTTTACAAGGGGTGGGGGTATGGTGGATTCAGCCATCAAGCTATTGGTGAGCAAGGTGATTTCTAGTGTGCTATATGGAACCGGTAACTCAAAAACCCAGCTTGCTGGGGGGTAAACGGTAATGACTGGGGAAGGCACTGGCAAATCACCCCATATTGAGTCTGCCATGAAAACGCTGGAGGGCGTCACCCCAAGGGTCAGACATGACTCGGTGCTTGCACAGGGGATACCTTTACCTTTTACTTTAACTCAAAAACAGTGTTTTTCATGGAAGACATATCTGGTATAGTCAGTTTCATACAGATCTTCATCCACTGTCCTAACAAATGTAACATATCAGCTTGAGTTCTTGCAGCTAAAAAGGCTGTATATAGTACCAAATGGGTTTTACTCCACAACCTAATTGGGGTTGGAAAAGGTGAGAAACTGTAAATATCCTCTGGGTGCATGATGCCAAGAAGGACCAATGCAATGGTGAGCATTTCGGAAGGTGGCCCTGTTGGTATTCAGAGTACCAGTGAGGTCCTAATTTTCTGCCCTTAAGCTCTTCACCACCATAATCATGTTGATCACAACATGCATTGCGTGTTGCCTCCTGAATTTCTTCTTCACAATGCCACCGGATTGGTTTATAAGGACTCAGAGGTTGACATTCCAACTTATATCTGATGAAGGAAGCGTGGACTATCTAAATCAGTGGTTCTCACCCTTCCTAATGCCATAACCCTTGAATACAGTTCCTCATGCTGTGGTGACCCCCAGCCACAAAATTATGAAAGTGTTCTTTCACTGAAATTAAACCAAAATTGACCAATGGCATGAATACATTGTTTTTTTCCCTGGAGTTTCTTGGTTCAGTTGTGCCTCTTGTTCCGCCATGCCGATCTCACTCTTTTCCGCTGCTCCAGACAGACAAATGCTCTCTCTCGTCTACCCCGGAAGGCTGTTGTGTGGATGGCACACTCCCGGTCAAGCTGCTTGCCCTTCCATGACCCCTGTGAAAGGGTAATTTGACCCCCAAAGGGGTCCTGACACCCAGGTTGAGAACCACTGATCTAAATCTTCTACCTTGAAAATCTTGTTGGTGCTACTGGGTTTAAATCTAGGTGAAAATATCAATTCACACATATTCTCCTAAAGGTCTCTCTCATATGCAAATACTCCTCACACCAGCCCATGGTTTCCTGCTCTGCTGTTTAACCATGAAAGTCTTGCTTAGAAGCCAAGCTGACCCTATCTTAAACATGTATTCAATTTGAGCCAATTTGGTGTATTGGTTATGAGCAGTGGCTTCTAACCTGGAGTTTCCCAATGGTTTGATTCCCTGCTCCTCCACAAGCAGGCATTTGGGTGTCCTTGGGACAGTCAGTTCTCTTAGACCTGTTCTCCCAGAGCATTTCTGTCAGAACACTCTCAGCCCCACCTACGTTACAGGGTGTCTGTTGCGGGGAGAGGAAGGGAAGACAATTGTAAGCCCCTTTGAGGATCCTTCAGGGATTGAAAAGTGGGTTATAAAATCAACCCCTCTTCTTTTGTTTCTAGGATCTTGAATTAAAATAATAAGGTAGTTCAAGGTCATGATCCCACACTTGGTTCAGTCCAGCAGTTCTTTCCTTCTCTGTGCCCCTTCCTTCCTTCCTTCCTTCCTTCCTTCCTTCCTTCCTTCCTTCCTTCCTTCCTTCCTTCCTTCCTTCCTTCCTTCCTTCCTTCCTTCCTTATCTCTCTTTCGTGTCTCAGTCTCCTTCCTTCCTTCCTTCCTTCCTTCCTTCCTTCCTTCCTTCCTTCCTTCCTTCCTTCCTTATCTCTCTTTCGTGTCTCAGTCTCCTTCCTTCCTTCCTTCCTTCCTTATCTCTCTTTCGTGTCTCAGTCTCCTTCCTTCCTTCCTTCCTTCCTTCCTTCCTTCCTTCCTTATCTCTCTTTCGTGTCTCAGTCTCCTTCCTTCCTTCCTTCCTTCCTTCCTTCCTTCCTTCCTTCCTTCCTTCCTTCCTTCCTTCCTTCCTTATCTCTCTTTCGTGTCTCAGTCTCCTTCCTTCCTTCCTTCCTTCCTTCCTTCCTTCCTTCCTTCCTTCCTTCCTTATCTCTCTTTCGTGTCTCAGTCTCCTTCCTTCCTTCCTTCCTTCCTTCCTTCCTTCCTTCCTTCCTTCCTTCCTTCCTTCCTTCCTTCCTTTTTCTCTTTTCCTTCCTTCCTTCCTTCCTTCCTTCCTTCCTTCCTTCCTTCCTTCCTTCCTTATCACTCTTTCGTGTCTCAGTCTCCTTCCTTCCTTCCTTCCTTCCTTCCTTCCTTCCTTCCTTCCTTCCTTCCTTATCTCTCTTTCGTGTCTCAGTCTCCTTCCTTCCTTCCTTCCTTCCTTCCTTCCTTCCTTCCTTCCTTCCTTCCTTCCTTCCTTCCTTCCTTCCTTCCTTCCTTATCTCTCTTTCGTGTCTCAGTCTCCTTCCTTCCTTCCTTCCTTCCTTCCTTCCTTCCTTCCTTCCTTCCTTCCTTCCTTCCTTATCTCTCTTTCGTGTCTCAGTCTCCTTCCTTCCTTCCTTCCTTCCTTCCTTCCTTCCTTCCTTCCTTCCTTCCTTCCTTCCTTCCTTATCTCTCTTTCGTGTCTCAGTCTCCTTCCTTCCTTCCTTCCTTCCTTCCTTCCTTCCTTCCTTCCTTCCTTCCTTCCTTCCTTCCTTCCTTATCTCTCTTTCGTGTCTCAGTCTCCTTCCTTCCTTCCTTCCTTCCTTCCTTCCTTCCTTCCTTATCTCTCTTTCGTGTCTCAGTCTCCTTCCTTCCTTCCTTCCTTCCTTCCTTCCTTCCTTCCTTCCTTCCTTCCTTCCTTCCTTCCTTCCTTCCTTCCTTCCTTCCTTTTTCTCTTTTCCTTCCTTCCTTCCTTCCTTCCTTCCTTCCTTCCTTCCTTCCTTCCTTATCACTCTTTCGTGTCTCAGTCTCCTTCCTTCCTTCCTTCCTTCCTTCCTTCCTTCCTTCCTTCCTTCCTTCCTTCCTTCCTTCCTTCCTTCCTTCCTTCCTTATCTCTCTTTCGTGTCTCAGTCTCCTTCCTTCCTTCCTTCCTTCCTTCCTTCCTTCCTTCCTTCCTTCCTTCCTTCCTTCCTTCCTTCCTTCCTTATCTCTCTTTCGTGTCTCAGTCTCCTTCCTTCCTTCCTTCCTTCCTTCCTTCCTTCCTTCCTTCCTTCCTTCCTTCCTTCCTTCCTTCCTTATCTCTCTTTCGTGTCTCAGTCTCCTTCCTTCCTTCCTTCCTTCCTTCCTTCCTTATCTCTCTTTCGTGTCTCAGTCTCCTTCCTTCCTTCCTTCCTTCCTTCCTTCCTTCCTTCCTTCCTTCCTTATCTCTCTTTCGTGTCTCAGTCTCCTTCCTTCCTTCCTTCCTTCCTTCCTTCCTTCCTTCCTTCCTTCCTTCCTTCCTTCCTTCCTTATCTCTCTTTCGTGTCTCAGTCTCCTTCCTTCCTTCCTTCCTTCCTTCCTTCCTTCCTTCCTTCCTTCCTTCCTTCCTTCCTTCCTTCCTTCCTTCCTTATCTCTCTTTCGTGTCTCAGTCTCCTTCCTTCCTTCCTTCCTTCCTTCCTTCCTTCCTTCCTTCCTTCCTTCCTTCCTTCCTTCCTTCCTTCCTTCCTTCCCAGCCGCTACCCTTTCATTCCCTCTCCATCAGAAATCTTCCCAGGGGCACTGTGCAAATTAATTAGATAATGCGTTTAAAGTGCTTTGTAAATGAAGTGTGCTGTGCAGCGGTGGTCAGAATCCTTAATGTGTCCAGATGCAAGGCCTGCCAGCTGTTTATTAATCCAGCAATTTTTTGCATTATTACTATTAATTAGAAATTCAGCCCATTTTCCCCTCCTCTCTCCCTCCCTTTTTTGTATCCTCCCTTTGCCCTTCCTGGCCTACCCGACAGCCCTCCAAAACTCTCCTCCACTCCTCTATTTCATAGCAGCCAGTGCCCTGTCCCTCCTCTCTCAATCAGGCTTTTTCAACCAGAGTTTCTTGACAGCCATGGAAGGATTTTCCAAATGGGAGTTAAGGTTATATAGATATTTTTTTAATTTGTTAAACATTTATCAGTTGATATGACAGTACCATTTCAATTCACCTTCCCCTCCCAAAATGGCCAGGGATGGGCACGGAAGGGGTAGGAAAGAGAGGGGTCCCAGGTGGGCGTGTCCACAGCTCTGCTTCCCAACCACATTCTGTATCATTGTGCCCCTCCTGGGGTTTCTTGAAGCATGAAGACTGTTTCAGGAGTTTCCCAATGGTAAAAAGGTCGAGAAAGGCTGCTCTAAGTGTTATGTACATTTTTTTTCTTTTTCATTACCCTGCCTTGGACAACAGAGCCCCCCTTCCCCCTATACACAGCCCATTTGAAGCTCACAGCCTGCTCTTCTCACAGCAGCCCATCTTTTCCTGCTCCTTAACCGTGCAAGTCTTGCTTGCTAGCCAAGCTCACCTCACCTTAAGCGCGTCTTCCATTTGAGCCAGCCTGGTATAGTGGTTCGGAGCGGCAGGCTGTAATCTGGAGAGCCGGCTTTGATTCCCGCTTGTCCAGCTGGGTGACCTTGGGCCAGCCACAATCTTGTTAGAGTTGTTCTCGCAGATCAGTTCTGTCAGAGCTCTCTCAGCCCCACACACCTCACAGGGGGTCTGTGGATGAGGAAGGAAGGCAGTTGGACGTTGCTTCGGGGACTGACACCTTTCCCTTCCTCTTCATGCCACAGACATCCAGTGTGGTAGGTGAGGCTGAGAGAGCTCTGAGAGAGCTGGGACTGGCCCAAGGGCACCCAGCTGGCTGCACGTGAAAGAGTGGGGAATCAAACCCGGTTCTCCAAGCTGCTGCTGTTAACCACTATGCCATGCTGGCTCTCAAGGGAAATGTATGATGGGAAGCTCATGCATTACAGTCAAAAACCTTCTCTTCCTGGGGGAACAGGTGACCCACAGACACAGGCTGAATCTCATAAAGAGGTGTGATCCCAAATCTGCAGAACTCCTTCAGTTTGGAAAGGGGAATCTTGTTTACCTCTTTGTGCTGCTGGCCTCCCAGTTCTCAGCCTGCCTTTCCACTCTGGCTCACCCTTGGTGCAATTTCTCGTGCTGCTCAGATGAAAATGAGCTCTCAAGGACTGCCCTCCATGCCTTCCCCACCAACCTCCAGAAGGACTGTTGATCTCCAATCAGATTACAAAGGTTCCTTCACCTGGAGAGCATGGCAGCTTTGAAAGATGGATTCTATGGTGCTCATATCACGCTGAGGTTCTGCCCCTCCCCAGGCCCCTGGATTTACCACCCTAAACCATGCAAACCACCAGTGAGCAACCAGGGATAAGACTTTATGGAGGGGAAAATGTGCTACAGTCTTGGCAGTTTCCTTTTGCCCTCGGACCCACCCTCCCCTCTCCATTTCCTGCTCCGAGTAATTTTTTTAAAAAATATGGTACAGTCCCTGTTACAGCACGACTGCAAACTTACATTGTCAGTGAAATAAAATCTTCTTTGAAGTATCCGTGGTCTTTTTTGGGATCAGGCAGACGAATCAGAGCCCCTTTTTTTGTTTTCTGGAGGTGGGGAATGAGCTGGGGAAAAGGAGGTGCACAGGTGACCAGGTTGCCTTGGGGTCTGAGCACCTTGTTTTAAAGCAACCATCAACACAAAATGTCTTTTAGGGCTCTAGTTACCATGTTCAGGACCTCAGAAATTCTCACAGAAATAAACTGCAAAAGAACATGAATTCCAAAAAGGGTAAGGAAAGGCTGTTTCGTTCTGGCATTTCTCCATAGCAATGGGGCAGTGTTGATTTTTATTAAAGATGCATCTGTGTTATGGCATTACTGCATAGCAATGCAGAAGTGCCTTTAAAAAAAAAATTCACCCCCAAACTTAGGTATTTCCTAAGCCAGAGCTGGCAATCTGAGAAGCTAAGGTGCTCAAAGCTGATTCACTGATTGATCACTCTTTAATTCTGCTATCACAATCAGCCCCATGGTTTAAACAATTTAAAAAGACCACTCTAGAGCATCATATTTAGTAAACATAACAACACGCAATCTTAGAATGGCCCTAACATCTTTGCGGTTTGAAATGATGCCATCATCCATGCTCTCTGGGTGATATCTCCAAATACCCACAGCCCAACGCCTGTGTATATGTGGAACTTCATCTGTGTATATGTGGAACTCCACTATGTTTTGGCTTGTCGACCCCTATATTTCATATACGGTGGCACTTTTCGCTCTGGCCGCCAGGAAGATCCGAGCCAAAGCTTTTTTACAGGTGTCCCCACCTTGATACACTGTGTTTCTTTTAAATTGTAACTCAGTAGCCTTCGTCTACAATTTTATGTACGCAATATTGGAGAAATATTGTTTTATCTGCATTTGTACCATACTGTTTTTAATTATGTTTTGTAATGGCCTGTGGCTAAACACAATGAATGTTATCGTATCGAGAAGCTAAGAAGGGTCGACCCTGGTGAGGGCTTAGAAAGGAAACAGCCAAGAAATTCCAGGGTCACGCCACAGAGGCAGGCAATGGCAACCCCCCTCTATTTTTGCCTCGCCTTCAAAGCCCTTTGGGATTGCCATAAATTGGCTATGATTGGACAGTACTTTTCGCCACCATACATGAGAGGTGCAGGGACTTACATTGGAACCGGTGCCCATTTGATGAAGGAAAGCAGGAACTTGCCAAAATAAATATTAAGTTTAATTCTCACAAGGAGCAGACAGGATCGAAAAATAGGATTTTCAAATGGGACTTGCCAAACTGAGTCTGCGGCCTATTCTAAAGGAAAGAGAGGACTGTTTCTTCTTGTTCAAAGCATCCCAGAATACTTATCCCAGGCTTCAAAATCTTTCAGTGGCTACTGTTAGAGCAAGAGTCTCAGCATGCCTGACCGTTGGGGTGCACTTCATCATTTTAAAGGTGTTGTCTCCTTGAATAGGATCCCTCTTTCTCATAACCCGGGAGCTGCCCTCCGACCCCTCCTCTCTCTCGGTCTCCTCTTCCTCAGCAGTGACTTACAAAAGCTCATTTCTTGCCACAAATTTTGTTAGGCTGAAAGGTGCTGCTGTACTCTTGTTCTTGGCTATTTCTCTGCTTGTGGCCTTCCATGGAAGCACGACTCATACAGGTCTCCCCTGCAGAAACAATGCCCTTGTATTTCCCTTCCAATAATGCCGGACAAGCTGGACATTTCTCTGTCTTCTAATAAGCGACAGGGAAAATACGCTTTAGACTTGCCTTCTCGCTCTGACTACACTGAATGAGAACTGGATCGACTTGAAGACATGTAAGTTTACCTGTTTGGCAATATACTTCTTAGAATATTTATTTCCTGTATCAGGCTTCTGCTGTATTAGAAGAGAAGGAGAATTGTTTTTTTAAAACCCCGCCTTTTACTACCCGCAGGAGTCTCAAAGCGGCTTACAACCCTTTCTCTCCCCACAACAGACACCTTGCGGGGTAGGTGGGGCAGAGGGATATCTGGGAGAACTGGGACTAGCCCAAGGTCACCGGCTGGCTGCATGTGGAGGAGGAGTGCGGAATCAAACCCATTTTTCCAGATTAGAAGCCACCGCTCTTAAGCACGAAACCAAGCTGGCTCTCTATCAACCAGATATCCCAACAGCAAGAAGATGTGTCACGCAACTCTGTGTAATGCTCAGTGGCTTCACACTTAAACACATGCATGCATGCATGAGGCAAGACGCATCCTCCCTTCCCTTAGATTTAATTTCTCACGATTTGCAGAAGGAAGCTGAAGCCTGATGCCTGCCAGCTTGCGAGTTGGCCATTAAACATTTCACAAAGAATCTTCCGAATTCAGGATAAGGACAGCGAAGCACCAGGGATGAGAGGCCAGAGCTGGGAACGGCAAGCCGGCACAGCTAGAGTCTGTGCTGCCCACAAACTTTTGGGGGATGCCTTAAAACCGGCCTGAGAGGCTGCAAATTACCAGAGGCCACACGACATACTGGGTGAGAATAAAAACGGACGTGTTTTATGGCCTCTTAAATGCAGGATGTGCGCTTGTGGCATTGATCCTTCACTGGGATTCTTCTGGCACCCGGCCCAAGGAGTCTTTCAGATGCGCCTGCCTTTCCCTCTGCCCCAGCCCTGCTTTTCTTCTTCCTTCGAGACCCAAGAAGGAAGTAAATTTAAGAAGTCAGTTGTGTGGAAATTAGCTCTCTCTGTGTTTTTTTTTGCTGATGGTTTGGGCATCATTTGTCTCTATTGTCCACAAATTAGTCTTCCACAGGAGAGTAATCAGACGGCTAATATAGACACAAATGAAATCGGCCCTTGTTAACTATTCAAAACAAGAGGTCTGTAAAAGGCCGGATCTGGTCAATTCTCCGTCGAAGGCAGGACACAGGACAGAAAGAAGGGATCTTTCTCAGAGGCTGAGCTTCTTCAAGGCCGCATGCAAACACACGGGGAATAACAAAATTCCTTTGCCCTTGGCAGCCCACCTGAATTGTCCCAGATGTTGGGCAAGAGAGACTTGTTGTTAGAGATGCCAGTCCTGGATCCACAAACCACAAAAGCCCATTTTGGACCTTTTCGCAGAGAAGCAGGGGAGGGATAGGAAATATTTGTTGGCTGAGGGTTCTGCCGATACGAATACTTCACAGGACCAGAACCAGCCCCCCCCTTCATTGTGAATTGAAATAAATCTTTTATATACAACTGTGTGTATCTATATATTGACTTCTAATTAAGATCGGTATGATTGAAATGCTTTAGGTCTGAACTTCTTGGCATTTGTGGTGTACACTCTGAGATGTTTTGTGTGAGCCCAATAGAGCTGATGGTCTTATCAGAGAAGGCCTTGGCCTCTCTGCCCTGTTGTTGACCCTCCAGGGGAATTGGTTGGCAACTGTGTGAGCTAGGATGCAAGACTAGATGGACCCCTGGTCTGACCCAGCAGGGCTCTTCTGATGTTCTTAGGAAGGCCTCGGCATCTCTGCCCTGTTGTTGACCCTCCAGGGGAATTGGTTGGCAACTGTGTGAGCTAGGATGCAAGACTAGATGCACCCCTGGTCTGACCCAGCAGGGCTCTTCTGATGTTCTTATGTGAATGAAAGAATTGCACTGCTGGGTCAGATCGCAATTTCCTATCATCTTTAGTGTCAGTTCAATGGGGATCTCTTTGTCTCCCCTGGAACACGTATTTCTTGCCTTTCTTCCTCTACCTGGCCTTCCTCTCTTCCATTTCATCCTCACAATAATCTTGTGAGTAGAGTTGCCAGCTCTGCATTAGGAAATCCCTGGAGATTCCTGAGGAGGGTGGGGTGACCCTCGTGGGATAGAATGCCCTAGGTGCTACTTGGGCTCCTGGCTCTGGGTCGGGAAATACCCAGAGACTTGGGAGGGGGGTGGATCCAGGAGTAGGTGAGATTTGGGGTGGGGTGGGACCTCAGTGGTGTATAATGCTATAGAGTCCACATTCCTAAAACAGTTGCACAGGGCTGTTTGGGAGCTCTTCCACCAGGCATTTGGTTGAGACCGAGCGACCAGCAACATCTACAGGGCCCCTGCTGCCTCCCTCCTAAAAACCCACCCATGTGTTCTGCTCTGGACCTGTTCGCATTGTTAAAGTTTGCACCTGCATAACAGTTTAATGTTGATATTATTACTGATGTATGAAAGTTGCTATGAAAACAAAGTTTCATGTACTGTTTCTACGTTTTATGTAAACCGCCCTGAGCCTCAGGTGAGGGCAGTATATAAAATAAAATAAAATAAAATAAAATAAAATAAAATAAAATAAAATAAAATAAAATAAAATAAAATAAAATAAAATAAAATAAAATAAAATAAAATAAAATAAAATAAAATAAAATAAAATAAAATAAAATAAAATAAAATAAAATAAAATAAAATAAAAAATTCCAAAGCAGCCATTTCCCCCAGGAGAGCTGATCTGTTTGCTCTGGAGAGGAGGAATAATTCCAGAGGATCCCCAGGTCCCATCGGGGGACTGGCATCACAGAATCACAGAATCATATAGTTGGAAGAGGCCATTCAGGCCATCTAGTCCAACCCCCTGCTCAACGCAGGATCAGCCCTAACCATCCTAAAGCATCCAAGAAAAGTGTGTATCCAGCCTTTGCTTGAAGACTGCCAGTGAGGGGGAGTTCACCACCTCCTTAGGCAGCCTATTCCACTGCTGAACTACTCTGACTGTGAAAAATTTTTTTCCTGATTTCTAGTCTATATCATTGTACTTTAAACCCATTACTGTGCGTCCTTTCCTCTGCAGCCAACGGAAACAGCATCCTGCCCTCCTCCAAGTGACAACCTTTCAAATACTGAAAGAGGGCTATCATGTCCCCTCTCAATCTCCTTTTCTCCAGGCTGAACATTCCCAAGTCCCTCAACCTATCTTCATAGGGCTTGGTCCCTTGGCCCCAGATCATCCTCGTCGCTCTCCTCTGTACCCTTTCAATTTTATCTACGTCCTTCTTGAAGTGAGGCCTCCAGAACTGCACACAGTACTCCAGGTGTGGTCTGACCAGTGCCGTATACAGTGGGACTATAACATCTTGTGATTTTGATATGATGCCCCTGTTGATACAGCCCAAAATTTGCCTTTCTTTACCACTGCATCCCTAGGCTCTCCAAAGCAGCCCAAAGCAGCCCAGGCCCCACCTGGAACGATTTGAACCTGAGTCTCCGAGATCCTAATCTAACACTTCACCACACTATCCCAGCTCTAAGTTATTATTTCTATTAGATTTCTATAGATCATCGCCTCTTCCCATCCTTGCTGTGTCTCCCGTTTCCCCAGCAGGATCACTGGAAGGTCTGTGCTGAAAGGAGAGGAACCACGGGGACAGGAAGGACCGCATGTCGCAGAGGCGATACGAGGGGGAGGAAAGAAGAGAGAAGCAGGGAAAAGAATATATTTAAAAAAAAACTCAAGCCTCTCCTCCTGGAATGAGGTTCAGCGGGGTGCCTCGTAGTCACACTTGCAGGCTCCGGCTCCGTCGATCAAATCGATAGCCGATTGAGCCTGGCTGGAAGGGGCCTGCAGGAGAGCGTGCTGGCGCCAGACCAGAGGCAGTTGCAGGGAGGAGGTGAAACTCACCTTGAGAGTTTTTCCAAGCCGGGGAAAAGATGGCGCATTCTGGAGGAGAGGAGTGGAAACACGCCGACTCCTTTCCGAGCCCTCCTGCTCAGCCAGTCTCTTAAAAAAAACCAAACTTTCGGTAATACAGATAGCAAGAGAAAAGATGGATAGCAGCGAATTCTAAAAAACCTTTACAATTCATATATTGGTGTGGTTGCCATCTTCCAGATGAGGCCTGGAGTTCTCCTGGAATCAGTTCCCCTGGGGAAAAGGGCTGCTTTGGAGAGCAGACTCTATAGCAGGGGTGTCCATGGCATCTGGAGAGCCACAGTTTGGCCACTCCTGCTGTATGGCATTACATCACTGCTGCAGTGCCTCCCCTTCCCCAATCCTGCCCTCCCCAAATTCAGACCCACAGATGGCAACCCTAGATATAAATAGGCTACTAAATCAGACCACTAAAAACACCAGCTCTTTGGCTCAAGATAGAGTGTTTGTCTGGAGCAGCAGAAAAGAGGGAGATGGGCACGGTGGGACAAGAGGCACAACTGAATTGAGAAACTCCAATATATATATATACAATCATGAACAAAGGATCTTCACGCCATGGGTCAGTTTCGGTTTAATTTCTGTGGAAGAACACTTGCATAGTCTTATGGCTGGGGGGTCACCACCAAAGGAGGAACTGTATTAAAGGGTCGCGGCCAGTGAGAACCACTGGCTTAGAGGCACCTCCATCCTCTCTGGTCACACCCATCACAGTGCTGAGTTCTTGATATTCTTGTTCCCATGCTAGGTGCCTCTAGGTCCAGAACAGCCCCAAGACTCTCACAGGCAGACTATGCTGTGAAAAAACAGCCAACCCATGGTGACCTTGTGCATTTCCATCTCACGAAGTTTTCTAGGCAAGGGATGGTTTGCCCCTGCCTCCCTCTGCATAGCAACCCTGGTTCTCCTTGGTGTTCTCCCATCCAAGTGATGGCTATAGCCCAGGGGTAGTCAACCTGTGGTCCTCCAGATGTTCATGGACTACAATTCCCATGAGCCCCTGCCAGCATTTGCTGGGAATTGTAGTCCATGAACATCTGGAGGACCACAGAGATCGACTACCCCTGCTGTAGCCAACCCAGCTTAGCATCCAAATTGGGAGGAAATTGGGCTAGTCCAGGCTGTCGGGGCTCATTCATGGCTCATTCAAACTCTCTCTCTCACACACACACATAGATATACACTCACAATTGTGCTCTATCTAAACTGCAGCCATTGTTGCTAGCTGTTTTAAAGCACGACCAACCTTTTGATCTACAAAACAGAGTAAACCTCTGTTTTGTAAAATGCGTGCTTTTCACAGGAGATCCCTTTGTCCCCCTGGAGTCGGTGGTATTCCTAGGAAAGACGGAGTAGGGAAGGAAAGAGGTGAAGCCCAGGGGCGATTTTGAATCCCCAGTGTCCTGTTCCCTCAAATCCCCGTTTCATTCTCTCTCTTCCACGGATCGAACCCATGACACTTCAGCTTGGTGCTGCCTTCTGCTTCCTCACACTGTATTTCCGCCACAAAGCATAGATATGTTTTGTGCCTCAATAAATCTGCATTATAGGACCATTACACAGATAAATTGAATATACTGCATATATAAATGCCACGATCAACTGCATATAAAAACCAAACAGGTCCACTTGATGCAAACAAATCTTTCATACTGAATGTGGAAAGGAGAGAACTGAGACACCAGAGCAAAATCCAGGCAGAAACAAAAATGAATGTTTGCTCGCACCGAATGTGAATACTTGGAATCATAGAATCAGAATCATAGAGTTGGAAGGGACCTCCTGCTCATCCCAAATGCCAAACTATGCTCAAAGCTCTGGAGACCCCTTAAATAGGTACAGTGAGTTTTATAAAATTCTAGTCCAGTAGCATCTTAGAGACTAACAAGATTAGGGGGAGAGGTGTAAGCTTTTAAGAATCAAAGCTGTCTTGGTCAGATAACATCCAACACATCTTAAGAAGGGTGCCTTGAAGCTCAAGATCTCATACCCTGAAAATTTTGTTGATCCCTAAGGGGGATGAACATAAGAACAGAAGAGAAGCCATGTTGAATCAGGCCAATGGCCCATCCAGGCCGACACTCTGTGCCACACAGCGACTGAAACCCAGGGACCATCAGGAGGTCCACCAGCAGTGCCAGAACTACAGGAGCCCTCCCCCGTTGCACCCCAAACATCAAGAGCAAAGAAGCTCATGAGAACATAAAAGAAGCCATGTTGGGTCAGGCCAATGGGCCATCCAGTCCAACACTGTGTCACACAGTGGGCAAAATTCAGGTGCCACCAGGAGGTCCAACAGCAGGGGCAGAACTCTAGAAGCTGTACTACTGTGCCCCCCCCCCCAGCACGAAGCATTCAAAACCTCACTTCCCAAGACACTTATACCTTAAAAACATAAGAGAAGTCATGTTGGATTAGATCAATAACTCATCCAACACTCTGTTTCACACAGCGGCTCAAATTCAAGGGCCATCAGGAGGTCCACCAGTGAGGCCAGAACTTCAGACACCCACCTCCCAGGGTGTCTGTTGTGGGGAGAGGAAAGGGAAGGTGACTGTAAGCCACTTTGAGCCTTCTTCGGGTAGAGAAAAGTGGCATATAAGAACCAACTCTTCTTCTTCATCCATTCACCCATTCATCCAGCTCAGCACATGTGGCTTCATTTGACTATCCAGCCACTGTATCCAGCACCAATAGCAGCAGGGAAACACCCTGCTTGGGACTGTAGAGTTTTGTTTCCTGAGACAAACTATCTGGGTACACCACTATGCAGAGCTAAGAAGTGAAGACTGTTTCCACACTAGCGATACCGTTTGGAATTGCATTTTTAAAGGGGTAGACTTTTTCATCCATTTCTGCACAAAAATTTGCTTCTTCAGGCACAATCCCAAATTGCCCCCTCGCCCTGCTGCAAAGAAATCCCCAGAAAACCGGATTTCATTTTTTCAAGAGGGATCTAACGGGGTCTAATTTGGGGCTGCCTAGTGAGGAAATGCATGCAATTGGGTTTCCCCCCACACCCATCATTTTGAGTTGTTTGGGCATGTCCCTTTCCTCATTGCCATCCTCTCTCCCCCTCCCTCCCTCCCTCCCTCCCTCCCTTTCCCTCCCCTCTGTTCCAAAAAAATCTGCCTTAAAAAAAAGAGTGTGCAATCATGTTACAACTCGGTTTCTAAGTTTTAAAAAAGACATCTTGCAGTCTTACAATGTTACTAGGGGCAAAGCCTGTTGTATCCAGGAATATAATGGGTGTCCAGTCTGTAAGGGTATGAGGGTGAATGGTATTATGTGTGGGGTGTGGTGACCTGGTGGCAAATGAGGGTGGGGGAGTGGAGTGGTGTCTCAAAGTGGTTTACACTTGTCTTCCCTTCCTCTCCCCAGTAAATTGTCATGCCAAACTCCTCCCAGAACCCCCTAATGCTTTTATTTATATACTTATGGTTACAGATAATGCTGTAACTTAGGGTTTAAAAAAAATTATATGCAGGACACTTTGAGGGGAAGGGGGGAGGTGATCAATGAAGAAGAAGAAGAAGAAGAAGAAGAAGAAGAAGAAGAAGAAGAAGAAGAAGAAGAAGAAGAAGAAGAAGAAGAAGAAGAAGAGTTGGTTCTTATATGCCGCTTTTCTCTACCCAAAGGAGGCTCAAAGCGGCTTACAGTCGCCTTCCCATTCCTCTCCCCACAACAGACACCCTGTGAGGTGGGTGAGGCTGAGAGAGCGCTGATATCACTGCTCGGTCAGAACAGTTTTATCAGTGCCATGGTGAGCCCAAGGTCACCCAGCTGGCTGCATGTGGGGGAGCACAGAATCAAACCTGACATGCCAGATTAGAAGTCCGCACTCCTAACCACTACACCAAACTGGCTCACCGATGGCGTAGAATGGTGGGATTATGGGGCACAATGAAAACAAAAGTGTAAGCAGGCACCATTTTTACAAAAAACACACACACATTTGGGGGAAAGGGGAAGAGAGCCAAACATGTTGGGAGGCTGTCTCCATTGGGCTCAGTGCAGAAAGCGTGTTGTGAATGAAGGCCTGAGAAAGCATGAAGCATGAGAGCATGAAGGCCTGAGAAAGCCCAAACGTGGAAACACTAGAGTTGACTGGCAACATCCAAAGGAAATACAAAGCGAGGCTAAAACAAAGTGAGGCTAATGCAGAAATGGTCTGAAACAGGCTTCAGATTATCTCTTTGGCCAGCCAAAGAAGAAGCTCCAAGTCTCTGATTGGGATCCTACAAGATCTGTGAATGGAACAAGACTTCCTCACCCACCTCTCCCTGTAGTGTCCTGAATGCTTTTTTAAAACCCTGAGTTATAAAATTATAACATTACTAGGAAAAAAGCCCATTGTATGAAGGGAGGGACAGGGGAGGGCAGCTCGCGGGAAGGAAGTGCACCTGAAAGAGGACGCGTTGTTGAGGGCGGGCGGCGGCGGCAGGCCGTCCTTGTTTCTGCGGAGGGCCGAGAAAGGAATGGAGAAGGGAGGCCGCGGCTTCGGGCGGCGGCTCCCAGGTGGCCTTGTGCTGTGTGCGGTGGCGGCGGCTCCTCGGCGGCTCCTTGTAGTGGACGGCCATCTTCGACTGCAGGCAGGCTAGTGCGGGGCTCCGTTGTCACTAGGCAAGGGAGTCCCCGCCAGCCGTGCGCAGGGCGGCTGCCGGGGGCTCCCTGCCCGGTGGCTCGAGGCGAGGGCAGGCAGAGCTACGGAGCCTGCAACCGGTGGTCAGGAGGGGGTCTGGTGAGGCGCTGGGGCAGCGTAGTGCAACAAGAGCATGGAGCATCAGTGGAGGACTGACATACGTCGTCGTTGCGCCTGGAGCCCATGGGGCCTTCCAGAGGGAAGAGATCGGCGGCCTGACCGAGCGGGGCGAGGGCAACTGAGAGGCCTGCCAGCTATATAGGACGAGGTGGGGTGGGTCCAGAAGGGCGGGGCCTGGATCATGGAATGCGCAGAAGGGAGGGATACTTACCACTCTGGGTGGGGCAGGGAAAGAGGCACGGAGGGAAAGGGAAGCGAGGGAGGGGGAATAGGGAGATGCTGGGAAGGAAGAAGACGACACCGGCTATACGGGAGAAAGACAATAAAAGATAAAAGGCGGGGCAGCCGGGGCTGGGCAGAGCCGATCAGATGGAACACTGGACGCCGTCATGGGACATTTTAAAAAGGGACGGGACACGGGACATTTGGCTCAAAGTCATGATCGTCCCGCTATAATCGGGACACATGGTCACCTTAATCTAAACTTTATTAATTCACTAACCCACCAGCACATGGCCCATCCCAGGCAGGCCTGCTGAGGATTGGAGAGGCCGCGATGAGCCTTTTCAGGGGCCCACAGTCCCATGCCCACCTCCCTCCCAGCTCCCACTGGTTGCCTAGCTTACTGCAGGCTGGCACCTCTTCCACGCAGAAGAAATTGGATGGGGATGCAGCCAGGGGTGGGATATCTTACCTGATTGGGAGTTAGGCAATGAGTCCCAACTCATCCCACTGCCCCCTTCCCATTTTATTTATATGGTACAAATTATTTGTTAAATTTGTAGACTACCCCTCCCTGCATACAGGCTTGAGGCAACCACATAAAACCCATTCCTACAAAGATTAAAATCATAAAATCACTAGACATGACCAGCAGGTTGTTATTAATACAAGGTAAGAGGAAATGTGCCAACGATCCGGGATGCTACATAAAGCTTCTGTGTTTCCAAGGCAAAGATTTTATTTTTTTTACATTTAACCCAATATTTTAAAAAACCTGAACAGAGGGAAATGCCTTATTTCCAAACCTTTGAAATCACTACACATTAGTCTGTTTCACCGAAAATATTTGATACAAACTTCCATAACAACGGAATTTGAACACAGGAATATTGAGGAAATGAGTTTTCATCGGGGAGGAAAGGAGATAAAATTCAGAGAAAGCGAGCTATTAGGTCTACTCAGATGTAAGTCAAGTGGGTCTGGCTTACCAGACAGTGTCCTTGGGATTGCCGCCAGGGGAATCAAGAGAACAGACTAAATCCACTACACTGAATTCAATACAATTAATGGAGTATATATTTTTCTGGAGCAGCAAATTCAGGTCTGTTCTGAACAGGGCCTCTCGAGAGCCCAGGTCATAGGGTCCAATATTCTGCTTGTTCATTCAGAAGCGAGGCCGCAATCCTAAGAACATTTCCCAGGGAGACAGATCAATACGGGAAGCCGTGTTTGTCTGTCTGCAGCAGTAAAAAAGAGCAAGAATCCAAGAGCACCTGAAAGACTAACCAAAAGCAGGGGAGAAGCTTTCAGGAGTAACTGCTGTAAGTCTTATAACACCCCTCTATTCCCCATCGGTTAGACCTCATGTGGACTATTGTGTCCAGTCCTGGGGGGCTGCAGTTCAAGAAGCATAATGACAAATTGGAGCGTGTACAGAGAAGGGCAGCTAGGTTAGTGGAGGGGTTGGATCCATGCCTCATGAGGCTGAGAGAGTTGGGTAGGTGTGGTCTGGAGAAGAGGAGGGCAAGGTGTGATGTGGTAGTTGTGCTTATTTACGTAAAAGGGAGACCTGTTGAAGAGGGGGCTAACGTTTCCTGCAACTTTAGAGACCAGGTCTAGGAGCAGTGGGTTCAAATGATGGGAACAGAGGTTGCCCTTAAATATTAGACAACATTTCTTGATGGGGAGGGCTGTTTGCAGATGGGATATGCTGCCTCGAAGGGTGGTGGAGTCTCCTTCACAGTCTGTGTAGTCCAGCAGTGGAATGGGCTGCCTCAGGAGGTGGGGAGCTCCCACTCACTGGCCGTCTTCAAGTAGTGTCTTCAAGCAGCCTTATCCTGGGTGTAAACTGCACGGAGCTTTTATTCCAACCCCAGATCGATTCAGTCCCTGCCCTCTACACAGAATGCAATTTGCGTTTGGATTTTGGGCGATTTAAATTTTCCTTCTGCAGCAAGAAGGATGGATTTGGTGTGACCCTACCTTTATTGTGCAATATCTCAGACTGCTTTTAATCCTGAATATCCATTTGGGAAAGAAAGCTCCATGGTAGAGAACCTCTGATAGGCTACACCTGGTCATGTGACACACTTGCCTTAAAGGAGAAGCCCCTAATTTCTCTCAATTTCTGTCGGTCCTGGATTTTTCCTCCCTCCTCTGCCTTTTTCGATCCTCTCCCCCACCCCTCCAAGAAAAGAAAGAGGCTCCCTGCCTGGCTCCTCTCCCCCCCCCCCTTCAAGAAAAGAAAGAATTTTTTCTTTATGCTTGGCTTCCTCCCCCCTTCTGAACTACCCTAACCACGTGCAGAAGACTTTCCTGTTTCAATGGGGGGGGGGGGAGAGGAAGAATCGAGTTCAAAGCAACCTGAATTCAACAGGATTGACAATGGAATAAAGAAAGTAAGTGTAGACTCTGCCCTGGATGTTTGAGGCTGATCCTGCCTTGAGCAGGGGGTGGGACTAGATTGCCTGCATAGCCCCTTCCCACTCTAGGATTCCATGAGTCTGGTTTAGCTGTGGAATGGGCTACCCAAGGAGGTGGTGAGCTCCCTTTCACTGGTGGCCTTCAAGCTGCAGCTTTACAGATCCTTATCCTGGATGCTTGAGGCTGATCCTGCATTGAGCCTGTGTTGCCCCTTCCCACTCTAGGATTCTATTAGTCCAGCAGGGGAATGGACTGCCCAAGGAGGTGGGGAGCTCCTTCACCCTGGCAGTCTTCAAGTAGTGGCTGGACAGAGACTGATCTTGGATGCTTTAGGCTGATCCTGCACTGAACAGGGGATGGGACTAGATGTCCTGCATGACCCCTTCCCACTCTAGGATTCTCTTAGTCTAGTTCAGCAGTGGAATGGGCTGCCTCAGGAGGTGGGGAGCTCCCCCTCACTGGTGGTCTTCAAGCAGGAGCTGGACAGATCCTTATCCTGGATGCTTGAGGCTGATCCTGCATTGAGCAGAGGGTAGGGCTGGATGGTCTGTGTTAAGGAGTCAGCTGCAGATCACAATGAATCAGGCAGGAATTGGAAGCCCCTAACATTGACAGGCTCGATAACTTGGTGTCCCCGTCACTCCGATTAAAGAAAGCATCAAGGGAAAGAAACCAAAAGATCTGTTTTATTCATTAGCTGAGGAATAGGCTTCCTGCAGGAAAAGCAGGGAGCCAAAAGGCAAGGAGATAGGCTCTCTAAAACAAAGTGTTTATGCCTCTGATTACTATACAAGCACATGGTCAGTTACGCGGTAGCTTCCAGTTCAACTCTCGAAGTGTCCTGTTGGGATCCCCTGGTCATGTCATGTGCAGTTCTTAGGCTAGTGTGGGGGTGCAGAGGGGGTGTCAAGAGGGTGCAGCCTTTATTATGTTAATGATTAAAACAACTTCTATTTGGTTACCACTGATCAGTTCATTTGTCATGAAACACTATATTAAACCGATGATTCTTTGTTCTTTTAGTTAGCTCGATACATTTGAATCTATGATAGTCCCATAACTTGCTCTGAACACAATGGGCATCTACTAGAAGAGCCCTGCTGGATCAGGCCAGTGGTTCATCTAGTCCAGCATCCTGCCTCACACAGTGGCCAACCAGTTCCTCTGGAGGGAATTCAACAGGGCATTGAGGCTGAGGTTTTCCTTGATAACAACATCAGAAGAGCCCTGCTGGATCAGACTAGTGGTCCGTTTAAGTCCAGCATCCTCTCTCACACAGTGGCCAGTCAGGTCCTATAGTGGGCCAACAACAGGGCATAGAGGCTGAGACCTTTCCTGATAAGAAGAGCCCTGCTGGATCAGACCACCAGTGGTCCATCTAGTCTAGCATCCTGCTCTGCATTTCAGGGATTTAGTGCCTCTGAATGTTGAGATTCCCCTCAGCCACCATGGCTGGTAACCTTTAATAGACCTAACTTCCATGAATCTATCTAATCTCCTTTTGAAGTTATTTAACCATGTAGCCATCACTACATCCTCCAGCAGTGAATTCTACATTTTATTCACTCTCTGTGTAAAAAAGTCTTTCCTTTTGATCATCCTGAGTCTGTTACCCATCCACTACATTGCATGCCCTTGAGATCTAGTATTTCAGGAGAGGAAGAGAAAGTTCTCTTTGTCAACTCTCTCCAACCCATGCATCTTTAAATAGGACAGGGTCCTATTAAATAAAAGAGTAAGGCCACCTGGGGAGGAGTTAGGGCGGGCCCTGTCCAGGATAAAAACTCAGAGGGCCCAATCAGGAGCCGCGAAGCTCCGAGTGTCCATCCAGGGTCAAGCAGCCAATAGGGAGGCGCGCAAAGTGCCTTCCTATTGGCCCCTCACCAGGACAGACCAAAATTGCATTCACCCAGCCCAGTCTGGCTGCCAGTCTGCTCCTGACCACCAAAGGGAGAGGAGGTCAGTAGGGCTGCCAAGGGGGATGAGAACAGAGGCTGCGCCAGCCCTTTTCACCCCAAGGCTGTCCTAACTGCCATGTCCAACTGTGAATTGCCTCAGAACCCTGACAGAGCTGGCAGGAGGCTGCAGAGTGCTCCCCCTCCCCCCCTTCAGGCCTGCTGCGAAGGAGCCCCTGACAGGCCCTGACTGAGGGGAGGAGGCCTTTCCAAGAGCAATGCAGGGGAGCCTGAGGGCATTCCTTTTGAGGGGGGGGGGACTTTCCCCTTCTGCCAAACAGTTGCCTGACAGGGAGGCCACAGAAAAGCCCCTTCTCACTTAAAATACTGCTCTGGCCGGGGGTTAGACACAGCCAAGCCATGTGTCTTTCTTGTTTGCAACTCTCTGCAGATTTGAGGCCACTGCACAGCGTTATTCTGCAGAGGAAGCTGGCTCTTTTGTCTCCTGTTTCATCTGCACAACAACCCTGTGCAGTAGGCCTCAAGTCTTTCAATTCAACAACAACCTGTGTGGGAAGCCTTAAATGTTTCTTCTCTACCACAACCCTGTCCAAAGTAGCCCTTTCTGCCTGGCGAGCTGATCTTTATACTCTGCAGGTGAGCTGTAATTCCAGGAGCTCTCCAGGCCACACCTGTAGGTTGGCTACCCCTGGGTTGAGTGGTGCAGGAGTGTCCCTCCTGGCCTATGGGTTATGGCCAGCCCTTATCAGCAACTGTTTGTATTCTGGGGCGCAGACAGGCAGACCAGCATCAGTCCTGTGAGTCTGGAAAGTGCAGGAAGATCTAAATAAATATTTACAGCCTGAAACTAAATAGAGAACAAGTAAATGTCTGGAGACACATCGTAACTGAAATAGTAGCTGGCAAATAACCTTGGCCTGGCCCTAAAAAAACAATATTAAAAACCTTACTAAGGTCAAGACTGCTGTGCACAGACAGTCTTCCTATTAGGGTTGCCAGCTTCCCTGTGAGGCTCGCTACCCCACCTCCCTGCTATGGGGAGAGAAGGGGAAGACGATTGGAAAATGCTTTGAGACACCTGAGGCCTGCTGGGTCACTGCGGCCCATTCCCAGTTCTCCCAGATCTCTCACAACCCTACAGACCTCACAGGTTGACTATTGTGGAGAGACAAATGGAAAAGGTGTTTGTAAACCGCTTTGAGACTCCTTTGGGTAGTAAGCAATAGGGTACAAAAATCCGTTCTTCTAAGGAACAACCATGAAAGAAGCATGTGGGCACATAACATTTTACCAACAATGAAAATATGGGAGACAGAAGGAACAGGGTGGACACCTGTGTACTGTGACTACCCTATGTGTATTAGGGCAAAGGGGCATTTCGGTGAATATGGCCTAATTCACACAAGAAGGGAAATGACGCAGAACTGGGGGGAATTGTTTGCCATGTAATCTTCCCCTAAGAAGAGTCTCCAGTCTGATTTTTCCTTCACATATCTGAGGACATGGCTCTGGAAAGCTCATCTGTAACCACTATGCCACAATTCCCAAAGGTCAGTCCTCTCCCACAATCAATGAACATTCCACACCACAGGTTCTTGACACCCATATCTCCACACCCATGGCCTCATTTGCCACCATGCCACCACAACCTCCCACACAACACACATGACAACCCTATGCCCTTACAGACTGGACAACTCCTCCCCTTCCTCTTCCCACTGCAAAGCTCTAGCGCCCGTTGTATTCTTGGCGACAACGGGCTTTGCCCCTAGTAATTTTATAAATCTCTATATCCTGTTCCCCCCCCTTAACCATCTTTTTTTCTAAACTGAAAAATCCCAGACTCTGCAGGCTTCCCATGCAGGAAAGGTACTCCAAGACTCCAGACCAGGGGTGGGCAAACTGTGGCCCTCCAGATGTCCATGGACTACAATTCCCATGAGCCCTGCTCCAGTCATTCTTATCAGCAGATGTGAAGCGAGCAGCTCCCCCCAAGAGGACCATTCCAGTAGTGACACCCCATCTTCAGAACACCTTTCTGCTGCCACTGGTTTCAGAAGCCAAGCTAAGCCCTTTCCCTTCATCCCGGCTTTTTAGGAGTGGGCATGCTTTGTTGCCTTTGTTTTGTTGACGCCGCTTTTGCAAAGCTTTCAGGTGTTTTGAGATATTTCCAAAGTGCTGTCCTACCCTTTGCTTGACCCGGGGATTCCCTACCAGGAGTCTGGATTACCAGGGTTCCATGGGAACTCTGAAAGGGGTCCGCTGCATTTCCCCTCCTGCCTCAATGGATTCAGCCACAAGAAGAAGAAGAAGAAGGAGAAGGAGAAGGAGAAGGAGAAGGAGAAGGAGAAGGAGAAGGAGAAGGAGAAGGAGAAGGAGAAGGAGAAGAAGAAGAAGAAGAAGAAGAAGAAGAAGAAGAAGAAGAAGAAGAGTTGGTTCTTCTATGCCACTTTTCTCTACCCAAAGAACCCCTTAATGCTTTTATTTATATACTTATGGTTACAGATAATGCTGTAACTTAGGGTTTAAAAAAATTACATGCATGACACTTTGAGGGGAAGGGGGGAGGTGATCAATGAAGAAGAAGAAGAAGAAGAAGAAGAAGAAGAAGAAGAAGAAGAAGAAGAAGAAGAAGAAGAAGAAGAAGAAGAAGAAGAAGAAGAAGAAGAATTGGTTCTTATATGTCGCTTTTCCCTACCTGAAGGAGGCTCAAAGCGGCTTCCAGTCGCCTTCCCTTTCCTCTCCCCACAACAGACACCCTGTGGGGTGGGTGAGGCTGAGAGAGCGCTGATATCACTGCCTGGTCAGAACAGTTTTATCAGTGCCGTGGCGAGCCCAAGGTCACCCAGCTGGTTGCATGTGGGGGAGCGCAGAATCGAACCCTGCATGCCAGATTAGAAGTCCGCACTCCTAACCACTACACCAAACAAACTAGGGAACCAGCCAGTTCCATTGCTCTCCCCCCACCCAAAGCATTTCTTGTATGGTTTCTGCACCTGCGAGGGGGTGGAGTTTACACACCTACTCCCACTTTAATCCACTTCCTATCTCCTCAATCCTCATCCAGCCCCCCTGTTAATGTGGGTGGCGATGTCACTTCTGGTGACATGTCACTTGGGGGGGGGGCGTTTGACAGGGAGGCGTGGCCAGCTGACATCACGTCCGGAGCTCCTCAAAGCTTTAAAAATAATTTCAGGATTGCCTCCATGATCAAAAGGTTGGAAAAGGCTGGCTTAACTGTGGATTCCGTGTCTTTAATTCAATGTCAGTGTATGAAAATTCAGTTGCACTTCTTTGACAGACTGTGTTCGTATTCAGAGAATAGGAGCTCCTGCAGGTGAAGATGCTGCCAGTGGATGCATAAACCCTTTTATGGACATTCACCAATCTAGGCAAAATGTGGTGGGGTGAGGGAATGGCAGCTCCTTTTCCTGTTGATTCTTATGTGACTTTATTTGATTACGGGGGCACGGCAGGGTGCGTGGCCGAGTGACACCACTTCCGCAGTACCTCGAAGCCTGAGAAATATTTGCACGTGTCCCTCCATGGTAAAAAGTTTGGAAAAGGCTGATCTACCCAGAAAAATCTCTGACCCAATCCCCATCGTCCCACCATTTCACATTCAATCCACCCAACCACCCAAATACAGCTGTTCTGAAGAGGGCGAGGCACCTTTGAACTCCCTGGTGGAATGAGCAGGGCGGTTAAAATCGTTGCTCTCCAGCTATTTAGCATTATCCTCTGGATGCCCTATTGATGCCTGTTTAATCTTTCCCACAAGCTCTGCCCCGTCTGAGATGGCTCACGGACATTATGTGCAAAGCGCTGCAGGAGCCACTCGGGCAGACGTATTTCTGCTGTGCTTGTAAGTCCCCTCAAATTATGAGTAGAGCTTTAAAAGTACATTTCAGCCTTTTGTGCTGCGTCTGAATCTTGGCGTTTCCTTGAAGGCTTTTGAATACTGAGAAAAGGGGATATGAATATTAAGGCTCAGCCGAACTGTGGAGGGTCGTCATTTCATACAAAACTGCCAAAGATATATCCTCCCAAGTTTTTGGTGATGATTAGGCAGGGAGATGTTTTAAACAGTCTGAAAATATTCGAGGTGGGGACCAAAAACAGGTTCTGGTAACTCTAACTGGCTATCTCCTATTGAAAGACTATGGTCACACTAGGTTCATGATCCCTGACTGGCTGGCTCACCTAGCCAGCAAGAACCCCTTAAAAAAAAACATAGCATGGCAGCTGAGAACATGCGAGAAATGAAATGAAATGAAATGTGGAAATGGTGAGATTTGGGGGCATCTTTTGCAGAACTTTTTGGACTCCTGAGAACTAAAAGTGCAGAGGAGGGCAACCAAAAGGATTAGTTGGGTTCTGTGGTACATAAAGGGGCCCCCTCGCCCCTCTACCCATTTTGAGAAAGCAAGATGCTGGACTAAATGGACCTCTAGTCTGATCCAGCAGGGCTCGTCTTACGTTCTTAAGCACAAAGGAAAATTCTGAATGTCTTCATCCCTGCTGAAAACTGCCATTTCAATTTTATGGATCCCTTCGTTTGTCTTAATTCGCTTTTCTTGCACCGAATATTTTGCATTCAGTGTATACCCTTTTCCCAGGATCATTTGTGCCCCAACCAAGAACTGCACGTAAAAACCACACCATACGCTTCTTCAAGGAAAAGAATTGGTAAAACTAACAGTAGAAAGCAGCTCGTTGATTATATATATGAATATTTAAGGGGAGAAGATTGGAATGTTTTCCCATCCCTGCTTGAAACTCCCGTCCCACACAGGAAATCTTTACATGCAAAAGTTTGACCGAGCCCTAATAAATCCCTTAGCAAAATAAACAGAGATGGAAATCGTGCATATCATGATGCTCAAAGGGGTAGAAGTGTTGGGAGTTCTTCCACTGAGGTGAAAGGAAGGACACACGACAGGGGAGGGAGATGGTCAAAAACATTTCCCCTCCCCCATCATATCAGGATTTGCCAAATTAATTGCTTCACGATACATTTGGACAGAAAAAACCCATGTCAAACTAACTTGTACCTTTCACAAAAAGAGTTGCTGACCATCTCTCTTTATCCATTTATTCAAATATTTATTTATTGATATTTGAATTTATTGTCCACCCCACCCATCCATGCTGGCTTGAGGAAAACACATAAAAACAGAACAAAAATTACATTAATAGCAGCATAATCCCATCAATTCCCTCCCAAGCCACCATTCCAGACCCAGTTCCCCAGCCACCCACCGGACTCGGGAAGTTCACCCTTGAACATCAGATGCCGGGGACAGACAACAGGGGAGCTCTGTGGCCGTAGTGTGACTTTCCATGGAGAATCTGGTTGGCTGCTGTTGGAAACAGGACATTGGGGTAGACAGATTTTTGGTCCGATCCTGCAGAGCATCGCTTGTGTCCTTACGTTTGTTTGCATAATGTATTTCCAGGGGAGAACTTTTCCTTCTGGAAGACACAAAGGCTCACAGAATCTATTCTGCCCTGAAAGAAAAGGGCCCTTTGTGCACCTTCCCCCTAGCCACCTCCCTCCGGTTCCACTCCCAACCCCTATGGAGACGAAGCCATGAGGCCTAGCCAATGAGTGCCTCTACAGCGGCTTTGGCCAGTCACTGTCTTCTCTCCTTCCGTGTGCTGCAGACGGGAAAGGAGGTTATATATAGTTGCCCCCCATAGGAATACCAAAGAAAAAAGAGTGGGGGGGATGCATTTTTTTCCCTTTTATTTTCTTGATGGCCTCTTAAAGGCCCATCTCAGAGGCGGATTGAGGCGAAGGGGTTTGGCCCACTTGGGTTTGGGTCGGGCAGAGATGAAGGCTTCGCACGGTCTTCCCTCAGCACTCTTGAGATCTATATACATGTCAGCGTTAAAAGGATCCTATCCGTCTCTTTAAACAATATATTACAGCTGTCCATTATTCCATTAATGCATAAAAAATCATTAGCCATTTCTATGGAGACCCAGCGCCATAAACAGAGCCCTCAAAATGCACTCCATCGCGAAAGCGGGGAGGGAGGGAGGAACAAACCCAGGTCCATTTTCAGTGGGTATCGCTCCCCCTCCCCGCTTCATTTCCCCCCAAGTCCTCGTCTTTGTATGTCGGTCACTCTTTCCCCTCCCACCGCCTCCCCTCCCCTCCAAGCCTCCATTCTTTCCTCAATCAATTTTATGATACTTGCCTGAGGTTCGTTAATGTTTCCGGAATATCTCTCGGTTACTGTCTCTTTCCCTGTTTAAAAATTCTTAATTAACCAAGGGGCTTTTTTTTGTTTACACTTGAACTAATTACACTTTTAAAAGAGACAATAAACCATTGGCGATGACCCATTAGGGCCCTCGGCAGCCGCGATGTCGGGGCAATTCAGGAACTGCTGTCTTTCTAAGAGCAGATAGGAGATCCAACTTTGCTTAGCTTCCTTTAAGAGGATTCCTGCTTGGTGGCCTGATTCCGGCGCCGAGGGGAGAGGGGAGACGGCAACCAGATGTCCTCTTAAGCTCTCCCGTGCTGATAACCTCAGCAGGACGATCAATTCCCAGCCATTGCTAAACACCCTGCGATCATCTGCACGCATGGCTTCCTTCTCGGTGCTCTATTGCTGTCTTTGCTTCAAATGCCTCATGCAAGGGGCGGTTGCCACAGCTTCTGATTCCATCCCCTCAACAGAGACCATCGTGCAGGGAATGGATAGCATTTGTCCATGGATCCTCCTTCGCTGGTGGATTGTAGAACCCTGGAGAAGACCTCCACTCTGGGACGGAGGTGGATACAAATGCCTGTGCTTGAAAAGCTGAATTGAGAAAACAGGAAGGGCAGGCCACGCATCAGGACCATGGACAGAGCAGAGGGGAGAAGAATGGACCATTTCCGCACAGAGGCGTAAAAACCACACTGCCTCTTGCTTGCAAATGGATGATAGTAAAGCCCATTTGCACGCTTCCTGATGGAAGACCCCACCCGTGTTATCCCACTGCCTTGTGGCTTTTTGCCTCCTGACAAGGTGGATGAGAAGCTGGAAGTATGCCCAGCCTGAAGTTTCCCCCCAACTCAGGTTGCCAATCAATGCAAGCCACCAATCCCTTCACAGCAGTGGTCTTAGAGACTCAAACGTCTGTCCCCCCTGAGTCCAAAAATTAATGTTTTATATAAAAAACACACTTCCACATTGCTACAGGATCGTGCCACAGCAATAAAACATTTCTTTAGATTTCTTTTTGGAATTCTTTGTATAATGGTCTCTCTTGGTTTGGTTACATTTGTGATAGGCTGGACATGGCAATTGGACCCCGATGGTTGCAAGTTCATAATAAAGATCTAAAATGCAGAGCACAGAGGCCAAGCTAATAGGGAGAGGGCTGCTTCATCACACACCCATCCCCCTTTCCCCATTCACACCCCACTGCCAGAAAACACAAACAGGAATGCATTTTGGATTGGATTGCTGCCTGATCCCAATATGACTGTGCACATTGAGGAGAACATTTTATTTGAACTGCGGGCACATCGCTTTGCGGTCCCATAGCAAAGTGGACCGCACCATTAAAAAAAAATTGCAATCTAGAAATGGAGAGGGGAGGGTGGGTGTGAGGGTGGGCAAAATGCTATTGAGACTGTCACACATTTCTCCTTTCAGACAAGCTTGCCCCGGTTTGTGCTTCGATTTGTAGTGTGACAAGAAAGTGGGAAGTGGATTCTGCCAATTTCTCTCATTGTGCGGCAAAAAGGACGAAAACCCATGCCACCCACAAAAATCCGCAAACAATGAGAGGCCGGGCAGGGGCAAATTCCTTGTGTGGAAATGGTCGTGCTCTTGGTTTAGATGTTCCTCTGAAATGCCGCTGCAGGGGAAGTGTGTGGCTGATGTCCCTTTTGTCCGGCAAACACAGCTGACAATTTCAAGTGATGTTGGCTGGGATCTGAAAAGATGCACATGGATATGCCATGTCTGCATGCAGTGTAGCCTGTGAAGGGGTTTGTGGATGTCATGTGGAGGATCTTGGTCTCAGAGGCAGACTTGGGGATGAATTGTTTAAATGTCATTCTTGACTTCCTGCCTTGGAGATGACGTCGCCACGACTTGGTGGCCTTTTTGAGCATCTCTTCTAAGGATGAACTTCCCCTGTCGGTGCTTGTCAATAGTTGCTCATGAAAGATCTTAATCTCTCTGGCCTGAATGTTTTCCCAATCAGCCCCCAGAGGAATCCCTCTCCAGTAGAGGAGGAAGTAAAATTGCTTTGTGTCCATCTTTTCATGACTTTTGTGAACCTCTCTCTTAGCCCATATATACATGCAGCTCCTTAAAATGGATCCTTGCAGATCTTTGAGACTTCTGGAAGCCAATTGTACCACTCCTTGAACATATAGAATTATAGATCAGAGAAGATAAGTAGGATTATCCTGGTTCAAACTTGGATGGGGGAATAATAGGATCCTAAAATTGGAAAGGGCCATATAGCCCGTCTAGTCCCACCTCCTGCTGAATGCAGGATCAGCCTCAAGCATCCAGGCGAAGGATCTGTCCAGCTGCTGCTTGAAGACTGCCACCATGGGGGAGCTCACAACCTCCTCAGGCAGATAATTCTGCAGCTGAACTACTCTTCAGTGTCGATTCACGTGGGTCGCCGTGCTGGCCTGAAGTAGCACAACAAAAACAGAGTCCAATAGAACCTTTAAGACCAACAAAGATTCATTCAAGGTGTGAGCTTTCGAGTGCAGGCACTCTTCCTCAGACTAATGAACAACCATCATAACTGGGTAGATATAAGGTAAAATCAAATTGTGGCAAATCAGTAGACTGTGTCATAATATCCAAATTAAGCCATCCATGATGCCATATGATCATTCTTTGCTAAAACAGTCCTAATCAGTCCTTTTGAGTTCAGTTGTAGTTCACAAAAACATTGGAGAAATAAAACTGTCTACATCAGTAATTAATGGCAGGCACTTTCCCAGTTGTGAAAAGAAATAATTAAAAGAGACTAGTTGCTGGCCCCCATCCGTCTCCACCCAAACGTGGAAGCATTCCTGGAAGTGACAAGCTATGCTGGCAACTCTATTCTCCTTTAGTGTGAATTTATTCCCTTCTAATCTGACGGTTTCTAATCTGGAGAACTGGGTTTGAGTCCCCGCTCTTTCACATGCAGCCAGCTGGGTGTTCTTGGGCCAGTCACAGTCCTGTTAGAGCCGTTCTCCCAGAGCAGATCTGTCAAAGCTCTTTCAGCCTCACCTACTTCACAGGGGGTCTGTTGTGGGGAGAGGAAGGGAAGGGAATCCTAAAATGCTTTGAGGCTCCTTCATAAATACGTTAAAATATCTGCAGAGTCTTTGCTTGCTGGTTGCTTGTAGAAGAGACCCCAGAGCAGTTGGGGAAGCCGATATAATGTTCTGATCTTCTGCACATACTGGCCTCAACAAGCTATGAGAGACCACCAGAGAAGCCCAGGGCTGCAAGCAGATGCAGCCAGTGACCAACCACCCCTGAATGTCATTTGCCTAGAAGACTTTACAGCAGTGGTCCCCAACCTTTTTATCACCAGGGACCAGTCAACGCTTGACAATTTTACTGAGGCCCAGGAGGGGGGGGAGTAGTTTTTTACTGAGGGATGCCGCTGCCTGAGCCCCTGCTCTGCTTGCTTTCCCGCCAGCGCCCCCGACTTCCCACCGCCTGCTGGGGGGCACTGCCAGCAGCACCTGCACACTGCCACACTGACAGGGAGCCCCAGCCATGGTGGCCACTGGAGAGCACCAAAGGTGAGCCGGCAGCAGAGTGGCAGGGCAGCCCCTGAGGCAGCAGCCGGGGAGGAGGACGAGGAGGAGTCACGGCCTGGTACCGATTGATCAACGGACTGGTCCCAGTCGTTGGAATGGGGGTTGGGTACAGCTGCTTTACAAGGTCCAGGGTGGTCAAAAAGACCTTGCAGGGTTAACATAAGTCAGTGGTGACTCTATAGCACTGTCAACCACACCATCAGAGTGTTAGACTAGACCTGGGAAAATCCAGGTTCAAATTCCTGCAAACCATGTAATTCAGTGGGTAACCTTGAGCTGGTCATTTGTTTATAGCCTTAGCTACCTAGAATCATAGAATAGAGTCCTTGAATCATAGAATCATAGAATCATAGAGTTGGAAGGGACCTCCTGTGTCATCTAGTCCAACCCCCTGCACTATGCAGGACATTTACAACCCTATCGCTCATCCACTCTAACCTGCCATCCCCTTGAGCTTTCACAAAATCAGCCTCTCCATCAGATGGCTATCCAGCCTCTGTTTAAAAACCTCCAGAGGCTATCCAGCCTCTGTTTAAAAACCCACCACCTCCCGAGGAAGTCTGTTCCACTGAGAAACCGCTGTAACTGTCAGGAATTTCTTTTGAGTTAATTTCATCCCATTGGTTCTGGTCTGTCCCTCCAGAGCAAGAGAGCACAACTCTGTTCCATCCTCTATATTGGCGGTCGTCAACCCCTGGTCTGTCACCCGGTACCGGGTTGGCAACAGCCGTGCCTGCTTCTCCCCATCCCCGCAGCGAGAAGCTCGCCAGGCCATGAGCAAAGCGCCAACTGAAGTGGCTTCTTCGCTTGCGGCCCGGCTAGCTTCTCACTGCGAGAAGGGGGGGGGGGAAAGGCGGGCGTGGCTGCCGGCAGGTCAGCAGACGCAAACATGCATGCCTGGCACAAACACCCATGTGCGGCACTCTGCTCGTGCGCGTTTGCATGCAGCTGCCGTGTGTGTGCGGTGCCCGGCTGCTCGCTCTCCCCCACTCCTGGATATGGTCCTCAACTGGAAAAAGGTCGGGGACCGCTGCTCTATATGGCAGCCTTTAAAATACTCGAAGACTCTCAGGACTGCTGTGAGGGTAACGAGGCAGGAAGGGAGAAACCTACCTGTCTCCTGGAGCTCCTTGGAGGGAAAGATTTGTAAAAAAACATACTGAAATGAATGGAGATCTGCTCCCCCCCCCCACACACACACACACACTCCACGCCATATCAAGGAGAAACTGGGATGAGATCAGATGCAGAAGCCTGGAAGAGGGCTGAGTGGGCCGGGGAGCTTTGAAACGCAGGAACTGAAGTGGTACCAAAGCTGAGCAAAAGACAGTTTTTTACACATGGCCAACTTGAATTAACCGGCTAAACTCTTCAGCTGAGCGCTCCTCTTTGGGCAGGCTGGTGGTTTGGCACAGAAATTAAGGCACACAAGGAGGAAAAGGCCATTAAAGAGCCAACAGCGGAGGTCTCAGGATTTCCAACGAGAGATGCAAGACACGGCCTGTTTCCCCAGTGTGAGCTCTCTCTCTCCAGCTCCCCAAGTCCCCAAGTCCCTCACCCAAGCTAAATCCAGACGCTTATAAAATATAGAGTATGCCTTCAGGCCGTTGTAGCAAGGCCTCGCGGGTCTCAGAGCTCTCCTTCAAGGTAGAGGGATGGCAAAAGGAGGGCAGAGCCAGACAGAGAGGAGGGCTTGGAAAAGCAAGTAGCTTAAAAACATTTTGATGCTCCCTGCAGAAAGGAGACGGCTCTGAGGCGTAGTGTGGAATCAGGGAGACGAGACGCTTGCAAAGAAGCTCGACAATCAGCACACCGTCTTTGCAAAAAATCGCTTAGGGAACTGTGGACATTTCATCCATGAACATCCATGCACTTATGTCCCAAAGGTATCTCTGCTCCAAATCTGGTGCATGGGAGTGGAATTTCCATGCCAGGCAGGGATCGGGAATATGTCTGCATTTTTAACCATGTGTTGTGGTGATCCGGCATTTGTGGGCAGAAAGTGGATTCCTTGATTCACTAAGAAAGTCCCAAAGAAACTGGGCAACATCCAGCCTCAGTGTTTCACAAAGCCACCCAGCCCATTCCCTAAGAAAGATTTCCAGTAGGAAAAATGCCATATGGTTGTCCCTTCTTGTTCATCCCCTGGCATCCGTCAAACCATGGTAGACTATCCCTGGATATGGAGGCTCTGCTTAGATTACTGTGGTGCCTGTGAGCCTTTTCTGCAAATCTTTTTAAAAGCCCACCGTGCTGAGCTAAGAAAGTGGGTTTTCCTTCCTCCACAGGTTCTATAGAGCAGAGCCAATCTTCTTTCACTATGATGTAGTGCAGCCTTTCCCAGCTTCTTTACCTCTCAGAAATCCCTGAAACATTCTTCGAGCTTTCAGAAACTCCAGAAGTAGTGTGATCATGCAGAACATTTAGCACATAGCTGTACACATGCATAGCTGTATACATGCCCACCTGGTGGCCTTCCCCTTCCCATCTGATCATTGGCCCTTTTGGGAGGGGTGGCTGGGTCGACATGACCATATATAGAATCATAGAATCATAGAATCATAGAGTTGGAAGGGGCCATACAGGCCATCTAGTCCAACCCCCTGCTCAACGCAGGATCAGCCCAAAGCTTTTGGGGATAGCCTTTCTTTCAGAGAGATCCTTTGATAATAGAATCATACAATCATACAATCATACAATCATACAATCATAGAGTTGGAAGGGGCCATACAGACCATCTAGTCCAACCCCCTGCTCAATGCAGGATCAGCCCAGAGCATCCTAAAGCATCCAAGAAAAGTGTGTATCCAACCTTTGCTTGAAGACTGCCAGGGAGGGGGAGCTCACCACCTCCTTAGGCAGCCTATTCCACTGCTGAACTACTCTGACTGTGAAACATTTTTTCCTGATATCTAGCCTATATCGTTGTACTTGAAGTTTAAACCCATTATATGATCTTATCGTCCAATAAATGTTTAACATTTAACAATAAATGCTTAACATTTATAGCCCCTTGGGTTATAAATCATTGATCCCCATCCTGGTTGGTCTCCTCTGGAGTTAGAGGGTGTTTTTTGGCTGCCATTCTTGGAGGGTCTTTGGGGGTTTTATTGGAATTTTATTAACTTATCAATGCTTAAATTGTAAGCTGCCTTGAGTCCTTGGAGAGGTCGCAATGAATACATCCAAATATAAATAAATAGATAAACAAATAGACAAACAAATAACAATTTTTAAAAATATATTAAAAATTAACTCCCACCCATTCGGGAAACCCCAAAATTTCACAAAACCCTGGTTGAGAAAGCCTGATGTAGTATAAAGCTTTTCTTTCTTTTTTTTGGTAGTATTTTTTAAAGAGGGATGCAAAGAAGAAAGAAATACTGTATATTATATACTACGAAACTGCCTAGAAAAAGATACACATAGAACTTACATTTAGCAATAGATAGCTTTTTCTTTTACATCACCTTAATGTTGAGTACCCAGCTTGCTGGGGGGTAAATGGTAATGACTAGGGAAGGCACTGGCAAACCACCCCGTATTGAGTCTGCCATGAAAACGCTAGAGGGCGTAACCCCAAGGGTCAGACATGACCCAGTGCTTGCACAGGGGATAACTTTGGGGCTTTACGCACCGGGATCTTTGTTGCAAATTGGTCACTGAATGAAAAATCGCCATTTAAAATAGTGGAATTCGTCGTTATGCATACCTGCCTTTGTAGTGGAATCCAGTGAAATGGCGATTGCTTCGCCGGAAGATCAGAGAAGAGAGCCAGGGGGAGGGACTTTGTAGAAACCGCAACAATGTTAACGCACAGGTCTTTTTCGCTAGTGTAGCAGATTGGTTGCAGGAGTGTATCGCTTTCCGGAGGGTGAATCCACTTTTGGGGATTTCCCTGAAAGCGCTACAAGGAAGCGCTTTTTGCAGATTGGTTTCAGGTGTGTGGCAGATTGTCGACGACGTTGTGCAAAACAGCAAATCAGTAGCGTTTTCAATTGGCAACCATTGTGCTATTTTGAAGGCGTGCAAAAAGCCCCTTTACCTTTAATGTTATAGACCAGTGGTCCCCAACCTTTTAATTAACCTGAAAACTGCAACTGGTTCAGAATGGAGCAACCTGGCTGTCATTACAGGCTGGCTGTTCGGTGTGTGACAAGGCTGCTTTGAAACAGCTACGCCAGTGGCCAGTTTGCTTCTGGGCCCAGTTCAAAATCCTGCTGGTTTCAACCTTTAAAGCCCTCCACAGCTTGGAACCCAAATATTTAAAGGTTCCCATGTGCCAGCTATTGTCTTCAGCTTGTCCGTTTCTGAGCTTTCCCTCACTAAAGGTGGCTCATCTAGCATCCATGAGGGCTTGCTTTTGAGGGGTTTTGTTTACAGAACAGGTTTCACAAGAGACCAGGGTTGCATCGTCCTTGAACACTTTTAGGAGGTGCAGTGCCATCTGCTTTGCTGAGAAGACTTTTTCATGGAGAGCAGCTTGCAGGCATTACAGCCCATTCTAATAGCATGTCATTTGGTTTAGCTAAAAACTAAGGGGCTTTTTGCACGCCTTCAAAATAGCACAATGGTTGCCAATTGAAAACGCTACTGATTTGCTGTTTTGCACAACATCGTCGACAATCTGCCACACACCTGAAACCAATCTGCAAAAAGCGCTTCCTTGTAGCGCTTTCAGGGAAATCCCCAAAAGTGGATTCACCCTCCGGAAAGCGATACACTCCTGCAACCAATCTGCAACACTAGCGAAAAAGACCTGTGCGTTAACATTGTTGCGGTTTCTACAAAGTCCCTCCCCCTGGCTCTCTTCTCTGATCTTCCGGTGAAGCGATCGCCATTTTTTTTTTTCTCCGAGCGAGCGGGGATAAACGCACCAGCGAGCCTCTTTCAGTTTAGAGGCTTCTCCGGCTTCAGTCCCTCCCCAGTCACTAAAGCACAAACACAGAGAAGCCCGTTTGCTGATGTATTTTCCCTTTATTTTTTACACATTCATTCAGCCGAAAATCGGGCCCGTGAGAGGGGGGGGGATTTTTTTTTTTCACTCGGAGGGAGCATGGCAACGATCAAACGATCAAACGACAGCTCAAACACACTAGGCAGCTGGATGGGTCTCTCCGTTGCAACGAATCTACACAGATTCGTTGCAATGGGTCTGTTTTTTTTTTAAAAAAAACCTTTCTTAAAGGGAAAGGGGCTGTTTGGGTGCATGCTAACGGCTGCCCATTGGCTGCTTGACGGCCAGGGGCGGGACGAGCTTGGCAATAGCGCTTCCTTTCTAGCGATTTCTGCCGAGACCGGAAGCCTGTGGGAAACGCTACAAAACGCAACTGGATTCCACTACAAAGACAGGTATGCATAACGACGAATTCCACTATTTTAAATGGCGATTTTTCATTCAGTGACCAATTTGCTACAAAGATCCCGGTGCGTAAAGCCCCTAAGTGCTAAAAAGAGCCTCTTGTGGCGCAGAGTGGTAAAGCAGCAGAAATGCTGTCTGAAGCTGTCTGCCCATGAGGCTGGGAGTTCGATCCCAGCAGCTGGCTCAGGGTTGACTCAGCCTTCCATCCTTCCGAGGTCAGTAAAATGAGTACCCAGCTTGCTGGGGAGTAAGCGGTAATGACTGGGGAAGGCACTGGCAAACCACCCCGTATTGAGTCTGCCATAAAAATGCTAGAGGGCGTCACCCCAAGGGTCAGACATGACCCGTTGCTTGCACAGGGGATACCTTTACCTTTACCTTCACCTTTAAGTGCTAAATTACACACGATTTTTGACAAGTCAGGACTGGGTTTCCTGGTCCTGCCACAGCCTCACGTGCAGAGATCCGCTCATTTTTTATTTATCTATTTTTTCAGTTCATATGCCACACTTCTCTGAGGGCTCAGGGCAGCTCGCAAAATGTCAGCAATGAAACCATGAATTCACATTCAACATTTAAACCCTAAAAACAACCAAGGATCCAAAATTTGCCACTTTCTCTCTGGTAGGAGGGAGGACGTACGACGCATTGTTATTAAGAATTTTTGGATGGCATATAGATATTTATTGATTTGTGTCACTCCAAAATGGGGGTAAAGAACTCCCCCCTCTCAAGTGGGCCATATTGACTCAGGGAAATGGGGCGCTGGCCTAGGCCATCAGAGAAAGAAGAAGCAGAGCTGCCTCCTGCCTGGGCTTTTCTGAAAACCCATTCCTCAAGCAAATTCTTTGACATTACTGTATTCCCTGTTCCCACTAAACAAACAAAAGGTTTTGCCTGGGTGACACAAACTTGTGAGCTTTTGTTGTCATTCCATTTTCTGAATCCTTGTGGTGAGTCTTCCCGTTAAATGCTACATGATTTCAATGCTACACAATTACGTACCCACGGCGTGCCAACTGCATTTTTAAAAAATGCCACGTAACAAAACAAATGACCCTGGAATGGCAGCAACGAAAGCGATTGAAACACAAAGGCTGAGAACATACAAAACCCAAAAGGAATGTGAGCTGGCATTTGGAAGAGAACTTTCACTGCTGTTTCTCCCTCTAGGACAGGTGATGGGTCTGGAAGGGTTTTCCAAAGGGGAGGGAGTTAATTATTTGTTGTTGTTATGTGCGAAGTCGTGTCCGACCCATCGCGACCCCATGGACAATGATCCTCCAGGCCTTCCTGTCATCTACCATTCCTTGAAGTCCATTTAAGTTCGCACCTACTGCTTCAGTGACTCCATCCAGCCACCTCATTCTCTGTCGTCCCCTTCTTCTTTTGCCCTCAATCGCTCCCAGCATTAGGCTCTTCTCCAGGGAGTCCTTCCTTCTCATGAGGTGGCCAAAGTATTTGAGTTTCATCTTCAGGATCTGGCCTTCTAAGGAGCAGTCAGGGCTGATCTCCTCTAGGACTGACCAGTTTGTTCGCCTTGCAGTCCAAGGGACTCGCAAGAGTCTTCTCCAGCACCAGAGTTCAGAAGCCTCAATTCTTTGATGCTCGGCCTTCCTTATGGTCCAACTCTCGCAGCCATACATTGCAACTGGGAATACCATAGCCTTGACTAAACGCACTTTTGTTGGCAGGGTGATGTCTCTGCTTTTTAGGATGCTGTCTAGATTTGCCATAGCTTTCCTCCCCAGGAGCAAGCGTCTTTTAATTTCTTTGCTGCAGTCCCCATCTGCAGTGATCGGAGCCCAGGAAAATAAAATCTGTCACTATCTCCATTTCTTCCCCATCTATTTGCCAGGAATTGAGAGGGCCGGATGCCATGATCTTTGTTTTCTTGATGTTTGTTGTTTCAAGCCAACTTTTGCACTCTCCTCCTTCACCCGCATCAACAGGCTCTTTAGTTCCTCTTCACTTTCTGCCATTAGAGTGGTATCATCTGCATATCTGAGGTGAGTTAATTATATTTAAATATATTTATCAAATTTGTTAAATATTTATCGGGTGAGACGGCCATATATGGACATGTCGACCCACCCACCGCTCCCAATGGTGGGCCTGGAGGAGGTGGGCAGGGGAGGGTGGGCGTGTCCACAGCTCTGCTTCCCAACCATATTCTGCACGTTCACGCCACTCTGGAGGTTCTTGAAGCAAGAACAATGCTTCAGGGGCTTCTCAGAGGTAAAAAAAGGCTGCTCTAGGAAAACAACATTTTGATGGAGCACCTTTTAAAAAGATTCCGCAAATAGATCCACTATCTGTGACCTAGGTGGCCTGGTCTTGCTCAAGGAAGCGGGGAGAATGAAACACTTCATTGTTTTTAAAAATCTTTATAATGTGCAATATGTAAAAAAAAAACAAAGTGCAGACATCCCCACAGCAGGTTTACTCAGCACACTCATGGGCTGCTGAGATAGTTAAGGGACCATAAGAAATATGTTTATGAGCCTGCAACCAGCGAGCCTGGAAAGGGGATCGCCTGTTGAGCCTTTGCACGAGTTGCTAGACTCAGGAACACGGACGATTGAACTGGTCCAGGTGAAGAGATGCAGCAGAATAAGCCGTTTGGTAAGCCAGCTTGGTGTAGTGGTTAGGAGTGCAGACTTCTAATCTGCTGAGCCGGGTTTGATGCCCCATTCCCCCACATGCAGCCAGCTGGGTGACCTTGGGCTCGCCACAGCCCTGATGAAGCTGTTCTAACCAAGCAGGAATATCAAGGCTCTCTCAGCCTCACCCACCCCACAGGGTGCCTGTTGTGGGGAGAGGAAGGGAAGGCGAATGTAAGCCACTTTGAGACTCCTTCGGGTAGAGAAAAGTGGCATATAAGAACCTACTCTTCTTATTATTTGTTGAACTGGCCGCTGCATCATGCAGAGACGCAACAGGTAATCTTACCTGCCCTGAGAAGAGGTTCAGGGATGCTCCACGAACTTAGCTCACTTCAGAGCAGGGATGTGACCGCATTCAGCAATGCAGCCATTTGGCTTCAGCCGTTGTTGTTCCAGTTTTGGTTCTCCTTCATGTGAGTCAAATCCTTGTTGTTCACGCCGTTTTCAGTCTCGTAGGAATGCAAGAAAAGCCATGCTGGATCAGACCGATGGGCCAATCAAGGCTTCTGCTTCCATAGTGTCCAGCCAGCTGCCTCTAGGGAGCCCCTGAGCTAGTTAATTGTGTGTTCCTGCCTGTGCTCTTCACCAGCTTGAAGGGGCATTCTGTCTCGGTTATTGGAGGGAACAGCTCTTCATCACAGCAGATAGCTTCATCCTGCATGGATTTGTCCACTCCCCTATCAAAGCCTTCCAAGCTGGCGGCCGGGACGATATCCAGGCAGTCCAATCTGAAGAAGCACGGTTTTGTCTTTCTTGAATGTCTCATCTTTTTGCTTTAGGAGCGGACCCTAGATTCTAGCATTATGGGAGAGGGATGAAATTTTCTCCGGTATACTCTCTCCATGTTGTGGCCACCGTTAAACAGATGCCGTTTTGACCGCTGGCATTTCACACTGCAAATCAGGAGCAAAAAAAAGAAAAGAAAAGAAAAGAAGAGCACCTAAAGAACAAACAAATGGAGTAAAATGTGGTGTCTCCTCCTGACAATAGGGGAAGACCAAGAGAAAAGGGGAACGAGCACATCCATCCCTCCCTCCTTGTTAAACTGTGCTGACGGTCAGGGAGTGATTCCGGCGGACTCAAGCCAGAGTGGACACGGCCCAGCCGGGTTAGTCAGACACAGGCCTGACAGTTCGGATGGGGGTTTCATCTCTTCTGCTCTCCTCCCTCCCCCTTCCAATTCTTCTCATAAATGTCTTTCCACATCAAGGCCTTGAGGAAACAAAGAGCTACTGGAAATAGCGAACTGCAGGTCTTTGGGGAGGGAGGTCTCGGGAAGCACAGAGCACAGGGGGGGGGGAACGGACCCCGGAGTGTCTGAGACCGGCCTAGCTTCCCGTCAGTGGCTGGGTGAGGTTGGCAGAGAAATCAAGAAGATACATTTACAGGGGCCTGTTGCGGCTGAGGCTGACCTGACGGGAGAAGCGCTGAGACAGACGGGGAGGGGGGGGAGCTTGCGGAACAGAAGGGAGAAGGGGGGGGCGAGGCATCCAGCCTTAAGGAAAGGTTTTCATCCGGAGAAATTGGTCTCAGACCGGGCTGAGGCCCTGAAGCCGTCAGCTCAGCCTTGGAAGCTGGTTTTACCTTACGGGGGGATATCTGGGGGTTTAAACATGCAAAACAAGACGAGGAGAGAAAGTAGTGGGGTTGTTGTTGTTTTCTTTTTAAACAAAATTACAAAATAATTATGTTTCATTCACTAGCAGATTTTTCAGAGGTTCGGCTGGTTTAAATTTTTGGATGAAAAAGGCATCCTCGGTTTTAGCTATGCCCTTTTTCAAAATGTGAATTATTTTAATTATCAAAAAAAGCTACAAGCACCATCGTAGGAGGAAATGCCTCCTTCCCACAGGGGCAGATGCAGCTTCTAAAATTTCCTGACATCAGAAGAAATTCCTCTTCTAAGACAGGCATTTGTCGTAACATCAAAATGAAAAAAAAGAATTATCATGAATTATTATGAATTATTATTATGAATTTAAAAGGCCATGTTATCGACAGTTCTGCAAGATCCAATGAAACTGACGGGCAGTAGGTTCAGAACAGACAAAAGGAAAGACTACTTTACACAGAGACTGACTAACATTGGAATTCGTTGCCAGACGATATAGTGATGGCCACAGAGATAAACCGCTTTAAAAAGGGATTAGATAAATTAATTGCTGGCTGTGGTGACTGAGGGGAACCTCCACATTAAGACGCATTAGGCCTCTAAATCTCAGAGCCAAAGAGGCAATGTCAAGGGTAAGCCTCATCCTGTATTCCCTCTTGCTGACTCTCCGGAGGAACTGATTGACCACAGTGTGGGAGAGGATGCTGGACTAGATAGACCAGTGGTCTGATCCAGTAAGGCTCTTCTTATGGTCTTATAAAGGCCTCAGACTCTATGCTCCATTTTTGGCCATAGAGGTTGGCCACTGTGTGAGAAAGTTGCTGGAATAGATGGACCAATTATCTGCTGTTCTAGCAGGGCTCTTCTTATATTCTTATGTTTTTAAATGCCTTGAGGCAGGAACTTTTTGTGATGGGACTCACCAGTACCGAGTATTGGCACCTTTGGTAGTAGCCCTCTGAAGTCCTAATAGTGGAAAGTCCTAATCAGTGGAAATTGGTGTAGCCTTTTATGAGGGGTTTGGAGACCAAGACGTATGAGGAAAGGCTAGGGGAGCTTGGTCCGTTGAGCCTGGAGAGGAGACGACTGAGAGGGGATCTGATAACCATCTTCTAGTATTTAAAAGCCTGCCATATAGAGGATGGAGCAGAATTGTTCTCTCTTGCCCCAGAGGGATGGATCAGAACCAATGGGATTAAATTAATTCAAAAGAAATTCCATCTAAACATCTGGAAGAAGTTCCTGACAGTTAGAGTGGTTCCTCAGAGGAACAGGCTTCCTCGGGAGGTGGTGGGTTCTCCATCTTTGGAAATTTTTAGATAGCTAGTGGCTAAACAGAGGCTAGAGGCTGATTCTGTGAAGGCAAAGGGGTGGCAGGTTAAGTAGATGAGCAATAGGGCTGTGAGTGTCCTGCATAGTGCAGGGGGTTGGACTAGATGACCCATGAGATCCCTTTCAACTCTATTATTTTATGATTCTATGATTCTAGCCTTCTACGAGGACCAGCGTCTCTTTTTATTTACAGGGTGGAAAAAAGTACCGGCCTTAGGAGTCGTCCTAAGGGGAATGTGAACATAATCAATTCGCACATGCATACAGCAGTACAGGTTTCGCAATCGCACAACATATAATCCAATGTCAACTCACGCAATGGTGAACCTAAGTGCTGAAAGAAGAATCACAGAATCATAGAAATGGAAGGGTCCCCCAGGGTCATCTAGAACCCTCTCCAGAATGCAGGAAACCCACAACTACCTGCCCACCCACAGTGACCCCAATTCCATGCCCAAACGATGCCACCCCAAATCAGAATCCCTGGCAAGTCATGCCTGGAAGAAATTCACTTCCTGGTCCCTACGTGGCAATTGACATTTCCTTGGGCATGCAAAGAAGGGCCACTAGAGCCCATCATGAACACAATCCCTTCCTGCCCACCCGCTCACAATCTGTCTAAGTTCATAGAATCAGCATTTCAGTCAGATGGTTATCTAGCCTCTGTTTAAAAATTTCCAAAGAAGGAGAACCCACCACCTCCTGAGGAAGCCTGTTCCACTGAGGAACCACTCTCACTGTCAGGAAGTTCTGGATGGTTAGCTGAAAATTCTTTTGAATTAATTTCATCCCATTGCTTCTGGTCCAACCCTCTGGGGCAGAAGAAAACAGCTCCGCTCCATTCTGTACTCAGAGTCCAGGGGAACCTTTGAGATCAACACATTTTTATTCAAGGTAGGAGATTTCATATGCATGCACACTTCCTCAGATACAAGTGTGTGCGCACATTAAAGCTACCTTGAATAAATTTTTGTTGCTCTTAAAGGTGCCCTGGACTCTAAACTTGTCCTGCTGCTTCCAACCAACACAACTACCTACATGAATCACCCTCTATTTGATAGCCCTTAGCCATCTTCTCTCCGGGTTAAACAGGCCAAGCTCCCTGAACCCTTCCTCATGCGACTTTGTCTCCAAACCCCTCATCATCTTTGTTGCCCTCTTCTGGCCATGCTCCAGTTTATCTACATCAGTGGTTCTCAACCTGGGGGTCAGGACTCCTTTGGGGGTCGAATGACACTTTCACAGGGGTCACGGCAGGGCAAGCAGCTTGGCCGTGGGGGGGGGGGGAGAGCACCACCACGGTTGCTGCTGCTCCTGCAGGTGCCTGTGCTTGGCCGCCAGTCGCTCCAGCAACACACACACACACACACACACAGTCTCCTGCCAAGCGCTCCAGGTGGCCATGCAGCTCAGCGGCCTCGGGCTCCAGGCAGCGAGATCGCAGATCCTGCCGATGTGCGCCCAGCCTCTCTAGGTGCGCCTGCTCACCACACAGCCTGTCCCACTCCAGCGCCACCTCCCCGCGGAAAAAAAAACAATGTATATACAATCATGAACAATGGATCTTCACGCCATTGGTCAGTTTCGGTTGAATTTCTGTGCAAGAACCCTTGCATAATTTTATGGTTGGGGGTCACCACAACATGGGGAACTGGATTAAAGGGCCGTGGCCTTAGGAAGGTGGAGAACCACTGGTCTAAATCCTTCTTCGCTTGCGGTGCCCGGAACTGAACACAGAGCTCTGAGTTCTAACCAGTGTGGAATACAGTGTGCCTCTTTTGTCTTCCGTCCAATGTGAGGAATACCTAGGAGATTCCGGGCCTGGATCCATCGCTGGCAATTCCAGCAGCTGCTGTAGCCACCCAGGGGCTTCTGGCCATATGGAGACAGCTCTGTGAGCAAGGCCAGAGGACTCTTTGCTGCAAGCTGTGAGAGCAGCCGTGCGGGATCAGAGTAAGCCCCATCGAATCCAGCGTTCAATTTCCAGCCGCCTCCGTATTCCCACGCTGCCCCACATATGTCAGTCTGCATCAGAGGCGGAGGCAGCGCCGACTCTTAGCGAAGCCCTGCTTGAGTGATAGCCGGCGGTGTTGATTGGTTATTTATCTGGCTTTGATTTCTTGGGTTTACAGACTCCCGGCTCGGCGGTCCATAATGTCATAGTTTAATATTTATGAAGTGCCGAGTGTTTCAGAGATAACGGGTGCCGGGCCCGATCGTTGCGGTTCTCCATTAGGATTCGGGGGCGGGGGGAGGGGAGAGGTGGCTCACAAGGCAGCATTGATGCTCCTGCCGCAGAAAGGCATAAATGCTTTCTGTTTGGCCGCTGACCCCCAGGAGAAATGTCAGAGCTGGAAGAGGATTAGAAGACGCCTCTCCGGACCAAGCAGGACGAGATTCGTGCTGGGCCTGTCCATCATTCTTTTCCTGCGTTGTTTGTTACGTTGGGCAGTCTCTGCAAAATGGAGACTTTGCAGGAAGAAATGTTTTTACATACCCTCCCTACCCTCCCGGAACGCGACTGGCATCTGGCATCTGAAATCACACCGCTCACCGATATATAAGGAGAGGGGAACTTACATTCTAGCCGTATCTGAAGAAGTCAGCAGTGACTCATGAAAATTCACATCCTGACACAAATTTTGTTAGTGTTTAGGTCAGTCATTCTCAAACAGGGTTATTTCAGAGCCCCAGAGGAGTTACACACACACACACACACACACACACACACATCTGTACCACATAGTGGCTCTTTTATATAATTGAGAAGAGCCACTATGGGTGAAGTGGTGTCCGGGCTCTGTCCGGGTGTCTCCACGAGCCAATTCAGGTGCAACCTGCAAAGCAGGCCACGCCTGGATTGGGCTGGCCCCTGGAGCACCTGTCCCCTAAATCCAGCCCCAAGGCGTCTCGCAGCCACAGACTCCCCAGTAGCCACCGAGCCCTACCCGGCCCACCGCTCCTGAGGTGGTGCTGGAGGCTGCAAAGCGTCAGCGGTGAGATGGTGCTACCGCCACCGAAGCTTCTGAGGTGGCAGCGGAAGCAGCAAGACGGAAAGCTGCGAGTCAGCAGCAGAGGCTGTGAGGCAGCAGTGGCAGAAAGGTGCCAGCAGAGCCTCCAAGACAGAGGCTGTGAGGTGGAAAGGCAGCACAGTTGGCGCAGTTCCTCTGGATAGCCAACCACAGGGCACAGAGGCAAAAGCCTTCCCTGATAAGAACCGAAGAAGAGCCCTGTTGGATCAGACCAGTGGTCCTTCTAGTCCAGCATCCTGTCTTTCACAGTGGCCAAGCAGTTCCTCTGGACAACCAGCAACAAGGCAGAGAGGCTGAGGCCTTCCCTGATAAGAACATCAGAAGAGCCCTGCTGGATCAGACCAGTGGTCCTGCTAGTCCAGCATCCCATATCAAACTGTGGCCTACCAGTTCCTCTAGACAGCCAGCAATAGAGCAGAGAGACCCAGGCCTTCCCCTGTAAGAACACCAGCTGGATCGGACCAGTGGTCCTTCTAGTCCAGCATCCTGTCTTTCACAGTGGCCAACCAGTTCCTCTGGACAACCAGCAACAAGGCAGAGAGGCTGAGGCCTTCCCTGATAAGAACATCAGAAGAGCCCTGCTGGATCAGACCAGGGTTCCATCTAGTCCAGCATCCTCCCTCACACAAGGGCCAACCCAGCTCCTCTAGAGGTCCAGCAACAGGGCATACAATCTGAGGCCATCCCGCCCCCGATGTTGTTTCCTTGCATTGGTATTCAAAGATTCACTGCCTCTGAATGCAGAGGCTCCCATTACACAGTGCTGTAGGACCTTGTTTTGTATGTATTGTTTTGTTTTAATATTTCACTAAGACAGTGAACCAATACTCTCCCTTATTTTCAATGGCCAGTGAATTCAGGTCTCTATTTTCTGCTGTAGATTTTGCACATTCATTTCCATTGTGCACACCCATCATGCCAAAGTTGATGTGCAAATTATTTGTCCCGTCACCATCGTTTTTAATATCCCACCAATTTATCGGTACACAAATGAGGTTGAAAACTGCATACTTGCGGGAGGGGGGAATTCAGTGCAAAGAAGCAGACAGCGGCATGCATGTCGACAATCTCCGGTTCGATTTGCACCAGGGACGAGAACTTCAAAATTGTCCCTAATTACTGCTATTATCTTCGGTTGAACGAGAAATGCAGACCTGAGCCGATCTGGATAAGTCGCAGGAGTTCTGCTCAGAAGGAAAGGTGGGATTTAGAAGACAGATCTGAAAGAAAAAGGAAAAAAACAAAAACAAAAAACAGACCCATGCTGGACAAAGATCCCCAAGCATCTCTCCATCCTAGCCCCGAGTTTCCATTTTACGGTTTTCCCCGCCTTGGTATAAATATGTTTTTCAAGAGCCCCATTTATCAGCTCGTGCTCCTATCGAGTCGAAGGCCCAGGCTTTGGCTGTGACAGGTTGAAATTGACTTGTATGATATTGGAATTGCTATTGATTCCTTCGGCACCTTGCGACGTGCCGATCCAGAGTGAGGGGATTGGCGTTCTGCGATGCCATCAAGATTACTGTCCCCCCCCCAACACCCAGTCTTCTCCTCCCCCCGTTCCATGTGCTTTGTATGCATCAGGCAGCAAGAAACCACCTTCTACTGTCCTCCTTGGTTGGAAGCGTTTATGGGAGTGGGCTGGTGATCCACAGGAGGTCAGATTCCAAATCAGCAGCTCTCCCGTTCCTTGTGAGGGTTTTGAATTTCTCACCCCTGATGCTTTGACCTGGACTATCCCCCATTTTGATTTCTCCCATGTACAAATCAAAGGCACAAAGCATTCTGTACATGCTGATTTTTGTTTCCTGGCTTGAAAATTTCCCCATAAAATGAACGTTTCCCTTCCCAGTGCTATCTGCTTCTCAATAAATCAGGCTCAAGCACTAGATAGCGTCCATTTCAACAACAGCGAAAACATAAGCACCATACAATGTGGCATCTAAAAACCATCTAATCTACATATACATTAATGTGAATCAATCGGCGCAACCAGTGCAAAGAAAGCAGGACACCAAGGGCCATCCCGCACCGGGATCCATGTAGCAAATTGTTTGCTGAACGAAAAATCGCCATTTTAAATAGTGGAATTCGGCGTAATGCATACCTGCCTTTGTAGTGGAATCCAGTAGCGTTTCTATCGTTTCCCACAGGGTTCCGGTCTCGGCAAAAATCGCTAGAAAGGAAGCGCTATTGCCGAACTCGTCCTGCCCCTGGCCGTCAAGCAGCCAATGGGCGGCCATTAGCATGCTCCCAAACAGCCCCTTTCCCTTTAAGGAAGGTTTTTAAAAAAAACACACACCCCCGTTGCAACGAATATGCGTTGATTCGTTGCAACGGAGAGACCCATCCAGCTGGCAGGTGATGTTTGAGCTGCTGTTTCATCGTTGCCACGCTCCCCCTGAGTGAAACCCCCCCCCTCACGGGCGCGATTTTTGGCCGAAAACAGTGTGAAAAATAAAGTGAAAATAAACCAACAAACGGGCCTCTATGATGCTTGTGCTTGGTGACTTTAAACAGAGGGACTGCAGCCGGGGAAGCCTCGCTGGGTAAACGAAGGCTTGCCGGTGCGTTGATCTCCGCTCGCTCGGAGAAAAAAAAATGGCGATCGCTTCGCTGGAAGATCAGAGAGCCAGGGGGCGGGACTTTGCAGAAACCGCAACAATGGTAACGCACAGAACTTTCCCGTTAGTGTTGCAGATTGTTTGCAGGAGTGTAGCGGTTTCCGGAGGGTGAATCCACTTTTTGGGATTTCCCTGAAAGCGCTACAACGAAGCGCTTTTTGCAGATCGGTTTCAGGAGTGTTGCAGATTGTCAACGACGTTGTGCATAACGGCAAAACTGTAGTGATTTCAATTAATAACCATTGTGCTATTTTGGACAAATGCAGAACGGCCCCAAAAGTTGCCAAAAATGCAAATGAGTATCAGGAGAAATGAAAGGAAAAAGAGGAGCTCAGGTCTAACAATTTCAGAAAATAATAAAAAGTTCAACACACTGATGTGTGAAATCCACTCTGATCCAAGGGTAAGCCACGCTCGTTTACCTGCCACCTCTTATGTGGGCCCCAAACCCCAGGGAGTCCGATTGCACACCCTGCCAACAGGCTCCATCCCATGCAAACCCGCAGCTGTGATGAAATATTAACCGTGAAACATCCACCTCAAAAACTAGAAAAAGGCTGTTTCCACATCAACACAGGGTTGGTGGGAGGGAAGATGCTTCCGTGGTGTCCTGGGCGAAGAGTCCTGGACCCGGGGATGTGGCGACTTTTATAGGTGCCGCAGGTCTTGCCCTGCCCCTTGATGTCATGCGCACTGCGTATATGCGGCATGCACAGAGATAGCCACTGAAGCAGTCACATCTGTCTCCAGCCAGACCCTCTGCAGCGTCAACAAGCGGCCGCAGTGAGTCTCTGCAACGTTTTCTTCTGATACAACTTAGGATCAAGGATCACTAGGACTACAAATCCCAAATTTCCGTGCCAACTTGTGCCACATTTCCGACTCAGATCTTTAGTCTTTCCTTGATTAAATCACGTGGAAAATTCCATCCAATTGGATGTTACATGGCAATGGGAATGATGTCACAATGTTGCTTAGCCTATCAGATTTGGCTGCATCCTTGCGGACAGCAAGCAAGATCTCGTTTGCCGCTCCATCATGAGTGGGATGATGTCACACTTCTGTACAGCCAATCGGATTGGACTGCAAAGGTCATCGAGAGCAAGTGAGGGCTGTATTTTGACCTATAAGGTATGAAGCACTGCAGAAGTTTGCCAAGAAAGAGGCATCTTTCAACAGCATAAAAATGTCCTCATAAGGAGGACAAAGGGAGAAAGGCAACACCTTTCTCAAAAAAATTGCCACCATCTGCCAAAGGCAGCTTTAATGGATGATTGCATAGTCAAAGTTTATTATGATTATTATTGTTGTTGTTATATTTATATACCGCCCTCCCCGAAGTCTCAGGGCGGTTTACAGGAAACAGGAAAAGATACAGATAACATATGGTAACAACAGGGGATAGCAGTAATAACATTATAACAACAATAACAATAACATGATCACAACAATAACATTAGAGAATGGTGGAAATGCAAAAGAGCCTCCGCTCAGCTCTTACTGGGACCCAGTGGGTTACGTTGTCATAACAATGGCAAGGGATGTACCTCCACTCTACAGAGCGATGTAAGCACCAGGGGGGAGTGAGAAAAGAGAACCCAAAAAAAGGAAACAGAGAAGGGTAGAGCAGAACATGGGTTGAATACGAAAAGCACTGGGGGGAAAAATTAGGAAAGACACAGTAAAGATTTTGCAAAATTATCCTTCCAAGATATTGTAAGGGTGATATTTCCGCAATGCCAGAGTTAGGAGCCAAATGTGCGAATCAGGAGAGAGACCCTCCTGAAAGCAGAGGACTGGAGGTTCCTGGAATTGGCGGGGATAATGGGAAAGAGACAGCAGGAAGTGTCTATTGACTGGCCCTCATTTCCCAGCCCTCTCTGCCATGTCTCTCGGGAGAGGCAGCTGTTGAGTTGAAGCTGGCCCGGCTTCTGCGGCCAATCGCTTTACAAGGCAGTTAAAGTGGCGAGTGGGCGGCTGGGAAGACACTGATCAGCGAGACGAAAGCACCGCCTTGCTGAAAAGGAAGAGAGGCTCTTCCGCAGGGCAGCGTCTTCTGTGGTCTTGCATGCATGCCGTCAAAACTCCCTCGCCAAATCTGAACAGCAGAATGGAGACCCCATGGTCACTGACAGCCTACCTACGAATGGCAGGCGCTGGTACCATGCATCGAATGGCCTTCAGGCTAGAGGCATTCATTGGTCTTGGGATGCTAAACTCGTATAGAAAGTGACTTGGATAAAGGATTAGGGACTGGGGTCTGTACTGTTGTTGTGTAGCTTGTTGTAAGTAGGGTTCTATGGTGGAATTTTTGTATTGTTCGTGTATCATTTTAATACTTATGTTTTTCTCCAGTTCTGGAAGACGGGGCAGATTTTTGGTTGACTCCAGTCTTCTACAACCAGAAGGAAGGAAGGAAGGAAGGAAGGAAGGAAGGAAGGAAGGAAGGAAGGAAGGAAGGAAGGAAGGAGACTGAGACACGAAAGAGAGATAAGGAAGGAAGGAAGGAAGGAAGGAAGGAAGGAAGAAAGGAAGGAAGGAAGGAAGGAAGGAAGGAAGGAAGGAAGGAAGGAAGGAAGGAAACAAGACTAAGTCACATAAAGGAAGGGAGGGAGGGAGGGAGGTATAGAAGGAAGGAAGGAAACAAGACTTGTTACATAAAGGAAGGAAGTCTGAGGCAGAGAGAGAGAGAGAGAGAGAGAGAGGGACAGAAAGCAAGAAAGCAAGAAAGCAAACACCTCATTCAGCTGCCTCTTTGGCCTCATTCAGGACAGCTCTTCTTATGTACTCTGCCATTTTAACAATTCCTTTTCCACTTTTTTTAAACCATTAGTTTAAAACAGTGACCCCCAGCTTAGTGTCCGTGTGTAGTATTCATTCATTCATTCATTCATTCATTCATTCATTCATTCATTCATTCATTCATTCATTCATTCATTCATTCATTCATTCATTCATTCATTCATTCATTTTTATACCGCCTTCCCATATGGCTCAGCTGCCGACACCTTTCCTGCTACCTACTAAATCATTTCAGAAAGTGGGTGGAGCCAGGCGGGGCTTTTGTCCAGAAAGGCTTCTGATTGGCCATTGGTGATTTGACAGGCTAGGCAGACAGACAGTGCCGCCGCCCCAGCCCAAGGATCGTCGCCCTGAGCCTGAAGGTAAACTACCGCAGCAGTTTTGTGGCTGGCTCTGCCAAGATTCCAAAAGCCCCCAGATGCAACAAGGTTCCCTCCCAACCCCAGTTGAGAGCAAGAGGACTAGAAACCCGATGCAGCCAATCAGGTACATTTCCTGGAGTTCTGGATGAAGATGAAATGCGATGTGGATTTCTCTAACCGCTGACTGGGGAGGCTGGACAAGGCTATCGACTGAGGAAGGAGTGCTGCACTCCCTCAGCTGTGGCCTGAGGATTAATTTATGTTTGCTGAGAGAGCCCTAATTAAGTCTCTTTAAGAGAAAGTTAACTTTAATGTGGCCAAGTAGCTGGGATGAGAGCCTCTTGTGGCGCAGAGTGGTAAGGCAGTCGCCTGAAAGCTTTGCTCATGAGGTTGGGAGTTCGATCCCAGCAGCCGGCTCAAGGTTGACTCAGCCTTCCATCCTTCCGAGGTCGGTAAAATGAGTACCCAGCTTGCTGGGGGGTAAACGGTAATGACTGGGGAAGGCACTGGCAAACCACCCCATATTGAGTCTGCCATGAAAACGCTGGAGGGCGTCACCCCAAGGGTCAGACATGACTCGGTGCTTGCACAGGGGATACCTTTACCTTTACCTTTAGCTGGGATGAATTGGACTTTGAAGAGAAATGGGCCTCCGGTTTTCTCAAGGCAGGTTCCCCCCCCCCTTTTTGAGACAGACCCCTTCTTGATTAAGGGCAAATCTGGCCTTTGTAAACAGCACCTTTGGCAGGACTAAGATATACAGCCTTTTTCTCTCCAGCCCTGATGGTTGCCCGTCAGGGATGGCACATACAGAATAGGATGAGAATAAAGAGAGACAGACTAATATCTGGGAGACCTAGTTTCAAATCCCCCCCCCCTCGTGCCTAGCCTACATCACAGGGTTGTTGTGAGGGTAAAATGGGAGAGATGAGGACAATGTAAGATTCCTTGGGGATAAGAGGGAGGGTAGAAAACACCTTCCTGACCCCCAAGTGGCAACAGGCATTACCCTGGGCATATGAGAAAGGGCCACAAGAGCCAAGCACGGGCTCATCCCTTTCTGACCTCCCTCTCGTGATCTTCCCAAATGCACGGAATCTGTATTGCTTTCCGATGGCCATCCAGACTCTGCTTAAAAATCTCCCAAAGGGTTTGGGAGGGGAACGTTGCGCCATTCGTTGTCCTGTTTACTGCCAAAAATCAAACAGCTCTTGCTTAAGTTCTGGAAAACCGAAACAGAGAGGGAAAACTGGTCCCAAACTAACTGCAAATAAGTTCCGAGGGGCAAGTTACAGGCAAAGAACTAAAGATCCAGAGAGGTGAGGTCCAAGAAGTACTTGATTTATGCCAAACAAGAATGAGCCAAAACGGAGTTCTGGACTTTTAACCTCAGTTTTCTATAGCCTTCCTCAGTGGCTAGTTCCTAACACAAAATGTTTAATAAAGTAACGTATTGATAAGTTATAGTATAATCGATCATAGTAATGTTTTCCTGAACCATAATGTAATAATGTCAAAGGTCTTTTATTTATTTGTCTGCTTGACTTTATTAAACATTTTGTATACATGGAGTTTCATATGGATTTGTTGTGGCTTTTATATACATAGAGAACACTACTTATAATTTATTTATTTCATTTAGAATTGAATTTATATACCGCTGCTTCCAGGCCTGCCGGCTTCCGGCGGCTCACAACATCTTTATACAGCTATCGCTGTATAAACATAAAAGGCTAAGGGGTAAGTGGGCGGGGCCGGTCCGGGTGAGGGGCCAATCGGAAGGTGCGAGGTGCCTTCTGATTGGCCCCTCACCAGGACAGACAACAATTCTAGCCAATTGGGTGAGGGCCCAATCAGAAGGTGCAAAGCGCCTTCCGACTGGGCCCTCACCAGCATAAGCCAGAGCTCTGCCCAGAAGACAAGCTGACCTGACTGCCATGAGTACATGGGCAGTCCGGCCGCTGGGCTTGCCGGCGGGGAGGGGGCCAGGGATGGCTTCCCCAGGCCCCACCGAGCACATCCACAACCTCACACAGGCAGCAGGTGTGCTCGGTGGGCCCCGTGCGAGCTGTGGCCCAGGCTTTGAATCTCCTTACAGAATAAACTGCTCTGGTGAGTTAAACGGCTAGTGGACAAGCGTCTCTTTCCAGCGATTGGAGAAGCTGTCTGTTCCCCCTTCATTGCTTGCTCTGGCGAGTCAGTGTTCCCCCTGCTCTTCTTGCACCTCTCGCTGTGCAAGCGGCACCCAGTTTTTCTCTCGAAGTCGCCTTGCAGACTATCTCCCCTTCGGCAACAGGGACGCTCTTCCGGCCTGCTCGCCCTGCCCACCCCTTCACCCGCCTGCCTTGCATTGCCTGGCAGCTCCAGCCATGTCCTGTCACCCCCGTATTTGATTCAAATGAGGTCGGATCAAATAATAAAGTGGACATTATTGCAGATAGTGGTTGAGATCTTCTACCTGGTTCAGACTGCCGGGGCATAAAAATATTGTCTAACACAGTGGTTCTCAACCTTCCTAATGCTGTGACCCTTTAATACAGTTCCTCATGTTGTGGTGACCCCCAATCATAAAATTAGGCAAGTGTTTTTTCACAGAAATTAAACCAAAACTGACCAATGGCGTGAAGAGCCATTGTTCGTGATTGTATATACATTGGTTTTTGTCCGGGATTTCTCAGTTCAGTTCTGCCTCTTGTCCCACTGTGCCGATCTTGCTCTTTTCTGCGTCTCCAGACAGGCGAACATTGTATCTCGATCTACCCCGCAAGGCTGTTGTGTGGATGGCAACCCCCCCCAGCCAAACTGCTTGCCCTGCCATGACCCCTGTGAAAGGGTCGTTTGACCCCCAAAAGGGCCCCGACCCCCAGGTTGAGAACCACTTGGTGGTTCTAACAGTGTTAAATCTCTCATATAAGTTTGCCAATTGAAAGGTTTGGAAATGGGCCCAAATTGAGGCCTTTCCTCTTCATGATGCTACTTAATAATTTACTGCGCATTTACTCTCTCCTCTATCTGTACTCTGATGGCTCCTATTTCATTGTCTGAGGAGGTGTGCAGGTACATGAAAGCTCACGCCTCGAATAAAAATGGGCTGGTCACACAGATGCCACTGGACTCAAAATGTTGTTCCGTTACTTCAGACCAAATTGCCTACCTACCTCAATCTATTTGCTTGTTTGTTTAGTTCCCGCCTTTCACCTTCCAGTGGGGACCAAAAGCAGCTTACATGATACTACTCTCCTCTGTCTTATTCTCCCAACAGCCCAGTGAGGTAGGATAGGCTGAGAGCACGTGACTAGCCCATGGTCACCCAGCCAATTTCCATTGTACAAGTGGGTATCCGGACCTGAATTTCCCAGATCCTAGGCAAACGATTTAACCCCTACGCCATGTTGTATTATTATTAGTATTAATCGTAGTACACATAGAATGTTGAACTTTTCCCGCATGAGAAAAATGGCAGATAAAATGAAAATAAAGGATCGGGTTTAATTTGCAGGATGCTAACACAAATTTGTGATTTGGAAGTCAGGACAGCATGGAGAAGCTTGGTGTAATAGTTAAGAGCGGCAGCTTCTAGTCTGGAGAGCGGGGTTTGATTACGCATTCCTTCTCCACATGCAGCCAGCTGGGTGACCTTGGGCTAGTCACAGTCCTGTTAGAGCTGTTCTCACAGAGCAGATCTATCAGAGCTCCCAGCCCCTCCTACTTTTTGTGGGGAGGTTCCCAGTTCTGTCAGAGCTCTCTCAGCCCCACCTACTTCACAGGGGGGGTGTTGCGGGGAGAGAAAGAGCAGGCTATTGTAAGCTGTGTTGACACTCCTTCAGGCAGTGAAAAGCAGGGTATAAAAACCAACTCTTCTTCTTCAAAATCACCTTGGCATTTTCTCATCCTGATATTTTGGCAGCCTCAGAATCCCACAAGGATAGAGCCAAGCTCGGTTTGGAGTCTTGTACAGAACAGGGGGAGAAGATGAGAAACCGGGGTGGGGGGGGGGAGAGCGCACCATGCAGTTGCCGCAGGAGAGCCCTCTGCCTCGTCTAATGGGATCCTCTGCTGAAGTAATTAAGCCCAGGCGATGGCTAACCGTAATGTGATGTATATATGCCTTTAACTAATCATTTATTAGACCCGTTGATGGTTTGTCAATATTAATTCATTTATTTAAACAACTCGGAGCTGTAATGAAGATGTTTGCTTTACTGGGATGGGTTGGGGGCGGTGGGACGAGGAGATGACGGTGCCCAGAGACATTTTGTGTCTGGAGTGGAGGTTGGTCGCCTGCCCGGATGACGAGATTAGGGGTAGGAGGAACGTACGCATTCGTAAGCATGACAAGACCGGTTTTTTGGCTTGCAGATCTGAGCCAGAAAAAAAGGCTTTGCAGGGTCACATTAAGGCTGCAGTCCTACCTATCTTTACCTTGGGAGGAAGCCCTATCCCTTTCAGCAAGATTTACTTTCAAGTAAGGGTTCATCAATCCCCAAAAGCGGCCGGAAAAAATGCCTCCAGGAACCTCAGAACATCAAAATAATAATCTTTCCCTGTCTTCTTCCTGATTCTCGGAATTAGAAGGAGGGACAATGCAGTAGAACAGGGGTAGTCAACCTGTGGTCCTCCAGATGTCCATGGACTACAATTCCCATGAGCCCCTGCCAGCAAATGCCAGCAAAAAAAAATCCCCCCCCACGGGTGCGATTTTTGGCCGAAATTAAAGGGAACTGGCGAACAGGGGGCTGTGTTGTGCTTGGGGACTCAGGGGAGCTTTAAAGCACTTCTATGGAGGGACTGTAGCCGGAAAAACCTCGCTGGGTGAATGAAGCCTCACTGGTTCGTTGTTTTCCCCACTCCGAGGGGAAAAAAATGGCGACTGCTTCGCCGGAAGTTCGGAGGAGAGAGCCAGGGGGAGGGACTTTGTTGCAACTGCTACATTGAGAACGCACAGGTCTTTTTCGCGTGTTACAGGTTGTTGGCAAGAGAGTAGCTATTTTCTGAGGGTGAATCAACTTTTCCTGATTCCCCGAAAATCGCTACAATGAAGCAATTTTGGCGCTAGTGTTGCAGGAGTGTTGCAGATTGCTCACGACGTTATGCGGAACGCAGTTTTAGTGGCGAAAAACAAATGCAAGACTAGTGCTATATCAAAGTCGTGCGGAATGGCCCTCAGTATGTGAGTTCAACTCACAAGGCTTGCTTTTAGCAACCAGGGTGAGCTGGATTTAATTAATTGACCAGACAGCTGCTAACTATAATTTTAAATATTTTATTATCTTATATATTTTTATGGGAAGCTGAACATTTTAATGAGAATCATTCTTTTTATTGATATATTTTTGTACTTTGTATTGTTTTGATTATGATGTTCATCGCCCTGATCCGTAAAACTTGGGAAGCCGTATATAAATTATATTATTATTATTAATGATGATGTTAATAATATCACCACATATTTTCCCCTAAGACATATGTGTTTCTGTTTGTGCCTCAATAATAAGGTGACCAGATTTTAACATTGGTAAAGTGGGACACCATTGACCGGGGGTGGGGGGGAGTCTTGATTAAAAATTTGATCTATATGGAGCAACAAAAAGTTTCATAGAACGCATAGAATGCAAAAATAGTATTGTTATATATATATATATATATATATATATATATATATATATATATATATATATATATATATATATATATATATATATATATTCATATATTCATATATTCATATATTCATATATTCATATATATATATGTGTGTATGTATGTATGTATGTATGTATGTATGTATGTATGTATGTATGTATGTATTTATTTATTTATTTATTTATTTATTTATTTATTTATTTCAACTTAAGCACAATTTGCCAGGTACCCCCAGATGTCCCTCCAAAAGTGGGACAATCTGGTCACCCTACTCAATAAATTGCTGTCATGGGAGTCTATGATACACATTTACATGAATCAAGAGGGCTAACCATTTTAGTCTGTTTGCAGCAGTAGAAAAAAGCCAGAGTCGAGTAGCACTTTGAGGGCTAAGAAAATTTGTGGCAGGGGAGGAGCTTTCCTGAGTCACAAGTTTTGAAGAAGTGGGCAGTGACTCACAAAAGTTCCTACCTGATAGAAATTTTGTTAGTTGTTTAGGCGCTACTGAATATTTAGGCATCTTTAACCGCTCCTAGCGGAGCGGAATATATAAAACAGTAAGGGCCCCGAGGGCGGGCCCTGTCCGGGATGAGGAAGGGTGCCGATAGGCCCCTTTCCCTGGACTGACAAGCAGAGGGCCCAATCGGGAGGCACTTCACAGCCGCCCATGCTGCCTTCTCCCCAACCCTCCACATGCCCATTTTTAAAAATGAGCTTTGTTCCTAGTTTATACATAAACTGAAAATAAGAAGTGTACAACATATACATACAATACAAATAAATGAACTAAACCAACAACCAAAAAGCGAGAAATGAAGCCATTGAAAGGTACACAGAGGCTTAAGAAGAATAAAGCTTACTTGCTCAGGTATATACACAGATTATACTCGCTGACTGGTCAGCCTTACCAATCAGGGCTCCATAGGCAAGTTACAGGGGGGAAACAGTTTTTACATGCTGCTACAAAATGGAGGACATGGAGACAGCCAGACTCTGCCATGTTGGATCAGGCCAATGGCCCATTAATTCCAGCATTCTATGTCACACAGTACCCAAAACCCAGGTGTGATCAGGTGGTCCACCAGTGGGGTCATTGCTGGGAAAAATGGAGGGATTGGTGTGAACCTTCTCCTTTGAAGCAGGTAAGCAGAAATCCTGACCTAGAATGGCTTCCAAATCCAGTTTGGTGTAGGGCAGGAGTGGCCAAACTGTGTCCAATGGTCTGCAGTTCCCATGAGCACCTGCTAACATGGCCGCAGTTTGGTCATGGCTGGGGTAGGGGTTAAGAGTGGTGGACTTTAATCTGGAGAGCTCGGTTTGATTCCATGCTCCACCACATGCAGCCAGCTGGGTGACCTTGGGCTTGCCACAGCACTGGTAAAGCTGTTCTGATCGAGCAGGAATATCAGGGCTCTTTTAGCCTCACCTCCTTCACAGGGTGTCTGTTGCGGGGAGAGGAAAAGGAAGGCGATTCGAAGCCGCTTTGAGACTCCTTCAGGGGAAAAAAGGCAGCATATAAGAACCAAGTCTTTCTTCAGTAATATCAGGGCTCTCTCAGCCTCACCTCCCTCACAGGGTGTCTGTTGTGGGGAGAGGAAAGGGAAGGCGATTGTAACCCACTTTGAGTAGAGAAAAGTGGCATATAAAAACTAACTCTTCTTCAGTGATATCAGGGCAGGTCAGTCCGGTGGCAAGGGACCAATTGGGAGCCGCGCTGCTTGCGGCTCACAATTGGTCCCTTGTCGCCAGACTGACAATCGGAGGGCCCAATCGGCAGGCGCTTGGCCCTCCGATTGTCAGTCCAGGGGAAGGGGCCTATCGGCACCCTTCCTCATCCCGGACAGGGCCCGCCCTCGGGGCCCTTGCTGCTTTATTTAATCCACTCCGCTAGGAGCAGTTAAAGATGGGAAACCATCAAGCCAGTCCAGGGTTCCAGAGGAAGGCAATGGCAAACCAGCCCTAAACAACTCTTGCCTGGAAAACCCTATAGCAGGTGTGGCCAAACTGTGGCTCTCCAGATGCCCATGCACTACAGTTCCCATGAGCCCCTGACATGCTGGCAGTTGCTCATGGGAATTGTAGTGTATGGACATCTGGAGAGCCACAATTTGGCCACCCCTGCCCTACAGGTTACCATAAATTGGTCGGGACTTGACAGCATTTTTCACCAAAATTAGCCAGGCTCCGACATTTCATGTCAGCCCAAACTGGGGGGATACATGCATGCAAACTCTTGGCCAGCATGCCTTTAAAGGGGCAGGCAAGATTAGCTCCCGGCAGTCTGCCTTCCTGCACAACAGACCAGCAAAAGCCAAAAAAATTGCCACGCACTCCTGCAGTTGCTGTCCCCAACTGCACAGATGCTGCAGTGTCCGCTTTCTGGCTCATACAGTCCAGGCTGGCCATAGAGATGTCAAGAGACTGCAGCGAGAAGCTCTATTACTCCAGGTTTATGGAGCGTGCCCAGGCCTTTGAATGACCCCGTGGAACATAGAGAGCGGGAAAGACCATCAGGTCAGCCGCCCATGAAGCCGGACTTCTCTAAGTGGGAGCATTGGGCTTCTGGAGTCGCCACAGTCCGCCAGTCAAGTGACAGCTGGAGAGGTCATCTCGCCACAGTTACACATGTCAAAGGTCTCGTTTTTTCCGGAGGATCTCATCCTTCTGTCAGCTGGAAGGAGAGAGACTGAACTGAGGACCGAAGGGAGAGAAATTAGCAGGACCGAGGAAGAATTCCACAGAACTCCAGAAGCCAGCCGACCCCATTAAAGTCTCCCCATGTCGATGTTTGTTCCTCTCATGAGAGTAATAAAGATGGGAGTCTTTTCCCACCCCTATGGCCCTTTCCTGGCACCAAATTCTTCCCCTTAAAAACCCCTGCCATTTTCAACACTGTTTTTGACCCTCTTGCAAATCAGTGGGATCAAAATGGAGCCTCCCTAGCCTAAAAGAAACAAGTTGGCTGGGGCTCAGGGGAAGCAGCTACGCTTGGCATGCAGAAGGTCCCTGGTTCAATCCCTGGCACCTCCAATTGAAAGGACCAGGCAGGAGATGATGCGAAAGACCTCAGCCTTGGACCCTGGAGAGCTGCAGCTAGTCTCAGTAAGTGTGGCTCACCGGCAGAGCCAGTTGAAAGGACTGGGCAGGAATTGAAGAGAAAGTTTGAGACCTTGTAGAGCCAGTCTGAGTAAATGATATTGATCTTGATGAAGCAAGAATCTGATGGAGTATGAGGCAGCTCCATGCATTCATCTAAAAAAGCGACAATAAAGAGGCAGACCAAAACAATGGTATGGCCAGCCTTCAAACTTAAAGATCAATGGAAACAGAGTTTTTGCATGTAAGGATTTCTCCCCTTGATTCTGGAGTTCCCAGTTACTGTCTTGATTGGAACCAAGTCTTTTGGAATCCTCCACTAAAAAAAAAAAAATCAATCCAAATTTTGCAGAGGCTTCTGTGTACGAAAGATTGTCATACCAGCTAGGTCCTCCCAGCCTTTATTTCCCCCTTCTTTCTCATATTTGGAGTGTGTGGGGCTAAAACTATATCGTAGATGAGCTGGCGTTGGTCCTTCAGAGGAACTGGTTGGCCTCTGTGTGAAGCGGGATGCTGGACTAGATGGACCCTCACTGGTCTGACCCAGCAGGGCTCTCAGTATGTTCCTCTCAGGGGAAGGCCTCAGCCGCTCTGCCCTGCTGTTGGCCCTCCAGAGGGACTGGTTGGCTACTGAGGGAGGCAGTGACAAAGATGAACATTTACCACATGATGCAATAAACATATACGCTAGTTCTGGATTCAGTTTTAGAAATGCCCCTAACCAAACTAAATTAAGGGGCACAGAGCAGTGGTTCTCAACCTTCCTAATGCTGTGACCCTTTAATGTTGTGGTGACCCCCAACCATAAAATTAGGCAAGTGTTCTTTCACAGAAATTAAGCCGAAACTGACCAATAGCGTGAAGATCCATTTTTCATGATTGTACATAAATTGGCTTTTTTCCCGGGGTTTCTCAGTTGAGTTCTGCTCTTATCCCCCCATGCTGATCTTTTCCGCTGCTCCAGACAGATGAACGCTCTATCTCAGTCTACCCCGCAAGGCTGTTGTGAGGATGGCGCTCCCCAAGCCAAGCAGCTTGCCCTGCTGCAACCCCTGTGAAAGGGTCGTTCGACCCCCAAAGGGGTCCCAATCCCCGGTTGAGAACCACTGGCATAGAGTCTTTTGTTTTTTCACAAAACCCATTATGACTATGCAAAGCCATATAAATAGTAGCTATAACTAGAATGGGAAACCGTGTAGACTTCTGAAGACAGAGATTGAGAGCAATTAAAGAGTTTGAAATCTCACCATCCAAATTTTGTAAAGGTTCGCTGCATTTTCAAAATCTAGTTTGTAGTCTGACTTTCATGCTAGGCCCTTCTAAATTTGCTATCCGAATGTACTTGGTTTTATTTGGATGGGTAAATGGCTCGATTCTGCCTAGCGATAGCTAACGCAGCATTTTTGGAGGTTATAATTATTTATGTATCGTATGACGTGTGTCATGTAGGTGGGCCCAGAAAATCCTAAGACTATCAGGCAGCCGGGTGAGAGATGCTCACCATTACTTTCCCCAGCATCTTTCCCGGGCGAGAGATGCTCACCATTACCTTCCCCAGTACTCACAGAATCATAGAATCAAAGAACCATAGAGTTGGAAGGGACCTCATGAGTCATCTAGCCCAACCCCCTGCACTCCTTGAGGTTGCCCTTTCAAATCCTAGCCAGGGCTGAGCCAGCTTAGTTTCTGAGATCTGATGGTATCAGGCTTGTTCAGGATATCCAGGTCAGGGTGTCATCAGATCTCTCTCTCTCTCTCTCTCTCTCTCTCTCTCACACACACACACACACACACACACACACAAGCAAATGCTTGCAGAGTGTTTCCACAACCAAATAACATGCAACAATATCCACCATTGCATTTTGCCTGTTCAAGGATTATAAACGGCGAAACCAAAGCGATATCGGATTTGTAGTGTGAGAAGAAACCGTAATCCCTGTTTAGGTCTAAGTCAGCACCAACCGCTGTCCGAATAAACCTCAGTTCCACTATCTCGAATTCCAGATATCAATCCGCATAGAGCTGCCTTAAGGATGCACATTGAGATTGAAATCTTTGCCCGCAGGCTGTTTATAACCGTTGCTGTTGATTTCAGATTTATTTGGCTTAACCGTTCCACAAATATAGTCCAGTCCACCCACTGTAGTCCGCCAATGAGCATTTCCTGCAAGATATTGAGTTCACAGCTTTGGCAGGATTACACGTGAACACTTTCTCCTGGGCAGTGGAAAGGAAATGATGGGGTCTAACAGTACAAGAATACCAGCACTTCCCTGGGAGTAAGTCCCCGTTACATGAACTTTAGCAGGCTTCCAAGTAGCCAGGCTCTTAGAACTGTATTATCAAAGAGAAACTGAAAAGTTGGGCATCATTCGTTTGTTTGTTTTTTACCATTTTTAAATTTTAAAAAACTACTTTCCTTTTGCTCTGAAACATTTCCAGAAGGTGCAAGTTGAATCCCTTAATTAATTAATTCTTTAACTTGGGCTGATTCTGCCCTTACTTTGTATATTCCGTTGTGGATCCTGCTGAATTCAGATCGATTTGAACTCGGGTCTTCCTGTCCACCCCCCTCCACATTGAAACAGAAAAGTGTTCTGCACATGGTTAGGGAAGGTTCGGGGGGGGAGCCAAGCATAGCGGGAGCCCCTTTCTTTTCCTGAAAGGTGTGGGGGAGAACTGGAGACTGCAGAGGAGGGAGAAAAAACCTAGAGGCAAATGTCTGCCAAGAAAAGTTAGGGCTTCCCCTTTAAGGTAAACTTGTAACCTAAAAACGAGAAAGCCTTTGAACTGAAGCCTTGGCCAATCAGGGCTTTTCTACAACATTGGTGGCTCAGCAGCAAGCAGAGAGCTGCACGCCTTATGCCGATTTTTCAAATAAAAAGGTAAAGGTATCCCCTGTGCAAGCACCGAGTCATGTCTGACCCTTGGGGTGACGCCCTCCAGCGTTTTCATGGCAGACTCAATACGGGGTGGTTTGCCAGTGCCTCCCCCTGTCATTACCGTTTACCCCCCAGCAAGTTGGGTACTCATTTTACTGACCTCGGAATGATGGAAGGCTGAGTCAACCTTGAGCCGGCTGCTGGGATTGAACTCCCAGCCTCATGGGCAAAGTTTTCAGACGGCTGCCTTACCATTCTGCACCACAAGAGGCTCGATTTTTCAAATATTGAGGGTTATATCCACTCTAGGATATATTGCAGGGGAAAGGTAGAGTCACTCCGGATCAGTCATGCTTGTTGCAGAGGAAAAATTTAAATAGCCCAAAATCAAAATGGAAATCGCATTCAGTGGAGACAGTAGGGACTGAATCGACCTGGGATTAGAATAAAAGCTCCGTGCAGATTCAGCCATGGAAAACTTGAACAAAATTTGAGTTTGGTGGCACTTTAAAGACTAACCAAGTTTAATGCAAGGTATATGCTTTTGCATACATGCACACTGTCAGATACTTTGAAACTGAATTTCCCTAACCATTGCATATAGGTGGAGCAAAGGGATGTCTGTGTGGGTGTGTGTGTGGGGGGGGGGGGGTAGTGCTTTAATTACCAGGAAAGGTCATCTAGAGTCAAGATGCATGAATAACTGGGCAATTATACTGGAGACTTGATTTAAAAATTGACCATCTCAGCTATAATCACTCCGATACTCATGCATCTTGACTCTAGCAAGACGTACCTGGTAATTAACCCCCGAGCTAGCCTCTCTCTACCTATTTGCAGTGGTTGAGGAAATTCTGTTTCACAGTATCTGAAGAAGTGTGCTTGCACGTGAAAGCTTATACCTTGAATTCTTGCCCTGTTGACAATGAAGGATGATTTCTAATCCTTATGGAAACCGAATGTGAGATCTAAAATTGCATCCTTGGGTTTCTCTCCAGATTTCCTGCTGAGTCTAAGATATTATCAGGCCAAAGAAGTCATTAAGCAGAGAATAATGGATACGGAACATCAACAAGACCTAGCCAGTAACTCAGCCTTGATTATCAGTAAATCCAGTGGATATTTGTCCTTTCCTATGATTTGAAGGACCTAAATTAAGGTGACCAGATTTTAACATTCTGGGGGGGATCTTGATTAAAAATTTGGTCTATATGGAGCAACAAAAATTTTCATAGAATGCAAAAATAGTATTGTAAATAGATATGTTTTTAATTTCAACATAAGTGCAATTTGCCAGGTGCCCCCAGATGTCCCTCCAAAAGTGGGACAATCTGGTCACCTTAACCTAAACTGGTCACAGGGTCACAGGAGAGCCTTCACTTTAGCATGCTGCAGCACCTTCCCCCTTAGCAGTAAGATATAGGAAAATACCTTACCGTGAGAGGAAATGCCCTGGTGATTCTGGACATATAGAAACAATGGGACAATGGGTCTTTCTTTTCAATGGCAATATTAGAATTATAGAATCATAGAGTTGGAAGGGGCCATACAGGCCATCAACCCCCTGCTCAACGCAGGATCAGCCCAAAGCATCCTAAAGCATCCAAGAAAAGTGTGTATCCAAACTTTGCTGGAAGACTGCCAGTGAGGGGGAGCTCACCACCTCCTTAGGCAGCCTATTCCACTGCTGAACTACTCTGACTGTAAAAATTTTTCCTGATATCTAGCCTATATTGTTGTACTTGAAGTTTAAACCCATTACTGCGCGTCCTTTCCTCTGCAGCCAAGGGGAACAGCATCCTGCCCTCCTCCAAGTGACAACCTTTCAAATACTTAAAGAGGGCTATCATGTCCCCTCTCAACCTCCTTTTCTCCAGGCTGAACATTCCCAGGTCCCTCAACCTATCTTCATAGGGCTTGGTCCCTTGGCCCCAGATCATCTTCGTTGCTCTCCTCTGTACCCTTTCAATTTTATCTACATTATATATTATAATGACATACGTACCAGCTTCATTCTACTATTGTTATGCAGATTTCCAGGGTGCTCGGAACAATTTTATACTCCCTTGCTGCTCACAGACACAAACTTGTGTAATCTACGTTGCCAGGTTTTGTGCAATGTGATACAAGTTCATAGTAGGATCTGTGCTAAATGAGCTTGAGAGCTGTGATATCTCATAGTTCCTTGTTTGCTCGGTCTGTATATCTACTTTCCAATTCCATGTTTTATATTATTGTACTACTAGCAAGAAAGCCCATTGCAACCAGGAATGCAATGGGCGCTATGACCCAGGGGACACCCGCAGGCGCAGATCTCTCTCTTTTGCAGTAGGAGCCATATGAGGTAATCAAGGCTCATTTGCAATTTGGGGATCATTTGCAGTTTGTCTCTGTCTGTGTCTCTCTCTCCCTCCCAGCAGGAGCCATAGCAGGTAATCAGGGGTTGTTTGCGGTATGGCAGGTCTCTGTGTGTGTGTCTCTCTCAGGCATCTGAGAGCAAAGTAGCTAGCATCCAGGGAAGGAGGGCAAGAGCTGTAGGGGCAGGGCCAATCAGGGTGTGGCCAGCTGGGCTGGACACCCTGGACTCATTCCACCACCCAGGCTGTTTCACAAATATTAAGAGGAACAATGGATAAGGATGGGCTGCTTTTGATTTTTTTATCTTAAATGATCAAAAAATATAAGAGGCTCTTGTTCGACAGGGGTAGTAGCATAAGCAGCTGGGCAGGGAGAAGGAGAAAGTGCTTCTTCCTGAAATGGATTGAATCGGCGTAGCTGATGATGGAACTGAGGCTGTGACTTGCACTGTCTCTGGCATGTTTGTATTTTTACCTCTGGGTAACTTTACAAAAAGCCTCTTGTGGCACAGAGTGGTAAGGCAGCGATATGCTGTCTGAAGATCTGCCCATGAGGCTGGGAGTTCGATCCCAGCAGCCGGCTCAAGGTTGACTCAGCCTTCCATCCTTCCGAGGTCGGTAAAATGAATACCCAGCTTGCTGAGGGGTTAATGACTGGGGAAGGCTCTGGCAAACCACCCCGTATTGAGTCTGCCATGAAAACGCTGGAGGGTGTCACCCCAAGGATCAGACATGACCCGGTGCTTGCACAGGGGATACCTTTACCTTGACCTTTAACTTTACACATGCACCAGATGCAAGCTAGTAGCACTCCTGGAGGAGAAGGTACAGAAGCTAGAAGAACGCCTGCCCACACTTTATTCTAAAAAGGAGGGAGAAGAGTTCTTAGAAAGAACTCATGGAACCCTTTTTGGAGAGCATCTGGGAGAGGTAGGAAAGGTGCCTTACCAATTAGAGGAGAACCCAATATAAGAGGACAGCAGATGGAAGAATCTTACCCAGGGGTGTCGAAAAATAAGGAGATATTCTGTCCCTCTGACACTCAGAAATCATTTCCAGGATCAGCCTGTAGATAGTGACTCTGGACCACAGGAACAAGGACTATTCCACTAACTTTGAAGCTCAGAAGATATTTCACATGTTTCACCCAGATTCTTTAAATGAAACCAAATCTTGGAACTTTGGAATTAACTAGTGGCTTCTCTTTTTGTTGTTGCTCTTGCAGTCCACAAGTATGAAGACCCCTCCCTCGAGAATCACAGTGTGAAGGCCCCCTAACCGAAGGATCCCTGGAACTATGGAGCCCATAGCATGTACTACACCTTCTACTAGAATAAGCCTCCACTGCCTGAGCTTGGAGATTGCTTTTAGCTAACCCAGTTGATTGATTTGCTCTCCACAAGATGATACCAGAGCAAGAGAAGAACCCTTCTGGATAAGGCCCATTCAATCTGATAATGGCCAGATAAATGCCCTGGGAGATGCTGTGTTCTGCCGTTGAACACAGAGGCTCGATTCAACTATCACAACTAACTGACAGGCACCTTCATTTATTTATGTATACCCCACTTTGCTCACCAATGGGAACCCAAAGCAGCTTAGCTATGCTTTGCTGGCTCTGTCAAATAAATGTGTGAGAATGATTGAGGAGATGGATAAACATCTGGAGGAGATCCATCAGTGACTATGAATGCACAAGGTATAGGTTCTGGGGCAGGGATGTTCTGTATTCTTGGTGCTTGGGGACAATAGTGGAAGTCTTCTGGAGTTTTGGCCCACTGAAGGACCTTCCGGTGACACCTGGGTTTTGATCACTGTTGGACCGGATGGGCCAGTGGCCTGATCCAACATGACTTATCTTATGTTCATATGATTCTTTAAAAGTCCTCAGAGCTTGTAGCTAGTGGCGGTGAGTTCCATAGGCTAATTCCAGGTCAGGCTTAAGGTTCTGGTAATCATCTTTAAGGCCATACATGGTCTGGTCCCAGTGCACCTGAGGGACCACCTTTCTGCCTACACCCCTCAAAGAGCTTTACATTCTGCTACCTCCAACTGCCTGTGATCTGTGGCCCCAAGGAAGCTCACTTGACCTCAACCAGGGACAGAGCTTTTTTCCATTCTGGCCACAACCTGGTAGAATGAGCTCCCAGAGGAGATCAGGGCCCTGATGGAATTTGAACAATTCCGCAAGGCCAGCAAAAGGGACCTCCTTCACCAGGTAGTTGGTTCATGTCGACCTGAACCAACCACCTCCCATTGGCCCCTGAGCCTTTCTCCCATGAAAATCACCCCCAATCTGTCCATCCCATGGGGCCGTCGGTATGCTATAGTTGAATTTCTGTTCTCACCATTTTTCGACTCTTTAATCATATTGTTCTTTTGTCAAGACAGTTCTATTACCGTTCATAATTACTGAGTTATCTGTACTGTTCCCTGTTCCGCTAAGTTTTATGTAAACCGCCCTGAGCTTCAGGGGAGGGTGGTATATAAATATAATTAATAAATAAATTGAAAAATCGCTTCCCTTTCTTATATAGCCAGTTCCTACTGCCATTCAGTGTTTATTGGGTGATTCCTCACATTCTAGAACTTTCAGCTTATAAGACTAAAAGCATCCACCATATTTCCTCTCCCATTGCTGGCTTCCACTATCCATTATGCTTAAAAAGCCCCTTGGCAGGGAGAGATTCCAGGCCTATGATCACTTTAATTGCCCTTGGGGTGGGGGGTCCTCTTTCTAGCTGCCTGTAGAGATGGAGGCAACAGGATTTGAACACGATTCTTTCCTGCGTCTCCACCCACTGCCCCCACTCCCAAGACAGCCCTGGCTGTAGCCACTCTGCACATGGCACAGCCAGCCAGTACACGGAAGCATCCCTAGTTTTAATTAAAGCTGTTTGAAAATTGATTTCATTAGCCTGGTGCTTTAACTACATTGCCGTCAGGATGATTTAAACGGCAAGAGTGCAGATCGCGGGTAGCCACAGAGGCTTCGTTGGGGTAACAACTTCCTTCCTGATCCCAAACACCAGTCCAAGGCACATCCAGGGCGACGGTGAGAGCCAAAGCAGTGGCAGACTGGATTCGGCCCCTTCAGCGGCCTGATCTGCTCATTCCTCACACATTGGATAATGTACTGGCCATGCATTTTTTTTTTTTTTTTTTTGCAGCTGGCTTTTCCTGTGCAAAACAGGAAAATCTACTTCTAAAGTGCATTGAAAGTGCATTATCCGACCATTTCCTCTCATCTGCTTTTTGCAAAGAATAATCTGGATATTCAGTGCTGGACTTCTTGTTTGCCTTTTACATGGAGTGCTTTTTGCACTGTTACCGTTAGATTCAAGTCCAATGGCACCAAGAGTCCAAGGCTGAATCTGCACTTATTTTGTTTATTCCGCTGTGGATCCTGTTGAATCCAGATCGATTTGAACTCGGGTCTTTCTTTATTCCCCCCTCCCATTGAAACAGAAAGGTGTTCTGCACATGGTTAGGGAAGCTCATAGGGGAGGGAGAGCTAAGTGCAGCAGGAACTTTTTTTTCTTGAGGGGGGGGAGAATTGGAGACAGCAGAGGAGGGAGAAAAAAAACAAGAAGCAAATCTCCACTGAGAGAAGTTAGGGCTTCTGTAGCTTGTGCTGAGAGAAGTTGGGGCATCCCCTTTAAGGCAAGCTTGCAACCTGGGAATGAGGAAGCCTTGGCCAATCAGGGCTTTTCTACAATGTCGGAAGCTCAGCAGCAAGCAGAGAGCTGCTGTCTCATGCCGATTTTTCAAATATTGAGGGTTATATCCACTCTAGGATATCGCGAGGAAAAGCTAGGGTCACTCTGGATCAATCCTGTTTGTTGCCGAGGGAAAATTTGAATCGCCCAAAATCAAAATGGAAATCCCATTAAGTGGAGACGGCAGGGACTGAATTGATACGGGGTTGGAATAAAAGCTCCATGCAGATTCAGCCCAAGTTCCTTTATGAGACTCTTTGACTCTCAAAAACTTCTATCCTGAGAATTGAGTGGGCCTTTAAGGTGCTACTGGGACCCATTCTGCACATGTTGGATAATGCACTTTCAATACACTTTAGAAGTAGATTATCCTGTTCTGCACAGCTGCAAAAGAATACTGAACGTGCATTATCTGACATGTGCAAAATGGGCCCTGAAATGTTCTACCACAGCCTCACACAGCTAGCCTTTGAACCTATTCTTAGTGTGCACATTCTGTCCTTATTTATTGTACACATTTATTTGCATCCTGACTTCCTTGGCACCCTGCCTCTCTCTCTCATGAGGATACTTAAACACACACATTAAGTGCCCTTACAGTGAACTGAACCAATTAGTCCATCAAAATCTACTCAGACTGGCACCAGTTCTCTAGGGTCTCAGATAAGCCTTTGAGATACCGGGGATTGAACCTGGGACCTTCTGCATGCCAAGCAGATGCTCTACTGCTGAGCCATAGCCCCTTCCTACTTTCCTTGTAGATAAGATGTTTGTTGACTTGTACTTTTTCTAGTTTAGTTCAGACATTAATAGGACAGAGACAGAATTATCCAGGTGAACTTCAAGAAGCTGTGAGCCAATGTTCTGATTTTTCTCCCTTTTCCCCCCTTTTCTTTTCTTTTTTTGCCCTTTGCTTCAGTTCTTTGTCCTTCACTGTTGATTTTGTTTATTTTAACACACACCACACCAATTGTATATGCAATTTATACTGTATTTGTATGGGCAATGTACCTCCTCTCTACCCCTAATTCTATAAGGCTGATCTATTGACAAACACTGTATATATTTTATGGGGAGGGGGAACATGGGGAGGGAATGAAAAATGGGCACCAAAATAATCACACGTCAGGTTTACATGTGCCAGAAATGAAATCAAAAGGGAGATTTTTAGGTTTAAAAAGCTGCACTGAGAAATTGTTCCCTAGAGAACATTACATTTTGCAAATACAAATTTGCTGGTGATTTCTAGTCCCAGAGAAATTTAAATGGCCTATTATCCCACATTTCAACTGTTAAGAACAGGAAAATTGGAGTACTGTGTTCAGTTTTGGGCACCACAGTTGAAGAGGGATGTAAACAAACTGGAGCGTGTCCAGAGGAGGGCAACAAAGATGGTGAGGGGTTTGGAGACCAAGATGTATGAGGAAAGGGTGGGGAGCTTGCCCTATTTAGCATGGAGAGGAGATGACTGAGAGGATATCTGATAACCATCTTCAAGTATTTAAAAGGCTTCCATAAGGAGGATGGAGCAGAGTTGTTCTCTCTTGCCCCAGAGTGACAGACCAGAACCAATGGGATAAAATTCATCCAAAGGAAATTCCGTCTAAATATCCAGAAGAAATTCCTGACAGAGTGGTTTCTCAGTGGAACAGGCTTCCTTGGGAGGTGGTGAGTTCTCCATCTTTGGAGTTCTCCATATGATGGAGAGGCTGATTCTGTGAAAGTTCAAGGGACAGGCAGGTTACAGTGGATGAGCAATAGGGTTGTGTCTTGCCTAATGCAAGGGGCTGGTCTGGATTACTCAGGATGCCCCTTCCAACTCTATTATTTTACTAGAAAATAAGCCCACTGTACTCTAAATACAGCGGGCGCTAGTGGCTCGTTTGCCCCCTACCCAGCGGCGCAGCTTACCTGGAGGCGAGGGGAGCCGGGGCGGGCGACAGAGGCTTCTGCCGGGCCCAGGCTCTCCCTTGCAGCCGCGAGGGAGAGCCTGGGCCCAACAGAAGCCGGAAAGGAAAGGGGCCGGGTGGCGGAGGCTTCTGCTGGGCCCAGGCGTTTCCTCGTGGCTGCAAGGGAGCGGCTGGGGCCGGCAGAAGGCTCATGAGGAAGGGACCCAGAGCGGGAAAGGAGCAGGGACGCAGCATCTTCGACCTGCTCCTTTCTTTAGTGGGAGGAGAAGGCGGAGCGGCCTCGCAGAGGACTCACCGCATCGGCTGGCAGTCCAATCTATGCGGTGATTCCCTGGCTGGGTGAAGCAGCCAATGGGTTGCTTGGGACGGGATGGACACTCGGAGGGGCCAATCAGGAGCCGCTTTGCGAGTTTTTATCCCGGACAGGGCCCGCCCTAACTCCTCCCACACAGCCCTTACTCTATTATTCAGTCTGCGGGGTGCCACGCAGCGGGGCTGTTTAAAGATGATTCTAGGCATGAGTCCTGTTCGAGATTCAATTCTCCAGCACACTAATGCTGTGACTTGACCATTATGCACACATTGGCTAATACACTTTCAAAGCCATTTTGCAGCTGGATTTTCTATGTGGAACAGAATAATCTAAAGTGCATTGCAAGTGTATTCTCCAATGCACACAATAATCCAAAGTGCATTATCCAGGCTAGCCCCATCACCAGATCTCAGAAGCTGAGCAGGGTGGACCCTGGTTAATATATTTGGAGATTACCCAGGATATCTAGGGTCGCCACACAGAGGCAGGCCATGGCAAAGCACCTCTGAAGTCTCTTGCCTTGAAAATCCTGAGGAATTGTCCTAAGTCAGCTGTGTCTTGATGGAAAGTTTCTCCTTGGGTGAGCACCTCATTTGTTACCTGAAGAAGCCCCTGGAGTAAAGATCTGGGGCTGATCTCTTGTTTCCCAATGGAAGAAATACTTGGAAACTAGGGCCTACTCTGCATACAATAGTTTCAATTTGCTTTCGTGGCTGGATTTTCCTGTGCGGAACAGGAAAATCAACTTTTAATGTGCATTGAAAGTGCATTATCTATTGTGTGCAGAATAGGCCCAGGAAAGGAGGCACCGCCCAAGAGAATACTGTATAAGACCACATAGAATCTGCTGGGAAGGTTGGAGTGATGAGAGGGACGGGCTCTCTGGTTGCAGAGGAGAGAGGGCCACAATGGGGAGCAACGGACACCCATTCCCCTAGGGAGCCCATCAAAATGACCCACCAAGTTCAGTTCAGTGAGTTTTATTACGGTCATAGACCAGCACAAGATGATGCAAAAACATCCATTAAAACCAGGAATTAAATGATCTTAAAACATAGTAATACAAAACAGAATACATACTAAGAAGGTACATAAACACAGCTGCCCAGTTCGCTTGAAACAGACCATTCTATTATGAATTTTCTTCCCTGCTGCGCAGAACTTGGCAACTCTATGGGTTGTATCATTATCTATATCTGTAAGCAGCAGAGAAATGTAAAATTCTCCTGAACGCCCTGGGAATCTGCCTAACAGTGGAAGAATTAGACTAATTCGAATGTCATTCTAGCATAACTTATCACAATCCAAAGATCCCCTTGAAAAAGACGCCAGCATTAAGCAAAAGACCAAGAGGGACAGGACCAGAAGCCAGCTATGCAACTGATGTTATTTTGAGAGCTAGCTTGGTGTAATGGTTAAGAGCGTCAGCCTCAAATCTGGTAAACCCAGCTTTATTCACTACTCCTCCAACACATGCAGTAATCGTTCTTTCAGAGCTCTCTCAGCCTCCCCTACCTCACAGGGTGCCTGTTGTGGGGAAAAGAAGGCAAAGGTGCTTGTAAGCCACTTTGAGACTCCTTTGGGCAGTAATCAGCATGGTACAAAAACCCAGGTCTTCTTCTATTAGAAAGGACTTCTTTCGGAGCCAGTTTGGTGTAGTGGTTAGGAGTGCGGACTTCTAATCTGGCATGCCAGGTTCGATTCTGCGCTCCCTCACATGCATCCAGCTGGGTGACCTTGAGCTCACCACGGCACTGGTAAAATTGTTCTGACCGGGCAGTGATATCAGGGCTCTCTCAGCCTCACCCACCTCACAGGGTGTCTGTTGTGGGGAGAGGAAAGGGGAGGCACTTTGAGACTCCTTTGGGTAGAGAAAGGCGGCATATAAGAACCAACTCTTCTTCTTCTTCAGTAATCTCAGGGCTCTCTCAGCCTCACCCACCTCACAGGGTGTCTGTTGTGGGGAGAGGAAAGGAAAGGTGATTGTAAGCTGCTTTGAGCCTCCTTCGGGTAGGGAAAAGTAGCATATAAGAACCAACTCTTCTTCTTCTCCTTCTTCTTCATCTTCTTCTTCTTCATCTGGAGCAACCACATTTTAACGGGGGGAGAGAGGCACAGGAGAGAGAAGATTGCCCGATGAAGCCCTCAATGGCCAGACAGCTTAATCTGGGAGAACATGCAATCAGTACGGGGCGCCAAATTCAGCATCCTGAGAAAGACGGGCCTTTTTTTTTTAAAAAAAGAAACAAGTTTCTAGTCCTCTTCACATTGCAGAGGGCAAGGCTGGTTCAAAAGCACAGACTGAGGCCTTCGAGAACTCCGAGTTCTTTGGGGCTACTTCGCCTTGTCAGTCTTTTCAGAGAACAACCCCAAGTGAACCATCCATCTTTATTGGACGGTGGAAGGAGGAGGGAGAGATTAAGAGCCCTGGCAAAGAAGAAAAAGGAGCCGTAATAAGATTAAAGGCAAGCCAGCTCAAGGCGAGAGCATCCATCTGCATTTTTTGCTTTCAAAAGCTTCGTTAGGAATAAAAAGGGGGCTCTTTTATCCCGTTCCAAGGTGTAGCAATGTCTTCTACCTTTCATCTCTTCTGGCACTCCACACACCGAGTCTTAATGAATGTGACGGGAAAATAGCTCAGATCTGGGGGGGGGGGGGGAGATGGTTGTTACAGCGGGCCCTGCTCAAGGGCGGGGGTGGGGGAGGCTTTCAAACACTTGGCTGTACCATTAATTAGGGGGTCGAGAGCTAGGAGGGGGAGTCAGATGCATAGAAGAGAGCAGAGGAAGAGAAGAGGAAGAGTATACAATGGGGGGGCCAGGTGGGGTTACGAAGCAATGTGCTCTTTGCAAATGGAGCTTCTTGTTGCAGAGAACCTAGTTGGGGACATGAAAGCTTCTCTGAGCCTCCTGGGAAGCATCCTTCTGAATGCCATCTTGCCAAGCACATATCCTGCTATCTATCTATGGCTGCCAAGCCCCCACTGGGAGCAGGAGATCCCCTTCCCCGTTGGCCAGCATGGAGGCAAAAGGTCACCGGCAACACAGAACCCTCTGGTATTTGGGCAAAAACTCTATGATAAAAATGGCTTCTACCGTGGAGCTTGTGCCCAAATATCAGAGCATCCCGTGCCGCTGGGGACACAATGATGTCACTTCCAGCGGGGCCCCCGAAGCAATATCACTGGCGACTATGCTGCAGTGCCAGGCTAGCTGTTCTCCTGCTGCTGCGGAATCCAATTCACCCCCTCCTGGTTGCCAATATAAGAGGAAATGGTGTTGGATCCTGGCAGATAGGCAGATAGATAGATCTAGGGTTGCTAAGCCCACCTTAGCAACCCTCGATTGATCTATCTGCCAGGATCCAACACCATTTCCTCTTTTATTTTCTTCCCTTCCCCTCTTCCACAGGGCAACAGGTGTGACTCTTCCCCTCTCCATCTGATCCTTACCACAACCCTGTGAGATAGAGAAGGCCAAGAGAACATGACTGGTCCAAAGACTGGAGGCTTCACAACCAAGCGGGGGCCAATGCAAAACAAAGAAGAAGGGGCCCGGGGCCAAAGATGCAGCAAAAGGACCATAAAATAAGGGTGCAGCAGGGAAAGGAATATTGCCTTCGGTTATACTTCTCCTACACATATCTCTTTTGCTTTTTCAGGCTGGAATCTATGGGAATGTAAACGAAAACAGGAAAAGATATATGGCAGTTAAAAAATAGAATTTAAAAATGTAGTAAAAGGCAGTAAATACGGAGTATATGTAAGGTGCCTATCTGCTGCTTGTGCTATTACATCACACCTGGCTTTGGTTCCTTGCAAATAGTCCTTACATATGGGTTTACGGCTTCAGATTCTAGCCACATTTCAACCCAGAAGTATCCTTTCCTTGCCATTTATCTACAAGGTAGACTGCAGTGTTACATGGAGGTCTTCCAAGGAAGAATGCAGCAGTGCATAGAGGTTCTGTTTTGTTCTCATGTGGCCAGCCATTCACAGATGTCTTATGTGGCAACCATAGGAAGAATCTCAGAAACAAAAAAATGCGATGGAATTCAAGATTCCATCTTATCCCCGTTTTAAAGTGATCTTTGCTAGCTGCCTATGACTCTAACCCCAAAGAGCTAGCTACAATGTGTTGGCAAAAAGACTCCAGTTCTTTCCCCTGTCCCCAATCCCATTCAAGGATCCCATGGGAAACATATTCCCATATCCCATGGGAAACATACTAAGCAATTAGTATTTTGCTAATACTAATCTCTTTTGATTCTTCCAAAATCTCATAGGTTTTCTCTAAAGAGAATTCCCTCCTCTCAATTTTGGCTCCTGTTATTTCTGTGGGCCTCTGACCTTCTTGTGGCGCAGGGTGGTAAGGCAGCAGACATGCAGTCTGAAAGCACTGCCCATGAGGCTGGGAGTTCGATCCCAGCAGCCGGCTCAGGGTTGACTCAGCCTTCCGTCCTTCCAAGGTTGCTAAAATGAGTACCCAGCTTGCTGGGGGGTAAACGGTCATGACTGGGGAAGGCACTGGCAAACCACCCCGTATTGAGTCTGCCATGAAAACGCTAGAGGGTGTCACCCCAAGGGTCAGACATGACCTGGTGCTTGCACACGGGATACCTTTACCTTTACCTTATTTCTGTGGTCATTTGGCCACAGATGCAAATGAGGGCTTCTGCCAGCCAAGGAACTAACCAATCAAAGGTACCTGATCGCTCTGCTCACGGCCAGTCACATTGCTTTGCTTAGGGCCAATCAGAGGCAGCAGCTGGCTGCCTGAAAGGTATAAAAGTGCATGAGTTTGCCTGTTTTTCTCTGTTCAGTAGTTGTAGTCTGTTGCTGGAGTTGCTAAATAAAAAGAGCTGTTCTGGAGAATTGGATTCTGTGATCACTGAACCCACAGACTTAATAGCTCCTTGAAGTAAATGAAGAACCAGGGATGTTTTTGATCCACATAGCCCCTCCCCTTCACCTTCATAGCCTCTCCTCTTGATTTGCACTGCCCAATCCTGTGTTCTGCTTCTGGACCCAGGAAAGCAGAAGAAGCTTTGGGGAGGTGGCCCACCCTCAAAACAAGAAAAAGGTGCCACGAATCAGGAAGTCAGAATGCTGTTGGAGGTTCTCTGTGGCCTTCAAGACGTCACCATCTCTCAAGACACGTGCCCTACACATAGTTATAAGAGCAGAGTGGTGATACCATTCAATCTTTTTTTTTAAAGCTTATAGGCCACCCCTCTCCAAGCGGTCTCAAGGCGGCTTACAATATTGACGGTTAAAAACCCATGCAACACATAGTGTACTCATTAAAAATTCATCTAAAATTTTAAAATTAAGCTCTTTGCATATGGAACTTAAAATTTTTTAAAATTAAGCCAATCAAAGAGAGCTCTAAGAGAACTGCTCTGTGAGACCAGCTCAGGGTATAAAACCTGACTCTTCTGCAGCATTTTTTAAAAACTGCATAGCCAATCAAACCTACAGTAGTTCAGTGGAAACAAGCACCCTATCATGTCCTGCCCACATGTGGGAAACTACTGTTTTAGTTTGGGTTTTTTATGGGGACTGTTATTCTTTGTAACACACCTTGAGTCCAAGGAGGAAGGTGGGATATAAAATAAACAAACAAACAAATGTCTGTTCCCAGAGGAGCCAATCTGCTGTGTATCTGGGCAGGTAACAATGCTCTTCTTATTCATTCGTTTACTTTTAATTTATACCCCCCAAGTCGCTTACATTATTTTCCCGTCCTCCATTTTACCCTCACAAGAACCTTGTGAGGTTGGTTAGGCTGAAAGCATGGGCCCAGGTTGCCCAGCAAGCTTCCGTGGCAGAGTGGGGATTCGAACTGGGGTCTGCTGGATCCTAGTACCACACTTGATCCACACCACACAGGCAATTCTGCCTGGGAAAGATTTGGATGCTAAATCACTACTTGATTTAGCTGAGGGCGAGAGCTGGCTTCACAAACGTCCTGATCTGCCTAGAACATTTCTGCCTCTTTGAGTGACTCAAACACAAGGGATCGAAACAGCCACATCGGCTAGCCACAAAGCAGAATGGGAGGCCACAGTGACTAATAGAACCTAATAGAACCTCCGCGTTCAGGAGCAGTTTATATCTGCATGCCAACAGGTACAAATAACCAACATGGCAACAATAGGGAGTGGCCTGATGGTGGGGAAATCCGGTTGGCCAATTGAGCCACAGGAGAACTGACTGGGAAGACAAAGAAGTTGAAGACAAAGAAGAAGCAGAGCCAGTTTTTTTGTACCCCGCTTTTTACTACTGAAGGAATCTCAAAGCAGCTTACCCTTCCCTCTCCCCACAACAGACACCCTGTGAGGTGGGTGAGACAGAGAGCTCTGACAGAACTGTGACTGTTCCAAGGTCACCCAGCTGGCCGCACGTGAAGGAAGAACAGGGAACCAAGCCCGGTTCTCCAGATCAGAAGAGCGGTTTTTTATACCCCGCTTTTCATTACCCAAATGAATCTCAAAGCAGCTTACAAACACCTTAGCCTTCCTCTCCCCAGAACAGACACCCTGTGAGGTAGGTGGGGCTGAGACGGAGGGATGTACGCTTCGGTTCGGTTCGGCCGCCTTGGCAATCACAACCTTCTATCAAGCGCACATCCCTAGCTGAGAGAGCTCTGAGAGAGCTGTGAGCGGCCCAAGGTCACCCAAGCCCGCTGCGTGTGGAGGAGGAACAGGGAATCAAATCCGGTTCTCCAAATGAAAGGCTGCTGCTCTGAATCCCTACTCCAAGCTAGGCCCCGGGTCAGCTCTTGCGGGGCTCTTCCTGAGGCACCAACCCCTCTGGCTCGATTCCTCCTGGTCACCACTACCCCGCCACGCGTCGCCCAAAGTGCCGGGCGGCACATGAGCTGGGAGGCGCAGAGCGGAGAAGTGCTCCTAGCAACAGCTCCCTTCCGCGAGCCGGTCAGACAGACCCTTTAAATAGATCTGAAGGAGTCCCAGCACCTAGGGCGAATCGATCGCCCGCGCTTGATAGAAGATCGTTTCCAGCCTCGTACGGGAGACGCGCCAGCCAGAGCAAGCAACCCTCTCGCTCCCTCTTGCATTCATCATACACTTCTCATCCTAGTGATTTCTTCATCGTTTCCACACCTTCCATCTTGTCCTGCGCCCGCCCCCCTCTTCCCTCAGGCAACCAAAGGGGCTTCTCGGAAGACGGGGGCTTTTAACAAACAGCTTCCAGCAGAAGGAACTGGTATACTTTTTCCTTCCTTCCTCCGTCACGCACCTTTCTTCTCCTGGTTCTTCTGCCTTTGTTCTTTTGTCTTTCCCATGATCCTTCCTCCCCTCCCCAGTTTTTCTGTCTTCCTTCCTCCCTCTTTCCTGTTCTGTCATTTTCCTTCCTTCTTTTATTTGTGGCAGCCTCCAGTCAGGACAACCCGGTTTGCGTGCAGCCAGCTGGGTATCACCGTTCTCTTAGAGCTGTTCTCACGGAGCAGTTCTGTCAGAACTCTCTCAGCCCCACCTCCTTCACAGGATGTCTGTTGTGAAGAGAAGAAGGGAAGGAAATTGGAATCCACTTTGGGACTCCTGTGGGTAGTGAAAAGCAGGGTATAAAAGCCAAGTGCTCTTCTTATTTGTTGCTCTTCACAGGTCTTACCAACTGCTTTAATCCAATTTTAGCTAGAATTATCACCCAATTACCTATGTATCTTGACTCTTAACTTGCCCTTCCTTACCTATGTGTAAGCCTGGAGGAAATGTGTTTCAATGTATTTGAAGAAATGTGCAGACACCCAAAATAATATGTCCAGAATTAAATTTTGTTAGTCTGAAAGGTGCTACCGGATTCAAGCCTTATTCTGTTGCTTCAGACCCAGAATGAACCATCTGAATCTTCCTTCCTTCCTCTTTCTGTCATTCTTCATATTTATAGCAAGCTGGAGGGGACCGTCTAGGCTACGGAATCCAACCACCAACTAAGGCAGGGAGTGTAAAACCATCCCTGAAAAATGAAACAGAATTATGGGACATGTGATCAGAAAGGGGGGGGGCTCACAGCCTGCTTTTCCATGGGGGGGGGGGCTTAGAATCAACCCTGACAGATCTTAGAAGGTGCCGCCAACAAGAGAAATGATTCAGAAGACCTAGAAGGGAAAGAAGATCCTATTGGAAGCCAGACAGCGTGGTCCTAAGCGGAGTTACACCTTTCGAAATCTGTTGACTTTGGAAGGGTATAACTCTGTTCAGGATTGCGCCAAAGTGTTCCTTTGTCATAAAAAGGCTTCATTTCTTTTGCCTTCTTTCCTTCAAGCCTTTTGTCCATTTCTTTCCTTTTTTATGTTAAAATGTATTCAGCCAGGGGTACGGCCGATGCACAAACATCTTCAGCGTACACTATCTGACGTCCACCGCATCGGTGACATCAATGGCTATTAGGATTCTAAAGAGTTCTGTGTTGTTCCTAGAAGGAACCCGATTTGATTGATCTGAAATTTGTGTAGCGATAGAGTTGGCCCTCATTCCTGGAGATTTGGGGACGAAATTTGTTTGGCAGGGCTGCAATGCCATCGAGTCCACCTTACGGAGCGGTCAGTTTCTCCTGGGGCACTGGATTGACAAAAGGAAATACTTTTTTACACAGGGATCTATTAAAATGTGGAATTCGCTGCCGGAGGTGTAAGGAATGCCAAAGGCTTAAAAGGTAAAGGTAAAGGTATCCCCTGTGCAAGCACCGAGTCATGTCTGACCCTTGGGGTGACGCCCTCCAGCGTTTTCATGGCAGACTCAATACGGGGTGGTTTGCCAGTGCCTTCCCCAGTCATTACCATTTACCCCCCAGCAAGCTGGGTACTCATTTTACCGACCTCAGAAGGATGGAAGGCTGAGTCAACCTTGAGCCGGCTGCTGGGATTGAACTCCCAGCCTCATGGGGAGAGCTTCCAGACAACATTTCTGCTGCCTTACCAACTTCCGCCACAAGAGGCTCTTGTCGAAGGCTTAGGTAGCTTTAAAAACTCATCTCTGTGTTCCCCGCCTCTCCCCGAGTGAGAATTAAAACGATATCGTCCAGTTGGACCAGCAGATTGTCCACAACTACAATTGGAGGATTGAATTGTTTTAACAGTATTTTAATCCATTAGGGTTTTAATTGGGAGTTTATATGTGACATTGTAAACTAGAGATGTGTGCTTCGGTGTGGCTTGGCTGCCTCAGCAATCACCGAATCCTGAGGTGGCCAAGCCGAAGCGCACATCCCTATAATGTAAACCTCCCCTGAGCCGCTCAATGGGGAGGTGGTGGTATAGAAAACCAATAATGAATGAATGAATGAATGAATGAATGAATGAATGAATGAATGAATGAATGAATGAATGAATGAATGAATGAATGAAGATTGGATAGGTTAATTGGTGACTATTAGCCGTGGAGAATGAGGGGAACCACCATATTCAGAGCCACGAAATTTCTGAATCCCAGAGCCAGGATGCAAAATAAGGGAAAGGCTTCAGCATCTATGCCCTGTTGCTAAAGCTCCAGAGGAACTGGTTGGCCCCTGTGTGAGGCAGAATGCTGGATTTAAATGGACCACTGATCTGACCTAGCAGGGCTCTTCTGATGTCCTTATCAGGGAAATCCTTAGCCTCTGTGCTCTGTTGTTGGCCCTCCAGAGGAACTAGTTGGCCTCTGTGTGAGACAGGATGCTGCACAAGAGGAACAACTGGTCTGTATCTAGCAGGGCTCTTCTGATGTTCTTATCAGGGAAGTCCTCAGCCTCTATTCCCTGTTGCTGGCCCTCCAGAGGAACTGGTTGGCCCCTGTGTGAGGCAGGATGCTGGACTAGAGGGACCACTGGTCTGATCCAGCAGGGCTCTTCTGATGTTCTATCATCTGTCATCTGATCTCTGTCATCTGAAGATCAGTTGTAATTCCAGATGGTCCCAGCTGGCCCTACGTACCGGCCAGTGGTAAAGCTCACATAGATAGCAAAAAGCCTCTACGACTCAAGAGGTAGACTGCCTCTGAATGCTGGGGCTCTGTTTTCTTTTTGCAGCTTATTACCATGGTTTCAGCTGATCTATCAAAATCCCCTAGTGTGCTATTCAGTCCCAAGAAGAAGCTTCTCAAATAATTGGAACACTCTTCCCCCTCCCCAGAAAGGAGACGGTTTATTTTTTAATTTCCACAATGGAACATAACTTAACTGGATTTTGAGCTTTTTTTTTTTTTTTTTGCAACATTTCCCTATTTTGATAAACATAAACATTCAATTTGGGGCGAAGGGTGGTCGTTAGGGGTTCTCTCCCCCTTTGCAGGACAATCTTTGCCACCTCAAATTCGCACCCGTTGTCATGGTTGCACGATCCCCCCCCCTTGCGCAAGACAACATGCTCTCTGAAAAGATCAATACATTTTTATGTTACATTAAAAGGAGGGGGGGGAGAGGTGCGTTTAGCAACAGACCAATTGCCAATAATTGCTTCAAAATATCTGGCCTCCATAGAATTTTGTGGGTTCGGGTGCCGGTGTGCGTGCAAAAGCCTTTGTCTCCCAACCCATCCCCAACGTTCAATTGCACATGGCAACATTGCTCATGAAAGCATAATGTGCACAACTGTGCACGAAAACAGTCCTCTTGCCCTCTGCTCCCTGCACCACCTCTCTCCCCCAAGGTCCACTGGCTCACAGCCCACGTCGCCTTCTCCAGCCTTAATGTGCCACAATGCTCACATACTCACAGGCTTCTCGGGCCATGCGTTCACGCAGGCACCACTTCCCTCTACTCTCTCAAGTATTGATCTGGCTTTCGCTCAGAGAGCAGATGAGAGGGAGAGAGGGTACATCGAGGCAGATGTAGCCCCCCCCATTGTATTCAAGGTCAAAGCTCTGCTTTTTCCTGCAGAAATCTTGAAACTGAGGTGGTAGAAGCTGCAATCGGAAGGAAGGCGCTCTGCTTCGAAGAGTGTCTCACATAGCCAGCTTCTGAGAAGACTCAAAGCCGTCTTTTTTCATGATCCTCCCATATCTCGATGATCTCAGGGCCCAGGTCAGGATCTTGAACGCCACTGTCCAATAGCTAGACAACGCCCAAGATGCTACCACAACCGGCAGTATTCTTTCTCCTCAACGCCCTCTTAAGGCAAACCAGGGAAATGCTTGGCGCAAGACCAGTCCTCGTGATTGGCCGGGGTTATGAAGCCTCTGGATCAGCATTTACCCAATGAGAAAGCTCTGCTTCTTGCTCCAGTTTCCTATCTGCTCCCAGCTTCATTTATATTTATTTATTTATGTTTAGATTTGTGTCCTGCCTCTCACGAGTTTTTTCGCCTCACGGCGACTTACAATCTTTCCATCTTAATATTTTGTTAAGGGGCAAGTGGGTGGAGAGTGGGCGGGGCCGGTCCGGGTGAGGGGCCAAAACCGTGAGGGGCAAAAAGTCCACAAAACTGTTATTGGCCCCTCACCCAGACGAACAACAGTTCTGACCAGTCAGGAGAAGGCCCAATCAGAAGATACAAAGCGCCTTCCGATTGGGCCCTCACCAGCAGAAGCCAGAGCTGTCGCCAGAAGCCGGACCGACCACCATAAGTGGCCAGTCTGTCCGGCCCCTGCCTCGCCGCTGAGCAGGGGGCCGGGGAAGGGTTCCCTGGGGCCCTCCAAGCAAGCCTGCCACGGTGATCCTGCTCGGAGCCCCCCGGGGAAGCTGGGACATTGCCAGTGAGTGGGCGGACGGGGATGGCTTCTCTGCTGGCCTCCAAGCAGGCCCGCTGTGCCGGAGACATGTCAGAGATGCGTTGGGCCTGCTCGGAGGCTGGCGGCGAAGCCGGGACATTGCCAGGAAGGGGGGCGGGCAGGGATGGCTTCTAGTCAAGGCCAGGCAGATATCTTAGGGGCCTGGGATAACCAACAGATTCCTACCTGCAGAGCGGAGAGCCCTGCAGGAGGCATAGGCAGACAAGAGTTCCTTCAGATAGGTAGGACCTAGGCTGCATATAGCCTTGAAGGTTAAAACCAAAACATTGAATTTGATCTGGAAGCAGGCTGGTAGCCAGTGTAGATGTCTCAATACTGGCTGAATGTGGGCCCTCCAAGGAGTCCTAGTAAGGACACTGAAGTTTCCAGGTCAATGACAAGGGCAGGCCCATGTAGAGCGAATTACAGAAGTCCAGTCTGGAAGTGACCGTTGCATGAATCACTGTGGCCAAGTCGTCCGAGGACAGGTAGGGTGCTAGTAGTCAAGCTTGGTGCAGGTGGAAAAACACCGTACGGGCTTCCTTTGTGATCTGAGCAGGTGGGAAAACACCATATGGCCTACCTTTGTGATATTGTTGGTTTCTGGAATGAGTGGCAGAAGTCCTAAAAACTGTAATTTTTTTTTTTGCCCTTTCATGTGATTGCTGACCTATCACCTAAAAGACTACTGTCAGACTTTGCTTGGCTAAAACAGTGGCCATTCCATGGTTGCTCTGGGTTTTTATTTTCCGAACAAGGGGAGGTTGGGGGGGGGGGGGGGGTGGCAAACCACCCATAACACAAAGATCAAGAAGTGTATGCGCTTCCGCACTAACTAGAACAGTTTTCTTGTGTGTGTATGTGTTTATATGTGTGTACATTGCAATGCATCATGATTCTAGTCCTCTCCCTCCTCTTCAGCTCCACATACGAATTCCCCAGCGCTGCCTTAATATTTAAAAAACAGGAGCATCAACATCAGCATCAGGATTCCACAGCACTGATAAAGCTGTTCTGACCGAGCAGTGATATCAGGGCTCTCTCAGCCTCACCCACCTCACAGGGTGTCTGTTGTGGGGAGAGGAAAGGGAAAGCGATTGTAAGCTGCTTTGAGACTCCTTCGGGTAGCGAAAAGCGGCATAGAAGAACCAACTCTTCTTCTTCCTCAGCCCCCCTTCTTGGTGCTTGGGAAAGCAGGAGGGAGGAGGGCAGGGAAGCGATCATCCCAGGGCATGCTTGGGACCTGCAGGAAGGGCCAGGCTAGGCTCACCTTAGCATGCAGGTTGTCAACCTCCAGGTGGAGCCTGGAGAACAGAGATGAAGACCCTAAACGGTCAAGAAAACTGCAACCTTATATATGATATAAATGTATTTCATTTGAATATTATTGGTGTAAATCAAATATATAAAAGTATTAAAAACAATCAAAGCAGCAAGGAGTGACATTTTTTCTATAGGTCACACATATATAAGTTAGTTTTGCCTTTTGGTACTGTCCATAGATTTTTCATCTCAAAGATACTGGAGTAGTTTGCCATTTCCTTCTCCAGTGGATCATGGACTGCAAGGCGAATAAACCGGTCAGTCCTAGAGGAGATCAGCCCTGACTGCTCCTTAGAAGGCCAGACCCTGAAGATGAAACTCAAATACTTTGGCCACCTCATGAGAAGGAAGGACTCCCTGGAGAAAAGCCTAATGCTGGGAGCGATTGAGGGCAAAAGAAGAAGGGGACGACAGAGAATGAGGTGGCTGGATGGAGTCCCTGAAGCAGTAGGTGCAAACTTAAATGGACTCCGGGGAATGGTAGAGGACAGGAAGGCCTGGAGGATCATTGTCCATGGGGTCGCGATGGGTTGGACACAACTTTGCAACTAACAACAGCATATAAGTTAGTTATATCCTAACATCAAAAGACCAAACACATTTCGACCTATACAGGTCTTCTTCTGCAGTCAATATTAAGCGCACACAATTGCCCCCCCCCTCTTTTGTTCTAGTTGTTGGGGCTTGGAAAACTCCAGGAATTACAGCTGATCTCTGGGTGACAGCAACCAATCCCCCTGGAGAAAATAATTGCTTTAATGCCATTACCGCCCATGGAGGTCTTTTCCCTCCCCCTACTCTGTTTCCCCCTACTTCACCTGGACGTATCCTAGTCAGAAGGGGCAACCCTGCACAAAACTCATTTGTATGTTTCTTTGTTTCTTCCCAAACTTATCAGGTTCCCTGGAGAGACCAAGCAGCTGAGCTACCTGCCCGCCTCCCCCCTCCCTTTCTTCTTTCTTTGCTTCATGCTCTTTTCTTTTCATTTTGGCTCTCCAACATTCTCTCTCTCTCTCTTCCCTTTGCATTCTTTCTCTCTCTATTTCCCCTTTTCTTTCTTTGAGTCCACATTGGCTTTTTACCTCCCTCCCTCCCTCCTCCTGGTGCCTGCCTTCCTTTTCACTGTTCCTCTGTCCTTCCTTCCATTTCCTTGTCTTCCTTCCATTTCCTTGTCTTCCTTGCTTCCTTGCTTCCTTCCTTCCTTCCTTCCTTCCTTCCTTCCTTGCCCAGGCCTTGGCCTCCACCAGAGGTGGCAGATTCCTTCCAACCCCAAAGACCCTCTTCAGGGAAGCCGTTTCCAAGAACCTGGCTGCTTTCCCAAACAACCCTCCCACCCCAACACACATTTCCAGCTATACATAATCTAATATACGTTACCATAGCGCCAATCAATAACTCAGCAGGGCCAGTGCCGAAAATTTCTCTCTTAAAGGGATGGCCCATTGTGGGTTCCAAAGTGCTTGGCAGAAAGCAACAAAGAGCTTTTTTTTTTCATGGTTGTTTTATGGTCTCCAATGTTGCCTGGATTTGGAGGAATCCTGAGGTCTCAGCCTGTTTCCTTTCCCCAAGGCCCAAAGGCTTACCTTGTCCACGTGCAGGTGAATTGGTTGAGTGTGTGGGAAGCAAAGCCATTTGCAAGCCCTTAAGAACAGTGGATCCAGCATGGTTTTGGGAAAGTGGTTGGGACCAGGTGAGGCCCTTGCTCTAGGCCAGGGGTAGTCAAATTGCAGCCCTCCAGATGTCCATGGACTACAATTCCCATGAGCCCCTGCCCACTGGCAGGGGCTCATGGGAATTGTAGTCCATGGACATCTGGAGGGCCGCAGTTTGACTACCCCTGCTCTAGGCTCTCGGTTGAACAGATGAAAATAATTTTGTCCCATTGACACCTTGCATGGGTTCCCTCTCTCTCTCTCTCTCTCTCTCTCCTTTTCTCCAGTACATAAACATGTTTGTAAAAATGCCCCTCTACTCCCCTGTACTGGATTGTAGGTGTGCAGCTCCACCTCCCAAGGCAGCCATTTTGTGATGATGAGGATTCCCAAAGTGAGTCCAGGCTAGAAAAAGTGGGAAAAGTAGAAAAAGTTTTTGGAGGGGCACAGCCACGCAGCATGGTGGAGCGGTCAAAAGCAGCAGCCTTTAATCTGGAGAGCAGGGTTTGACTCCATGCGCCTCCACAAGCCAGCTGGGTGAACTTGAGTTCATCATAGTCCTGTTAGAGCTGTTATTATACTGCAGTTCTCTCAGAGCTCTCTTGGCTCAATTTTTCTTCTTTCTCCTCTTCTGGTCACTGGACTGCTCCCCCTCCTAATCTGTCCAGGAAAAGGGGAGAGCAGTCACCTGGCATCTCTAAGCAAACCAGCATCTTCTTGGTTCTACACCAAGAATCAAAACATCTTGGTCAAGCATCCTTGACCTTGGAATGAAGGGATAATTTTCACAGCTCTGGGGGGAAGGAGCTCAGCCACCAACTTAGCATGTTATATGTGGAGTTGCCAACCTCCAGCAGAGCCCTGGAGATTTCCCAGAATCACACCTGATTTCCAGATGACAGCAAGGATTCCCCTGGAGGAAATAGCTGCTTGGCAGGGTTCACTCTATGGCAAGGGTGGGAAAACTGTGGCTCTCCAGATGTCCATGGACTACAATTCCCATGAGCCTATGCTAGTATGTACTCGCAGGGGCTCGTGAGTACTGTAGTCTCTGGACATTGTAGTCTCTGAGCCACAGTTTGCCCACCCCTGCATGGCATTGGACCCTGCTGAAGTCTCTGAGCCGTTCCGCATTCGTCCAAAATAGCACAATGGTTACTAACTGAAATCGCTACAGTTTTGCCGTTATGCACAACGTCGTTGACAATCTGCAACACTCCTGAAACCGATCTGCAAAAAGCGCTTCGTTGTAGCGCTTTCAGGGAAATCCCAAAAAGTGGATTCACCCTCCGGAAAGCGCTACACCCCTGCAACCAATCTGCAACACTAGCGGGAAAGTTCTGTGCGTTACCATTGTTGCGGTTTCTGCAAAGTCCCTCCCCCTGGCTCTCTCCTCTGATCTTCCGGCGAAGCGATCGCCATTTTTTTTTCCGAGCGAGCAGAGATCAACGCACCGGCAAGCCTTCGTTTACCCAGTGAGGCTTCCCCGGCTGCAGTCCCTCTGTTTAAAGGCACCAAGCACAAGCAACACAGAAGCCCATTTGCTGGTTTATTTTCCCTTTATTTTTCACACTGTTTTCGGCCAAAAATCGCGCCCGTGAGGGGGGGGATTTTTTTTTCACTCGGTGGGAGCGTGGCAACGATGAAATGGCAGCTCAAACACCACCTGCTAGCTAGATGGTTGCAACGAATCAACGCAGATTCGTTGCAACGTATGTGTGTGTGTTTTTTTTAAACCTTCCTTAAAGGGAAAGGGGCTTTTTGGGATCATGATAACGGCCGCCCATTGGCTGCTTGACGGCCAGGGGCGGGACGAGCTCGGCAATAGCGCTTCCTGGCTAGCGATTTTTGCCGAGACTGTGGGAAACGATAGAAACGCAACTGGATTCCACTACAAAGGCAGGTATGCATAACGTCGAATTCCACTCTTTAAAATGGCGATTTTTCATTCCGCAAACAATTTGCAACATGGATCCTGGTGCGGAATGGGCCTGACTCATGCCATAGAAACTCCCTGTGAGGCCAGTCCCACTCTTTCAGCCTATCTTACCTCACAGGACTGTCGTGAAGATAAAATGGAAGAGAGGAGAATGAGGTAAGCTGCTTGGGATCCTCATTGGTACAAAGGCAGGGTAAAAAATTAGTTAAATACATACATATATATACAAATAGATATGGGTACTAAGATCAGACTATGGAGCCAAGCATCAGTCGGGTGAAGAAGCACCCTCTATTTCCCCCAACAGGGTTTCAAGATGAAGCATCTGTATCCAAACCCAGAAAGATAATCGCTCGTCCCTTCTGTGACTCATTCATTCCTTTCACTGGCTGGCCCTCTGTCACCCCACCCGCCCACTTACCTACATGGCCTCACCACTCACCTTCCACCCTCCAACCCCATCACCTTCTTTCTACATATTCAGCCCTGCCCAATAGGAAGCTGCAGTACCCTCCCTCCCCACTGGGATGATCCAAACAGACTCCTTTACTCGGGGAAAATCGATGCGTGCTCAGCCTACCTTGCAGGGTTATTGTAAATATCACCGAGGTCACGTAAGGATTTGTTCTTGGGATACTCCACACTTCAGGAAGGTTAAATGAAGGGGCTGTTGTAGAGAAGATGCCTGCCACTTCAAATCTTGCGCGCAAAAGGCAATTCTGGGAGTTGACGCCTAGGGACCCTACTGGAAGAGACCCACCTGGCTCCAGCAGGGGCCAACCAGACTTTCTCTCGGAAGCCGAAAAATGAGCGTCAAACCAAGGAATTTCCTCCGGTTGCCCTAGGGTGTCACTGCCTCTAAACATGGGATTTCACTTAGCTCAAAGAACGCAACAGGAAGTTCAACGCCCAAGAATAAGGAGCAGTTTCCTTGGGAAGTGGTGGGTTCTCTGTCTTTGGAAGTTCTGAAGGGGAGGCTATTCAGCCATCGGACAGAAATGCTGATTCTGTGAACTCCGTCAGATTTTGAGTCCGTGGGTGGGCAGAACATGCCCGGGAAATGCCGATCGCCACTTTGGGATCGGAAGGCTAATTTCTTCCAGTTCAGACTGGCCAGGAATGCTGAGGGGGGGGGGAGGTTGGGGGGGGGCATCATCTGGGCATGAAATTGGGGTCACTGTCAGTGGGCAGGTAGTTGTGAATTTCTTGCATTGGACTAGATGGCCCAGAAGGTCCATTCTAACTCTATGATTCTATCAACTCTAACCCTGGGAAAATAATCCTCTGTTGAAACTTGTCCTACAGGATTCGTCATTCCCAGAAGATCATCCTGGACCTGCTAAAGAGACTCCATCCTTTAACTGGGCCGGCTGGACTCTTCCTCTTTCCCTCCAGAGCTCCCCTCCCTTTCCTGCCCACGCGCACGCATACGCCGATCGATCGGAGTTTTGCAGTGACCTTTTCTATTTGAATATAATCAATTGACCTTTTTGACCCTGGCAGAAGAAAGGTCTCGCAGGTCACTAAGATGCTGACCGGCTCCCGTTGCCATGGCGACACCGTCAATTTCCCGCCCACCTCCCCCCCCCCATCAGCGCTGTAAAGGCAACCCCAAATTGGGAGATGGAGAAGGAAGCCGTCAGGACCGGTCAATCTGTCAGGGCAGGCAGCCAGGAGGGAGAGGTGATGAAGGCGAGAGACGGACAATGCTTGGGGTTTTGGCAAGGGATCCCGGGACCAGAAGGAACACGGCGGAGAATCAGTGACCCGGTCGGGAAGCCCTGGGTTCAGATCTCTCCACGTTCATCTCTGATATGCCCATCTGTAATGGGAGAATCAGAATCACCAGGCCCTCTTGCAGCATCCCTGAAAAGAATGGTAAGGTGATTATGGAAATGCTTTGAAACATAATACCTGTTTCCCCTCCCCCCCCCCCAAATTCCAGGGAAGGAGGAGCCCTCATCCTGCCCCACAGAAATAGGATTACACACAGGAGGATATGCACAAACAAGAAGAAAAAAAAAACATGTGGCTCATTAAATCCTGCACGTTTCTGAAGAATAGGTCAACATTAAGCCGAGCAAGAAGAAAAATGTCTTGTCTTCACTCTCTCTTTAATAGTAATCGTCAAACACAACCAAGGCCAGTATCCTAGATATAAAATAGTTTTGTCGGAGATTTCGAGCTCTGCCTCAATCTGTCGGCTGTGTACAATTATTGTACAACCAAGGAGGTCCAACGATGAAACTAGTTTATACCTAAGCGATGGTAAAGAAGGCAAATGCAGGCAAATGTATCAACAGAGGCAATTCAGGGGTAGTCAAGCTGCGGCCCTCCAGATGTCCATGGACTACAATTCCCATGAGCCCCTGCCAGTGTTGGCAGGGGCTCATGGGAATTGTAGCCCATGGACATCTGGAGAGCTGCAGTTTGACTGCCCCTGCATCACATCAAAATCACAAGATGTCCTAGTCCCGCTGTATACTGCATCCGTCAGGCCCCACCTGGAGTACTGTGTGTAGTTCTGGAGGCCTCACTTCAAAAATGACATGAAGAAAATTAAGAGGGGGCAGAGGAGAGAGAAGAGCATAATCCAGGTCCTGGGGACGAATCCCTAGGAGAAAAGGATGAGGGAATTGGGAATGTTCAGGCTGGAGAAGGGGCGGTCGAGAGGGGACAGGATGGCTCTCTTTAAGTATTTGTAAGGTTGTCACAGAGGAGGGCAGGGAAAGGTTCCTGTTGGCACCAGAGGAGAGGACCCACAGTTATGACTTGAATTAAACTATGCATAGAACAATACAACCAAAGTCCAGTAGCACCTTTAAGATCAACAAAGATTTATTCAAGGCGTGAGCTTTCGAGTGCAAGCACTCTTTGTCATACCAGTACCGGCTAGATATCAGGAAAAGCTTTTCACTGTCAAAATAGTTCAGCGGTGGAATGGGTTGCCAAAGGAGGTGGGGAGCTCCCCCTCACTCGTGGTCTTAAAGCAGCAGCTGGACAGATCCTTATCCTGGATGTCTGAGGCTGATCCTGCACTGAGCAGGGGGTGGGATTAGATGGCCTGCATGGCCCCTTCCCACTCTAGGATTCTGTGAGTCTAGTTCAGCAATGGAATGGGCTGCCTAAGGAGGTGAGGAGTTCCCCCTCACTGGTGGTCTTCAAGCAGCAGCTAGATAGAGAATTACCCTGGATGCTTAAGGCTGATCCTGCATTGAGCAGGGCATGGGACTAGATGGCCTCTATGACACCTTTCAACTCTATGATACTATGATTCTATAGTTTATACCTTGGATACCTTGGTCTTGATTGTGTCTGATGATCACCGTTAACAATATTGAAGGCAAGATGTTTTTCTTCTTGCTCAGCTTAATGCTGACCTCCAGTTGAAATGTTAAACTGCATTACAACAGTTGAAATGTATCCTTCAGAAACCTGCAGGATTTATTGAGCCACCCAGATTCTGTTTCTCTTGTTTGCCCACAGAAATGGGGACTGGAGAAAGACAGGCTGGCTAGCAAACCCATGCAAACTCCCTGCCTGACCTGGAATCTTTTCACATTCCTTCCTGGCAGGCCTGCCAGCTATGGATTGGGAAATCCTGGAGAATTGGAGGCAGAGGCTAGAGCAGCTGGAATATGGAAAGGGAGAGAGCTCAACAGAGATATGATGCTGCAGTCTCCACCCTTCAGAGTAGGGTAGTGGTTAAGAGTGGTGGCTTCTAATCTGATGAGCTGGGTTTGATTCCCCGTTCCTCCGCATGCAGCCAGCTGGGGTGACCTTGGGGCAGTCACTGTTCTCTCAGAGCTCTCTCAGCCTCACCTCCCTCATAGGTTGTCTGTTGTGGGGAGAGGAAGGGAAGGAGATTGTAAGCCCCTTTGAGACGCCTTCGGGAAGTGAAAAGCAGGATACAAAAACAGACTCTTCATCTTCAAAGCAGCTACTTCCCACCAGGGGAATCGATCTTTGTGGCCTGAATTTCAGTCGTCCATCTACGAGGACTCCAGACCCTACCTGGAGATTCATAAGCAATGCTCTTTCAAATCCCGCCCCCCTAAGAGGAGCCGTTCACATCCTGAGCAGATCATAAACTGTTCGCCTCCCTGCCTACGCCCCTCAAAGAGCCTTACACTCCACCAGTTCCAATTTCCTGGTGGTCCCTGGCCCCAAGGAAGCCCGCTTGGCCTCAACCAGGGCCAGAGCTTTCTCCATCCTGGCCCCCACCTGGTGGAACGAGCTCCCGGAGGAGATCAGGGCCCTGACAGAACTCAAACAGTTCTGCAGGGCCTGCAAATGGGAGCTCCTCCGCCAGGCATGTGGTTGAGTTTGATCAGTGCCACCTCTTCCCATCTGCCCCCCACAGCCTCCCTCCTACAACCATCATTGCAGACTCACCCACCCTACTGGGCCATTAGTAAGCCTTTACTTATTGTTCTCCCCAGTGTTCCATTGTTCATAATGCTATAGTTATTATTGTTTTATTATAAACTGAGTTTTTTGTATTGTTCCTGCTTGATGTAAACTGCCCTGAGCCTTCGGGGAGGGTGGTATATAAATATAATTAATTAATTACATGGGCAATGGATAGCCCAAGACCCTGTGCAGCTCCAGACCAGGGCTTCCGGTGTTAAGGCTCAGCTGCACAACCTTGCTTTCAGGTCAGGGAGAGCCGAGGAGCTTTCAGGGTGGGTGAAGTTAGGCCAGAGTGGAAGAACACCTCAAGCCCCCCGCCGCCCAAAAAACATGGCCCCTCTGCCCTAGGGACGCAATGGCATTGATCCAGGGGTGCCCATCCAAGCACTACCAGCCCCTTGTTAGCTGGCTTGCACCAAGATGGTACAGGGTTGAGCAACCCCCCTGAATTTTAGCCCCCCGGATGGTTCAGCACAAGGTGCCTACCACGGTGGTGCTAATCCTGGCTCACCCCCGAAAAAGCACTTTGTTAGAACCCCAAGTCCCTCCTTTGCCCAGATTCTAGTTCCAAACAGAACGTTGTCCCAGCTGGTCCTCGCCCAATTTGGGCATCACCTTTCTGGGGTGGGAAGACCAGCACTCCCTTGCTCCTGTCCCTTTGGCTGGGCTGCCTTGTAAGTGCTGCCCGAACACAGCCAGGCTCCAGTGCTGCCCATGGGAAGCAGCTGACTTCGAAAGGCATCGGTCTGCTCAAGACAGCCCCCTGCCAGTTTCCTCCAGGGCGCTGCTTTGTGGCCAGGCTCGGGAGCATGATGTGGCTTCTCCTTTACACAGCGCGCACACCCCTGAGCCTCGAATTGCTGTGCAGAATAGATCTGTGTTGTTCTAAACACACGGGAATGGTGCAGAGGCGCCACCATCTGGAGAATACCCAGAAAGGCTCCAACAGCAAGGATGGGGAAGGAGGCAAATTGGCAGGGATGCAGGACAGGCGAGAGAGGAACAAGGTGACTCCTGCTTGGGGGTTTCACTGAGGGATTCTGGGACCAGGAGGAGCATAGTGGAGAATCTGTGTGTCGCTCAGGAAGCCCTGGGTTCTGGTCTCTCTGCCTTCGCATCCAATAGGCCCACCTGCAAGGAGAGGGTCAGAATGATCAGGTTGCCTTGCAGCATCTGGAGAAAGAATGGTAAAAGGAAAAGGAGGAGGAGGAGGGAGGAAGAAAAACTGTTTATTTGTGTTCTGTTCACTATCTGAAGGAGTTCCAAAACAGCTCACAAACAACCTTCGCTTCCTCCCCCCACAACAAACACCCTGCCGTGCAGGCAGGGCTGAGAGAGCTCTGAGAGAACTGGGACTGGTCCAAGGCCACCCAAGTGGCTGCACATGGATTTTAGCAAGAGAAATAGGTTTTATGCCCTCCTTTTCTCTACCTGAAGGGGTCTCAAAGTGACTTACAGTCGCCTTCCCTTCCTCTCTCCACAACAAACACCCTGGGAGGGAGGTGAGGCTGAGAGAGCCCTGAGATTACTGAAGAAGAAGAAGAAGAAGAAGAAGAAGAAGAAGAAGAAGAAGAAGAAGAAGAAGAAGAAGAAGAAGAGTTGGTTCTTATATGCTGCTTTTCTCTACCCAGAGGAGTCTCAAAGTGGCTTACAGTTGCCTTCCCTTCCTCTCCCCACAACAGACACCCTGGGAGGTCAGTGAGGCTGAGGGAGTTCTTACAGGACTGTATCTAGCCCAAGGTCACCCAACTGGCTACATGTGAAGAAGAAGTGAGGAAACAAACCTGGTGCACCAGATTAGAGGCTGCTCTCTTAACCAGGACAGCAGGCTGGTTTGGGGAGCAGAGAGGCACAGTCACATGACCATGCAATAGCCTGTTCATGGGCCTTATCCTGAGTCAAGCCACTGATCCACTGATGTCACGATTGTCCTCTGGGTAGTGAAAAGCGGGGTGTCAAGCCAGCTCTTCTTCTTCTTCTTCTCTCCTTCTTGCAAGATGGCGGATGGCCTGGATGGGCCCGGCTAGCAGAGTCAGCCCTTTTTAGTACTTGGATGGGAGACCACTGAGGAAGTCCAAAGCTGCTACACAGAGGCAGGCCACAGCAAACCACCTCTACACACCTCTTGCAACGGAAACCCTACAGGGTCCAAGGCAGTTGTGTAAATGACACTTTCCACCACCACCAAATGGGGGGAAAGAACTCCCAAATGGTAGGGGGAAAGAACTCCCTGTAGTAGTAGTAGTAGTAGTAGTAGTAGTAGTAGTAGTAGTAGTAGTAGTAGTAGTGGTGGTGGTGGTGGTGGTGGTGGTGGTGGTGGTGGTGGTGGTGGTGGTGGTGGTGGTGGTGGTAGTGGCGGTGGTGGTAGTAGTAATAGTAGTAGTATTAATATTAATGTTACTGGTAATAGTAATATTATTTATTCGACATATCCCGCCACTCTCACAATAGGCTCATAGAAAGTTACAACAGTCCGTTAAAATCCCACTAAAACCCCATTAAAACCCATCCAGACATACATGATACAGATTCTTAGAACCAACTCCAAAACATTTATAAACCATGGCGGTCACTAACCCGCTAGCCCCTCAGAAATCTAGTATAGATTAAATATCTATATTGGAATGGATATCCAACATATAGAACTCTGCCACAAGTTATGATGATGCACAATAACAGAAATGGCTTTTTTAAATAAGGGGAGGAGGTTAGAAAGTCATGCTGATTCAGCATATCAACAGCTATTAGGTATGATAGTTATATGAAACTTCCATAGTCACATGCAGTGTATCAGGAGCTATAAGAATATATTTATAGCTAGATAAAGCTATTTTCAGTGGTGCCACCATGTTGTTCTGAAGTAGGAGTACACTGTTTGAGTCCAGGAGTTTTATTCAAAGTGTAATTCACATGCTCAGAGCACCTCACATATGTGGTGTCCCTATTCATGACAATAGTCTTATAAGGTAGGCCACTGTTATGATCCCCCAGAAAGACTACTGAAGAACTAGGGACAAACAAATGTTCCTTTTTTCTTTTTACATTTTTCTCTTTGTCAACAGTATGTGGTGTAGTGGTCAGAGTGTCAGACTAGAATCAGGGAGGCACAAGTTCAAATCCCCACTCTCCTGCAGAAGCTTGCTGTTGACCCCAGGCCAGTCAATCTCTCTCAATTTAGCTTACCTCACAGGATTGAAGGGAGGATAAATTTGCTGAAGGGAGAACCAGTCTTAAACTCCTTAGGGAAAGGACTAGGTTGATTGCATCTCTGTGACATCACAGCAGCCTAGCCAATGGCAATCTAAGTAGAGTTGGATCTGCATTTGACTACAGTTGACTGCTTTCTATAAGCCTTTTATCAAGCATTTACATTAAAAAAAATCCACAGGCAAATGAAGAATCAATTTGCATATTGGAGAAAAAATCAAAAAGGGGAGGGTGGCAACAATGGGCAGAATTTCAAAGCCAGGTCATTTGAGAATTGGGGGGGGGGGGTCCTTCAGCATTCCTTGAATCTCTTACTCTTCTGAGCAAATTATCCTCAGGAACCAACCAATCTGAGTGTGCCCCCTGCTGGCCCTATATGTGCATCTCAAAGCAGCTCAAGCACAAGGATTTTGTCAGCCACATTCAGGGAGGCCCTGGGAAAGCTCATGTCTAAACATCTGCACATCATTTCTGGCTTGACCCCAGCATCTAGTATTCAGAGACACTCTCTTTCTGGACATGGAGGCTCTCTTTGAATATCCCATCTGGATGCTTTCCTATTGGAGGGTTGGCATGAGCAATTCTCTCTTATGGCTGCATGTACCTAAGTGCCGCTGAGTCAGAAAAGAGCACCTATTGGTCTGATCCAGCAGGATGAGAGAGAGAGAAAGAGAAACAACTCAATAGACAGATAGGTAGGTAGGTAGGTTGGTAGGTAGATAAATAGACAGACAGAGAGAAAGAGAAAGAAAAAAAAAAGTGGATGAGAGAGGGGGGGAGACAGAAGGAGAGATGGCGAAACAAGCAGAGAGTGAAGGAGAATGAGCGAGAAAGAGAGAAAGAGAATAACTCAATGATAGAAAGAGAGACAGAGATAGAGAAGGAAAGAAGGAGAGAGAGAAAGAGAAACAACTCAAAAGACAGATAGAATAATGGAAATAGAGACACACACAGAGAAAGATAGATAGCGAGAAAGAGAGAGAAAGAGAAACAGCGATGACTGAGTAAAAGGTAGATAGAGGGGGGAGAAAAAGAGAGAGAAAAAATCCTATGATAAGTAAAGAGAAAGAAACGGGGAGAGAAGGAGAGAAAGAGAAGCAACTTGATAGATATATAGATAAAAGAGATAGGGAGACAGAAAGAGAGATGGAGAAAGCATGAAGAAGAGAGGGACAATGAAAGAGAAAGAAAGAAAGTGATACAACTCGATGATAGATATAGAAAGAAAGAAATACAAATAAAGAAAAAGAGGGAAAGAGAGAATGTGAAAGAGAGAAACAAAAACAACTCAATGATAGGCAGAGAGGGAGAGAAAGATAGAGAGTAAGTGAAGCTACTCAATGATAGAGAGTATGATAGATACAAAGAGAGGGGAGGAAGGAAGGAAGGAAGGAAGGAAGGAAGGAAGGAAGGAAGGAAGGAAGGAAGGAAGGAAGGAAGGAAGGAAGGAAGGGAAACAGCTTGTGTGTGTGTGTGTGAGAAAGAGATAGAAAAATAGTGATAGAAAAATAGACAGAGAGAGGGGAGAGAGTAAACGAGGTAGAGTGTGAGGAAGAGCGAGAGCGAAAGAGAAAAATCTTGATGACTGAGAGGTATAAAGAAAAAAGACATGCAGAGAGAGAGAGAAAGGGAGAGAAAGAGAGAATGTGAAAGAGAGTAACAGAAACTACTTGATGAGAGAGAGAGAGAGAGAGAGAGAGAGAGATAAAGAAGAAGAGAAAAGAGAAAGTGAGAAAGAGAGAGAAGGAGAGAAAAACAAACAGCTGAGTGATAGAGGGGAAGACAGATAGATGCATAGAGACAGAGACAGAGACAGAGACAGAGACAGACAGACAGACCGATAGAGGGAGAGGGAGAGGGGAGGGGGAGGGGGAAGGGGAGGGGGAGAGTTTGGGGAAAAGAGAGAGAGAAAGAAGGAGAAGGAGAAACAACTCAATGATAGAAAGACAATTGTTAAAAATATGGGACTACTAGGAGCAAAGCCCATTGTATCCAGGAATACAACGGGTGCTTGAGCTTGGCGGTGGGAAGAGGAAGGGGAGGAGTTGTCCAGTCTGTAAGGGCATGGGGTTGTCATGTGTGTGTTGTGTGGGAGGTTGTGGTGGCATGGTGGCAAATGAGGGCATGGGTGTGGAGAGATGGGTGTCGAGAACCTGTGGTTTGGAATGTTTGTTGAGTGTGGGAGAGGACTGACCTTTGGGAATTGTGGCATAGTGGTCTCAGATGAGCTTTCCAGAGCCATGTCCTCAGATATGTGAAGGGAAAATCAGACTGGAGACTCCTCTTAGGGGGAGATTGCATGGCAACCAATTCCGCCCAGTTCTGCGTTCAATGTCATTTCCCTTCTTGTATAAATTAGGCCACGGACACCAACATGTCCCCTTGCCCTAATTCACATGGGGTAGTCACAGGATACAGGTGTCCACCCAGCTCCTTCTGTCTCCCTTTCTTTACCGTTGATAAAATGTTAAGTGCCAACGTGCTGCTTTCACGGTTGCTCCTTAGAAGAAGAGCTGGATTTTTGTACCCTGCTAGATACTACCCAAAGGAGTCTCAAAGCTGTTTACAAACACCTTTCCCCTTTGTCTCCCCACAATAGACAACCTGTGATGGATGTGGGGCTGTGAGAGGACTGAAAGAACCGGGAATGGTCTACAGTCACCCAGCAAGATTCAGGTGTCTGAAGGCACTTTACAATCGCCTTCCCTTCCTCTTCCCATAGCAGACTCCCCGTGAGGGAGGTAGGATAGAGAGCCTCACTTGGAAGCTGGCAGCCCTAAGAGGAGGTCTCTTTGTGCACAGCAGTCTTGACCTCAGTCAGATTTATGCACGCCTCAGAAGTGTGGAATTCCAGAACATGAACCTACACCAATCTGGCAACCTTACCTCCTCTCTGCAATGTTTTATTGACCTGAAATAGGTCAGGGGGTGCTAGGTAGCTGATAAACTGCCCGCCTTAAACCATACCTAAGCTAACCCTAAATTGAGAATTTACCCTAAAATAAATTTCTATATATTTTCCTGTAAAATATTGTGAAAAAAAATATTTATACATCCCTTGGCCTTTCCTAACCATGTCACTGAGTCTTCTCTAGTCCTAACGCTTCCACTAAACTGAAAATCTACCCACCCTGAACCATACCTAAGCTAACCCTAACCATAAATTGAGAAGTTACTTGGATGAAAATCCCTATTCCTTTACATTGCTTTTACATATTAAAAATGTGAAAAAAATATTTATACATCCCATGGCCTTTCCTAACCATGTTACTGAGTCTTCTCCAGTCCTAACGCTCCCACTAAAATGATAATCACTCCAAACTCAACTATTCATATGCATACCTAACCAAGCCTAAACTAACCCTAACCTTAAATTGAGAATTGTGAAAAATGTGAAAAAAATATTTATACATCCCATGGCCTTTCCTAACCATATTACTGAGTCTTCTCCAGTCCTAACGCTCCCACTAAAATGATAATCACTCCAAACTCAACTATTCATATGCATACCTAACCAAGCCTAAGCTAACCCTAACCTTAAATTGAGAATTTACCCTAATATAAATCCCTATATATTTCCCTGTATAATAATATTAAATATTTATATGTACCTTGGCCTTTCCCAACCACGTCACTTCGTGTTCCCCAGCCCTAAAGCTTTCAGTAAACCAGAAAATTCCCCACTCTGACCCATTCCTAACATAATCCTAACCCTAAATTGAAAACTTTAACAGATGAAAATCCCTATTATTTTATGCACTATTTACATGTAGAATAATGAAAAAAACATTTATACATCCCATGGCCATTCCCAACCATGTCACTGCATTTTCCCCAGCCTTGCACTCTTACTAAACTGAAAAACTCCCACCCTGAACCATACTTAGCTAACCCTAACACTAAATTGAGAGGTTACCAGGATGAAAATCCCTATTCCTTTACATACTACTTAGAATCATAGAATCATAGAGTTGGAAGGGACCTCCCGGGTCATCTAGTCCAACCCCCTGCACTATGCAGGACACTCACAACCCTATTGCTCATCCACCGTAACCTGCCACCCCCTTGAACTTTAACAGTAGCAGCCTCTCTGTCAGCTGGCTATCCAGGCTCTGTTTAAAAATTTCCAAAGATGGAAAACCCACCACCTTCCGAGGAAGCCTGTTCCCACTGAAAAATCTCTATGTCCGGAACTTCTTCTGGATGTTTAGGCAGAATTTCTTTTGAATTAATTAATTACCCCTCCGGGGTAAGAAGGAACAACTCTGCTCCATCCTCTATATCAGTGGTCCCCAACCTTTTTATCACCGGGGACCGGTCAACGCTTGACAATTTTACTGAGGCCCGGTAGGGGGGTAGTATTTTGCCAAGGGACATTACTGCCACTGCCTGAGCCCCTGCTCCGCTTGCTTTCCTGCCAGCACCCCTGACTTCCCGCTGCCCACTGGGGGGCACTGCCATCAGCGGCTGCGCAGTGCCATGCCAAGGGGGAGCCCCAGCCATGGCGGCTGCTGGAGAGCACCAAAGGTGAGCTGGCAGCAGAGTGACAGGGCAGCAGCTGTAGAGGAAGATGAGGAGCTTCGGCCCGATACTGACTGATCCACAGACCGGTCCCGGTCCCCGGACTGGGGGTTGGGGACCGCTGCTCTATATAGAATAGTACAGATGCAGTGGGAAACCAATACGGCAATAAAAAATATCCAAAGATGTAGCCAGTCATCTACTTGCATGACTTTTCTCTCTCTTTCTAAGCCATGGCCACTTATAGGAAGGACTGATGAAAACACAACCTGCGCTCCCAGGTCCTTTACCTTTCCCCCCAGATCCACAAAGTCTTCCTTAATATGTCCCATGCTATGTTGGGGAGTATCATTTGTTCCTGCATGGATGAGAAGGAAGGGGTAATGATCTGTGGGCTTGATGAGCCTGTCCAGCCATTCTGTGAGATCCTTAATCTACACACTTTGGCCTCTACGCCTCTCAGCTGGGAATCCCCAATTACCAGTGCCCATTTCTTTGTCCCCTTGTAAAAACCCTACATCTCATCTGGCGGCAGTTTTGATGGCCCACTTTACATTCAAGGACCACTTTACATTCTACATGCCTCACGGCAAAACACAGCAGGTAGAAGACACATTAATTGTTGCAACCACTGGATATTTTGTGGACTGGATTTTTCTGTCGCTGAATAGGAATGGGTGGATTTGGGGCAGTCTGGGGTCCATTCCACACAGATTCTTTGTAGCAGGAGTGTGGCAAATTGAAATCGCTAAAAAAATGTGGTTATGCACAACGTTGTAGACAATCTGCCACACTCCTGAAACCGATCCGCAAAAGGCGCTTCGTTGTAGCGCTTTCAGGGAAATCCCAAAAAGTGGATTCACCCTCTGGAACCAATCTGCAATACTAGCGGAAAAGTTCTGTGCATTACCATTGTTGCAGTTTCTGCAAAGTTCCTCCCCCTAGCTCTCTCCTCTGATCTTCCGGCGAAGCGATCGCCATTTTTTTTCTCGGAGTGAGCGGAGATCAACACACCGGCGAGCCTTCGTTTACCCAGCGAGACTTCCCTGGCTGCAGTCCCTCCCCAGAGCTGTTTTAAGTCACCAAGCACCACACAGCCCTGTTTGCTGGTTTATTTTCCCTTTATTTTTCCCTTTATTTTCGGCTGAAAATCGCGCCTGTGCGGGGGTGTGTGTGTTTTTTTTCACTCGGGGGGAGCATGGCAACGATGAAACAGCAGCTCAAACGCCACTTGCTAGCTAGATTGGTCTCTCCGTTGCAACGAATCAATGCAGATTCGTTGCAATGTGTTTGTTTGTTTAGACCTGCCTTAAAAGGAAAGGGGCTTTCGGGAGCATGATAACGGCCGCCCATTGGCTGCTCGTTTGATTGACGGCCAGGGGCGGGACAAAGCTCGGCAATATCGCTTCCTGGTTAGCGATTTTTGCCGAGACTAGAAACCTGTGGGAAACGATAGAAACGCAACTGGATTCCACTACAAAGGCAGGTATGCAGAACAACGAATTCCACTATTTAAAATGGCGTCTTTTCGTTCCGCAACCAATTTGCAACATAGATCCTGGTGCGGAATGGCCCTGGGAATTCCATGAAAACTATCTTGACAAACCAGCCCTTTGAGAGAAGGTTTTCAGGGGTGAGTTGAATGTCAAGACCCTGTGTCCACAGGATCTTCACATGATTTGGTGTTGTTCATTCCTATGCAAGTGAACTGTGCACATTGGGCACCCCTGGCTTATGGCTTCCTTTCCTTCAATAACCAGCTGGGGAAGCACTGACAAGCTTTTCTGAGAAGGGAGATGCAAGATGTGTGGAAATAAAGGGAAAAGGTCACTGGGACCCATTGTGGAAGCAGGCTGAGTCATCGGGGAGCCAGCGAAAAGGAACCTGGGTTTAGCTTCTTTAGCAAGACCTGCAGAGGCATCCCACTTCCCCAGTGCCACCTCCTTTTTCGTCAGCAACAGCCCAAAAGGGAAGGAAGTTGTTTCTTTCTCTGCTGCTCAGTCTCAGAAACTGTCTGTGCTGGAGGAGGCAGTGCCAGCTGTTGTGGGAACCATCCACACCCAGTCCCCTGGAGGCTTCTTGCCCTCAGGAGGCATTGTATCAACCAGCCAGACACTGGTAGACGGTTCTGAGAGGAACTTGGCAGTTCCTGATACTGTGCTTTAATTGCTTCGTTCCACAATTGGGAAAGTATAAAGCTGTTACAAAACCCAGCGCCTCCATGCCTCCTTGTGCATGAGGTTTCTGCAGCTTGCCCAATAACGAATCCTTGACTTGATGCACAGGATTGATTTATTGAAAACAATGCAAGTAAACTCAATCAGTACTTTGCCGGAACTGGCCTATAACACTAAAGCTTCAGCTTTTAAACTCAGTGATCCAAATCCCTTCCCTCTGGAATCCAGGTTTCAGTGGGACAACATCAAAGGCAGCAAAAGTCAACAGGTTGTTATCAAGGTCACTGGCCTGTACGCCCAGGAACATTTGGCAAATGGATGGCAGATGGTGCAAGAAGAGGCGCCCAATTGACCAGGCACTAAAGGCAATGCAAATTCCTGCAACTACATAAAATATGGCAGAAAACAAGCATGTTTGACAATGAGGTCACAAATAACTCTTCAAGGAAATTAGCTACGGTGACAGCAAACCTGCTTGAGCTATGTACAAATAATTAAAAGCAGAGCATTCATACCCCCTTCCTGTTTACACACACAAACAGTACCATTTTAGCCTCATCCAGGAAGGTCTATATCAAGTTCTTTTCTCAAGGAGAAACTCTGGGGAATTCCGCACAGTGGTCAAAATGGCGAGAGGCCTCCTACTTGCTATAGTGTGATATTAAATCACGCTATTTCTCCCCCTCCACACTTTAAAGCCTTCCTGTGTCTTCTCGCCTTTTCCCCTTCTCACATGCTACGCAATGCACTCTTTCAATCACCACTCCTCGGCCTGTCAATCAATGTGGCCAACCAATCGGTGGTTTGTTGGTCTAGCCCTTAAAAAAAAAAAGAACTTGAAACTTACACGTAGCAATGTGTATTCAAGTCCTATGTAAATGCACTGCCATGTTAGTTAAAGCCCCCCCCCCAAAAAAAACATGGTCAGCCAGCGGAGGGCATGGTGAGGAAGGCAGATTCCCCTCCCCCGTCATTTCAAACAGCATTAAGTCTTTCTTTAGTTGTTTTTAATTAAGTGCATCCTTCCCTTCCTCTTCAGTTCCCCATCCATTCTTCTCCTCTCTTCTCCCTATTCCCCTGCTGCTCAGACATTCCATGCCATTCTACAGTCAGACTCCTTCCCACCCTCTCTCTCCCCAGCACCTCTTAGGCCGGCTGCTGCCTCCACGCCACCTGTGTAACGCCCAGCTTAAGAGGTACTTGGGGAGGGAGAGAAGGAGTCCCAGGCGGCTGTGGAAAGGCATGGAATGTCTGAGCAGCAGGGAATAGGGGGGAGAGAGGAGAAGAAGAGACGGGGGCCTGAGAACTGAAGAAGAAGGGAAGGATGCATTTAGTTATAGCAACTAAAGAAAGACTTAATGCCATTTTAAATGAGGAGTGGGGGGATCTGCCTCCTTTGCTGGGCAGGAAATGGAGGGGGAGGGCAGGAGCGAGGGTGGGACAACACTGAGCAGGCTACAGCACATTTCACCCTCCATATCTCCTTTCCGCTGGTTGTAGGCTGGTTGTTCGCCAAAGGATCATGCATTTTAGTGTGGCGAATCCATTTTTGGGGATTCCCAAAGTTAAAATGGAGGAAATCGTGAGCAGGCTGCTGGCCAGCCTCTGGAGGTAGGCAATGTCATGTGGAGGGGCCGGAATATGCCGCCTACCTTCGGAGGCTGTACGGCTACATTTCCTGTGTGCAGAAACGCCCTCTAATCTACCTCCAGGAAGCAGGAAAATGTCATCTTATTATACAATATATGCACAGCCATCTGGTGGTTCACATGAATGGTGCAAACCTCTGTCCTTACTGTGCAAAAAATGGATCGTGTGCACATTCAAAGGGGTCATCTGCCCTGATTCGGAGGTTCTTTCCCTGTACTGCAGAAAGTGGAGAGCTTCAGCTGTCTCAAAATCTGAATGGGAAGAGCATTATAAGATCTCTCATTAACAACAGGAATCTAGTGTTCCCCCCCCCCTCCCGTGCAGTAGGCTGGGTTCAAGTCACCTGGACCATGAATGTAGCTCAGGCAGAGCATGCACTCGGCAAACGCAAGAAACACCCCCCCCCCCCGTCCCTGGAGAGCTGTTGTGCTGATTTAAGTCTGATCTTGCATAAAGGTCTGCATAAAGCAGTTGTTGTCTTGAAGAATTTCTGTGTTTGGTTGTGTGCAGCATCTGACTCAAGATGAGGTCAGTGAGACAGAAATGCCTTTCCCCTTCCTTTAATGCAGCGGTTCTCAACTTTCTCTTTGCTGCGACCCCAACTTCCCTGGTGGCTGGTGCAGCGGCAGTGTGCGCGCACATGCAGGTGGCATGCGCATGCATGCGCACAACAATCGAGGTGCATGGAGGTGGCCATTGCCATGGCTCTGCTGCCTCTGCAGGCCACTGGCCGTCACCTCCGCACATCTCCACCACCACCACACGCTGCCGCCACCCGCCGCTGCCGCAGCTTTGGTGGTGGGCAACCTGGTGACCGCGGGAAAGGGGCCAAGTGACCCCAAATGGGGTCGCGACCCCAAGGATGAGAACCACTGCTCTAATGGGTCAATAAAAGGAGGGAAGGTTCTTTAGTTTCTTGACAAACCCCCCCACTAGACCTTCAATAAGCGCTTCTAGGAGTAATGCTTAAGGGGCAGTGGCCATTGGGGTTCAAATTAGGGGTGAGTGCTTTGCCACAGTTTGGCCGCCTCGGCGATCACCAAAAACCTGAGGCAGCCAGAGCTGTTCAAATCTCTGTCCCCAAGTTCCTCTGGGACCATTCACTCACAGCCTAGCCCAACTCACAGGGATGGCGTGAGAATAAACTGGAGGAGGGGGAAGTAATGGCTGCCATCTAGTGCTATGGGAGAAATGGCAGGATTAAAAAAAGAAAAACGACACCCCTAGATCCCTCGATCGCGTGCCAATATGAGGAGGGACAGTGGCATCTCCAGTTAAAAAGGCCCAGGTGAGTGGGGAGATGAAGGACCTGAGAGCCTGGACAGCCACTGCCCATAGGAGGAGACAATTCTGACTTGGATGGGCCAAGGGGATCTGACTCAGTAGAAGGCAGCTTCATGTGTTTATGGGTAAGTCTAGCCTCAGTTTCCTGTCTTCAATATGTCCTGCCCTCGTAAAATGGCTTTCTCCATTTAGCTGCATCTGTTGATGCTATCTTTTTAAAAATTAAGCCACGCCAACCCATACCTGTGCAGTTTACCAATACAGTTTCAGGGTGGGGATGTTTTCAAAATGGGTTGAAAGAAAAGCCTCTTTGACACAGGACCAGGGAGAGAAAATTGGCTGAAGAGGAGAATTCCTTCCTGCACAAGAGGGGCTTTTGTGCCCTGTTGGTTTTGTTTGCAAAGGTATCCCTGGCACAATTCTTAATTTTAGAGCTCACCAAGGGCTATGCTTGCCTGTCCTCCAGGGAACAGCCAGAAAGCTAGCATGGGCACTAGGAAGGGACTGTGTGATGGTCCCGCTCAGTATCCTGGGCTACCCTTTCCCGTTCTCCCCCTCCGTCCCTTTGCTAAAGACTGCATCGTCTTCCAGATCCAGAGGGCCATCTTCCTGCCTTGGGAGACGCATTGGGCATGAGATGATCTCTGAATCAGACTGACTGACGCTAGACGTTCTGGGCAGAGAGCCTTCCTCACTAGTTTCGGTGTGGGATGGCATTTCGTCGTCACTGCTGGTCTCGCTGCCCGGGGCACCTAGGCCCGTCTCCGGTCGTCTGTCGGCCTCTGCCTCTGCTCCATCTTCCTGCTCTGAATCAGAATCGATATACTGCTCTTTACCAGCTCCTGCGGAGAAATGTTGGTAAAAATATAGAGAAGTTAATGTAATACAAATAGCAGAGTTATTGTATAAACTAGGGACCAAGCCCGTTGTACTTGTAAAGTTTGCAAGGGTATCCCTGGCGCAATTCTTAATTTTAGAGCTCACCAAGGTCCATGCTTGCCTGTCCTACAGGGAACAGCCAGAAAGCTAGCATCGGCACTAGGAAGGGACTGTGTGATGGTCCCGCTCAGTTTGGTGTAGTGGTTAGGAGTGCGGACTTCTAATCTGGCATGCCAGGTTTGCTTCTGCGCTCCCCTACATGCAGCCAGCTGGATGACCTTGGGCTCGCCATGGCACTGATAAAGTTGTTCTGACCAGGCAGTGATATCCGGGCTCTCTCAGCCTCCCCTACCTCACAGGGTGTCTGTTGTGGGGAGAGGAAAGGGAAGGCGACTGTAAGCCGCTTTAAGCCTCCTTCGGGTAGGGAAAAGCGGCATATAAGAACCAACTCTTCTTCTTCTTCTTCTAAATACAAGGGGCGCTAGGTGTGCTTTTGGGGCCGGGGAGAAGGCTGAGAGAGTCAGGGCCCTGATGGAGCTATCACAGTTCTGCAGGTCCTGTAAGATAGCACTCCAGGCCAGGCCAGGCCAGGCCAGATGGAAGATGGCTGGGGGAGGGGGAGGCTTTGCTATTTGCTGCTAGGAAACTGTTAATTTTAGTATTTTTATGCTGTTTTAATTGTTTTATTATTGTTTTATCCTATTGTTGTGAAGTGCCCCAAGCCTGTTCATGGAGAGGGGTGGTATACAAGCTGAATAAATAACAACAAGAACAACAACAACAATAGAATAGAAAAAATAATAAATCCTGACATAAAAACAACTGTGTAAAACAGGAAAAAAGCAAACAAAATGGAAACCATCAATAGTCCGTTTTCCAAATGAGAAAAGGATCTGCTTTGCTTCCTAAAAATTGGTAAGATGAGGTAGGTTGTACAAAAGAGACACCCTGAAAAAGTTTTGCCTTCTTCAATTATTTGCATTCCAGACTGGAGGAAGGCTTCCAGGGGACTCTGCCCAGACAGGATCTGCTTCCACTGCATCAACCATTTATTCCTTCACTAGCTTCAAAGCCCATTCCTAAGAATGGGCCTTGAAAGGGTCCCCTCTCCTGGCCTCTGGCCAGGCAGCTTAAAGTGGCTTTGGGCTGCATCTCGTAGCCATATCAAGTGGGGCAGGCGGGGGCTGGGCACCACGTTAGCAGGCCTGGGACAGAGCTCCTTAGCAGTCAGCTAGTCAGCAACTTAGCAGTCCTTAACGAGCAGTCAGCAGGCCAGGAGGCTCTCTCAGGCCCAGCCTAGCAGGCCAAGAGGCCCTTGTTAGGAGGCCCTCCACCACGACCCTTTGGCCAGGGCCCTCTCCCCTTACCTGCTGCTGGCTCCAGGCACTGAGGCATCTGAGAGCAAAGAGCCTAGAGTCCAGGGACAGAGGGCGGGAGCTGCAGGGGCAGGGCCAATTAGGGCAAAGCTGGCTGCAGCCTGATTGGCCCTATTCCAACTTGGACAGCCAGATAGGTCCCACCCCTAGGCTGTTTCATAAATATATAGAGGAACAATAATGGATAAGGATGATCAGGCCTACACAGAGAAAGAAAATATCTCTCCTCTGCAGGCCAAATGAAATCTCCCGAGCCTGCCTTCTGGGACCGAGGCTCCCTCTCACCTCTGTAGGAGTCGCTGTCCGCATTTTCAGTCTGGCCAATGGTCTCCGCAAGACATGGGAGGCTGCCATGTGGCAGATCACAAGCATCTTCCTACAAACAGGAAGCAAGTTAACGAGTTAAGCTTGTCAAAGAGGAAGCAGTCAGTCAAAAGGTTGCTTCTGGGACTATTGAACCTCCTCCAAAGGATCACTGACCGGGTTACAGGCCGTCCCCTCCTCCTCTGGTGTTTCTTCCAGAAATACACCATCCTCTTCAAAGATGGCTGAATAGAAGACGATGAGGGCCTCGACAATACGAGCCTGATGGGGGTAGTCCACCAGGGATGAGAGAGAGATGGTGGCCTCCGTGGGCCGGGGGCGCATCAAAGTGGGGCCGAAGACAATGCCCAAGTTGCCAGAGGTCATCTTGTTGTCTTGTTCTACCTCCACAATCCTAAAGAAGTACATTGGAGAAGAGATATTCAGTCTTGGGTAGATAAGGCTGAGGCTCAATACATGAGTTCCTACCTTACCTTAACCTCTGAAAAGATGTGCAGGCATGTGCACGGGGAAAAATTTGGACTGCTTTGGAATGAACCCAAGTCGATTTGGTTGAATCTAAAAGGGTCTGAAGCACACTTCCCTATATTATATATATTATATAATTCCCTATAATATATATATTATATATATAGCAAAGTGTCCAAAGATCTGTCTTGGACATCTTTCCCAACTATGCTACCAAACATACCAGGCTGAACTGGAGTTCTTGGATGCACTCTGCCACTGAACCATTGTCCCCTCTGAGTTCACAGATCTTAACCCAAGATGTTTGAGAGACTCACGTTCCCAGGGTCTCCCTACCCCATGGAGTGAAATCTGGGTCTCTGTTCTCAATAGGACCGTCCTGGAAACATTTGGAACCCCACTACTTGGTTTCTCAGAACTTGGCAAAAGCTTCCCAGAGAGTCCAGGCTTCCGCCTGAGGCGGAATGTCCCACGCTGAGCTGCTGCTTGTTGTAGGGAACAGACTGTGGTCTAAAGGGGTCCTGAGGAGTTTCCGTCGGAAGGCCCGGACTGGGATGTGGGGCCCCAGGGAGTGGGCAACCCCTGCTCTGCATCTCACCTTCTCAGGTGCTGCATGATGTACTTCAAAGTGGCCAGGTTCTCTGGGGGAAGAGAGCGGAGGAGTTCCTTCAGCTTCGCCACCAAGGTCACCACTGCCTGGTCCGTCTCGGCCCCCTTGTCCTCCACAACGTTCTTTGCGGCCTTGCCCTCAGCCCCGGCCTGCAGGCTCTCCTTAGCCGCCCCCATGAGGCTGTTGTACATGCGGAAGGGAAGGATGGGCTCCGGGAGCTGACCGAAACAAGGAAAACAGTTCTTTGTTCCAATCCATGGTCAAAAAGAATGCTTATCTGTGCTCAGCTGGCCCATGAAACTGCCCAATACTGGGTCATTGGTCCATCAGAGATGGGCAGCAGCTGTCCAGGGTCTCGGGTATTTCATGTCACCTCTTCCCCGATGCTTTCCACTGGAGGTGGAGGGCAGTGAACCTGGACCTTCTGCATGCCAAGCAGAGACTCTGCCCAATGAGCCACAACCTGAGGAGAACGAGGTGGCTCCTTGGGGAGGGAGAAGGAGGAGGTGACACTAGTAGAGCCCAAAAGGAGCAGAGTGGACTGTACTGATTCAGATATTGGCTCCTCTGCATATTGTGAGGGAGATTAAGGGGTCTCTCTATTGCCCTCCGTGCGTCCCACAAGGCACAGAGAGACAATAAAACTCATCAGAGCCAAACGTTGGTAGAAAAGTGTATTAAAAGTGGCCAGAAAACCAGAGTGGCAATACAAATAAACAGTATGATAGAGATTAAAGGAAAAAAATCCTAACTATCTCACCTCCTCCTACAGCTGGTAGACAAGCATAGTTCAGGCAAGTCTAATTTCTCTAAGAAAATACTTTATCCAATGGATACCCAAAGAGCCCTTGTGGATGGGTGCCAGGACTCGCCATGAGGCCGCTCACCCAAGAAACCTTCCCCATTTAGAATTAGCAGATGTTTTGGTGTGCCAGAGCTGGGTCAATTGAGAAGATCTAGTGAGGCAAGTCTAACCAGCTGACCCCAATAACACTCAGGTGCAAAGAGGTCAAGCAATCTTAATGTTATCACACATCCAGCCAGGGACGTCTCTGGCTTAAAGATATATGGCTGGGAGTTGCCACCTTTCCTAACCAATGAAAAAGAGATTTGTAAGTGGGGCTTCAAAAGGGTACAGAGTCCACCCTCCAAGCCAGCCATTACTGCCTGGGGAGCTGACCTTCGTAGTCTGGAGATGAGCAGTAATTCCAGGAGATCTTCAGGCCCCACCTGGAGGTTGGCTACCCCTGGGCTGGAAATAGTCCATGAAAGAGAGGCCTCCAAAGGGTACAATACCTCTGCAGCCACCCAACCAGCCACCTAGCACTCCCTGGACTCTTCCAGGTCAAGAACACACTGCAGAGGGGAGGCAAGATTGCAAGACAGATGTTCTGGAATTCTACACTTCCTAGATGTGCTTGAACCTCCTTTGGATCAGGATAGATGCACACAGAGAGACCTCCTCTTAGAGCTGCCCGCTTCGAAGTGGTGCACAAAACCCACACCAAACCATGAACTAGCAGCCATTGTATTACGGTACGCTTTACTACTAGACTAGTGGAATAATAAACTCATTTAGGAAATGGAAGGAGGACCTTATGACCAAAAAGGAATATAAACAAATAACCAATGCTTGTAGGAAGAGTGTTAGAAAAGCTAAAACCCAGTATGAGCTTAGGCTAGCAAGAAATGCTAAAAATGATAAGAAAGGGTTCTTTCGTTATATCCGAAGTAAGAAAAAGAATAGGGACATGGTAGGACCATTGTAGGGACCAGGAAGTGACAATGTAACAGGTGATGAAGAGAGGGCTGAATTGCTCAATTCCTACTTCTCTTCAGTCTTCTCTTGAAAGGGGAATTGAGCTCAATATGAAAAAATCAATTCATGGAATGAGACATGGGAGTTGTGGCCTAGGATCACTGTAGGGTTAGTCCATAAATACCTAGTTTCTTTAAATGAAACAAAATCTTCTGGGCCAGAAGAATTGCATCCAAGGGTACTAAAACAAATAATCAAGCAGTCGGTCCTTGAGCAGGTTGAGTAGATGGCTGTAATTACGAAGAGTCAGCATGACTTTCTCAAGAAGAAGTCATGTCAGACTAAGGGCAATTCTGCATGTCTAAAAAAATAGTGTTAAGCCAGCGCAATGGCTTACTACTATAAAAATCACCCCTTCCCCCTCACCTTCTCACTCTCTGGCTTTCTTCTCCCGCTTCCTGGCACTCTGCACGGCTGATTAAAATGGAGGAGAGGGATTCACTATACCCATGAGTCTCTCTTTCCCTGTCAATCATGGCAGAAAACCAATCACCTTTCTCCCCATTCTTAAAGGGAAACCAATCTTTTTTTAAAGTGAAACTTTTCCATTGCTATGCCTATGCATCTAATCATACATGCATAGTGCTTATTTTAATGCCACCTCCCCCCCCTCAGCCTTGAAGCTTAAGAGAAGTAATTTTTCACCTTTTTTGGGGGAGGGGTTGGGGGGATCTGCTTGTGCATCAACTATTGGGGAAATTATTTTTTTGTACTGCTTGGCTGGAGCAATGAGTATGCGTTGCTCCAGGCAGTTTGATAAAGAAAAAAAAGCCCCACTATATTTTCTGGGTGCACAATAGCCCTAACCTTATCTCTTTTTTTGGGGGGGGGGGAAGTTACTACCTTGGTAGATCAAGGGAGTGCTGTGGACATAGTTTTCCTTGATTTCAATAAGGCTATTGATAAGTTTCCGAATGATATTCTTTTGAGCAAGTTGGTAAACTGTGGTATGGTTCCTATTACTGTTAGGTGGATTGAAAACTGGTTGACAGATCACATCCAAAGGGTGCTTGTAAATGGTTCATCATCTTCTTGGAGAGGAGTGATGAGTAGAGTGCTTTGGGGATCTGCCCTGGGCTTTATGTTGTTCAGCATGAATGATTTGGATGAAGGAATAGAGGGAATACTTATAACATCTGCAGATGATAACAAACACAGGGATAACAAACACAGCAGAAGACAGAATCAGGATACAGGATGATCTTAACGGGCTGGAAAACTGGACTAAAATGAGTTTTAATAGTGATAAATGTAAAATTCTGCATTTAGGTAGGAAAAATCAAATGCATCACTATAGGATGGGTGAGAGTTGTCTTGGCAGTAGTAAGTATGAAAAGGATCTGGGGGGTCTTACTGGACCAGACACTGAATATGAGTTAGCAGTGTGACTTGTTAGCTAAAAAGGCAAATGGGATTTGGGGCTGTATTAAAAGAAGTATAGTGTACAGATCACGTGAGGTTAAGTTACCACTTTACTCCACTCTGGTTAGTACTCACTTGGAGTATTGTGTTCAGTATATGAACACAGTATAGGCAGATTGTGATTGGGTGGGCAGGAAGTTGTGAGTTTCTGCATCATGCAGGGGGTTATCCTTGGAGGTCCCTTCCAACTCTATTATTATTATTCTAAAACATTGTTTTCTACCAGTTCAGACTCTACCTCCCTTTTTCTGAGTTTTTCTTAATCTCTCCCCCTTTACAATTCCTTGCAGGGAAGATGTTCTGAATCCAGGTCTCTTTCAGTTGCCCCTCTCCCAGCTGCAGATGACTGAACCATTGTTGCCAGCCTCACCTGTCGCAGGTAGAGCTTCAGAACGGTACTGATGTCATGCGGGGAAGCCTGGGAGAGCTCCACCAGCTCCTTCCCATTCTCAAAGGCTTGGCACAGCTTCTCCACTCGGGTTTTGACGCCATTGACCCGATAGATACCCTGCGGGAGACGAAGGGATGCCAGAAGAGAAGAATTCACTGATTTTAAACTTATCAGCTCTAACGTTTGAGGCAATGACCTACGTTTGGGTTCTGGCTGGGTTCTGATGTTCTGGATGAGCTTCCCTGAAGGGTCAGGTGCTCCACTTGGAGAGGCACCACACACACCTTGGAAGCACAGGGTGTTCTCCCAGAGGGCTTTTGGTCAGCAGAGGCTGGGTTGTCAGCAGTAACCATTTCTGGAAATGCTGGCTCACACATAGTCATGCCTTGTTAAGAGTCAGGCCAGATTCAGTTCTGGCTGAAGGGGCCAGAAGGTCCTGCCCCTCCCTGCTCACCAGGGTTTTGCCACTACCACATGACCTTTGTAAGGAATTGCCCACTGGGAGGGTCATCACAAGAGCCCATTAATTAGCTCACACAGTTAAACTGTGAATCTGGTTATGTTTTTTTTTTGGGGGGGGAGAATTTGTTTTCACCCCCGGCAGCTCCATGGAGACAGCCTTGTGATTGGCTGGGACGGTCCAGGAGGTTATGGCTGACAATATCTCTACTGTAAACTACAGAAGAGAGAGGAAATATTTCCTTCTTATCTCCTTTCCTTCCCTCCCCACTCTTGTTGCCTGAAGAGAAGCTCTGGACCAGGTGTAGTCAAACTGCCGCCCTCCAGATGTCCGTGGACTACAATTCCCATGAGCCCCTGCCAGCAAATTCTGGCAGGGGCTCATGGGAATTGTAGTCCATAGACATCTGGAGGGCCACAGTTTGAATACCCCTGCTCTGGACCATCAGCAGTGGCTGCCATTAGCCTAAGGGAGTACTACAGTCAGTTCGTGTCATGTAGCGCAGTGGTCCCCAACCTTTTTATCACCGGGGACCACTCAATGCCGGTGACCACTCACCGGGGACCACTCAACGCCTTTTACTGAGGCCCAGTGGGGGTGGGGTAGTTTACTCCTCTACTCTCAACCACTGCCCTAACACTCTCTGATCGCTATGGTAATGTTTAAACATCCCTTCAAAATAAGATACAGACATACCACAACAATGAAGTGTGTTGTAAAGGGCTGGGGGGGATGAAGTAAAGAGCCGGGGGGGGGAGAGAAGGCGTCCCTCGGGGCCCACCTCCAATTAGTCGAAGGACCACATGTGGTCCGCGGCCTACAGGTTGGGGATCGCTAATGTGGCGGTTCTGTTAGCGACTTGACTGAGGACCGAGCTTAAGGTCTGAGGTGGGATTGGTGCAGGGAATGTAATTGGCTAATGCGCTGCTAGATCCGTTTCTCAGGATCCAGTCACTTTAAATCGAAACTGACTGGTGGAAAGAGCCATTGTTTGTGTGTGTTGGAGCTCTTGAAGGGTTTTTGGGTTCCATTTTGCCTCTTGTACCACCCAGCTGAGATCCTAATAAAGAGCTGACCGAACCCCACGGATTTAACAGTTGGTCTGTGTTATTTTATGTGCATTATGACTCCACTGAACTACAGGCCTTGCTTCTGATACCTTTTCTGCCATTTCTTCAATAAAGCTTTGTTCTTGTTGCTGCATTTTCATGTGACTTGCCAGGGAGTGACCTCAACCCACCTGGGCCAGAGTTTGGTTGAAGTTACCCCACCAAAGCTGGTGCTCTCATCCGAAGGCAAAAAAGCTCAGTAAATACCGACCCTGAAATTCTGCCCTGACTGGGGAAGTGGGGCACCCGTAATCATGATTGACATAACACAGAGAGAGGGAAGGCGTGTCACACCAGGGATGCCGCTAGAACTCCCAATGAGGCATCGCTGGGACCCCACCTTCATTTTCAGCGCTCGTTTCTCAATCTCACAGATGCACTTCTTGATGATGAAGGGAACAGCATCGGCACTGGCACGGGCAGCCTGCTGGAAGTCCCGGCCAAAGAGCTGCAGCTTGCCTTGGAGTTTTTTGTGCCCGCACTGGATGGCTAGCGTATCCAGGCATTTTTTGTGGCAGGACAAACAACACTACAAAAGACGGAAAGAAACGAAACGTGAGGCAGGGAATGCAATGCCAGCGCATTATTGTTGTTGTTGTTGTTGTTGTTGTTAGATTTCTAGTCCACAACTCCCATAAGGCTCATGACAGGTTACCACACAAATGAAATCCCCAATGAAACCCCCAAATACATTAAAAGTTCAAAAGCATAAAAAATAATCCAACAAAACCCGAAGCGGCGGTGGCATCCCTGGCATCCCACCAGGTGGCACGGCACCATCGACGTGCGATTTCCAGATACCTGCCCCAGGTGGCGAACTGCTGTTGGGAGGGAAGTCATCTCGGGCACAAGGTCTCTCCGGAATGGAAAGGAAAGCTCTGGCGCTTTTGGTCCCTGTACGAAGCACACTAAGCCTGTGCTTAGGAAGGAAGAGTTTGGCCTTTTGGATGATGACTCCCCGAGAGAAGTCGTGACAACTTCTTGGCAGAGAGCAGAACTGCAAGGCCCCTTCTGGGAGGAAAGGGATCTTTCCTGATACCTGTACTGGGAGGGGGGCTACTTGCTACAGGTCTTGGAAGCAGGAAAGGAATGACTCAAAGAGGCTTTGGCCCTCCATGCCCTTCTGCATATGTCTTATTCTGATTTATTATTTATACCCTACTTTCTCTCCAGTGGGGATCTTTCCACAACAACCTTGTAAAGGTAGAATCCAGTGGGCAACCATGTTGGTCTGAAGGAGCAGAACCAAGCCCCAGAGGGACCAACTGGATCCAATGGGATGGAATTAATGCAAAAGAAATTCCGTCTCAACAACCGGAAGAAGTTCCTGACAGTTAGAGCGGTTCCTCAGTGGAACAGGCTTCCACAGGAAGTGGTGGGTTCTCCATCTTTGGGAATTTTTAAACGGAGGCTGGATAGGTAGGTTTGGTAGAGACTGGTCAGAGCAGAATGGGGGTTCAAAACCAGGTCCCCCAAATGCTGGCCCTTGCTGCTTCTCTGAGATGTGTGTGTGTTTTCATCTGGTGAGTCGCTGTGTTAAACAGGAGGGTAGTTTTGGAGGCACTGTCAGTCTGAACCAGAGTGGGCCGTTCTGATGTTTTTTTGCCATCATTGCCTGAATTTGTGCCCCAGGGCCAAAACGTCCTTCCTACCTCTTCACATTCTGCCCCCTGGAAGTAGACATAGCTGTTGCATTCCCGGCACTTGGCAGGGGTCCGCAGCTTCCTCAGCCGGTGGGTCCGGGCAGCTTTGGATAAACCGACGTTTCGGAAAGAGCCAGGAGGGGAGGCGATTTCTGGGACTGTGACAGCAAATCCTGGCAGAGAGAGACAGAAAAGCCAATTTCACATCCCATTTTATTTATACATAGTCCACCTTTCCCCCCAAAGGGGACCCCAAGCAGCTGGCACTGTCCTTCTGTTCTTTGTTTTATCCTCACAACAACCCTGTGAGGTAGATTAGGCAGGAAGAATGTGACTGGTTCAAGGTCACTGGGCACGCATTTGTGGCAGAGCAGAGATTGAAACTTGGGTTTCCTAGTTTTTGGTTTGACATCCTAATTACCACAACCATGCTGGCTCTTAATAAACCAGTTTCCTATTGCAGGGTTTGGATAGTGGAAATTACTACTACTACTACTACTACTACTACTACTACTACTACTACTACTACTACTACTACTTTTTCTTCCTCTTCTTCTTTTTGTACCCAAAAACACAGGTGGAAACAGGGGGAAGTAACAGAACCTAGAGAGGAACTAAGGCTTGGAGTGAGACCAGAACACCCACTCAAGTCTGAGTAAGGCATTGGTGCATCCCTCCACCCTGCAGCTACTAGCACACATTGCCCCCATGTTAGTTAAAGTTCAGGAGTCAAGGGTCCTTCCTTGTACCATGCACCGTCAAGCAATGGGGGCCAGCTAGGAAGACCCCAACAGGATCTTGAAAGTGATGCAAATATTCTGCCACTCGGTGTCACTGTTGCTCTTTGTGATATCTGCACGTACTGAAGCAACCGGTCGAACAAAGCTTGAGTCCAGTGGAACCTTTAAGACCAACAAGGTTTATTCTGGGTATAAGCTTTTGTGTGCATGCATGCTTCTTCAGGGGCTGCCCTCTCTCAGTTCTCATGGCCTTACAAAACATTTTACATACCTCTCAGCAGTCTCTAACCCTACAGGTTCTAAGAATCCTATTTCATGGCAAGGCATCCCCAGGGCCGCTGAACACCTTCCTGCATGGGAAGATGTCCTGCAGTGATTAATTTGGGACCAGAGAGGAACCCCAGAAGGCAGAGTCAAGTCCCAAGGGACAGAAGACTGGTCAGCTACCTGAGCACATGGCCTGGGCTTTCAAGCTGCTTTTCTTCTCACTCTCCTTGATGGATGTTGGCCAGGACTTGTGCCCCTGATGACTCTGCCCGCCTAAGAAGCCAATCAGAGCACAGGTTCCGTGGCTATGCACCTGGGCTAGATGCTTGCAGCTGTGGCTTTGTGGCTGAGCAGAATCTGAACTCAGGCCTTTCAGGACAAAGCCTGGTACTACACTGTCTGTGATCTTAGCAAAATTCTGATAAGGAAGTGCAGAATTTGGCATGTGGATTTAGGTTTCATTTCCCCCCTGAAAAGCCTTTTTGCTCTGTATGGGCAGAGAATTTAAGTTGGAAAACGCCATTCAGCAAGATACCTCCCAGTGGCTTTTTGGGCTTGGCATGTGCAGATGCCCTGTCTTGAGCATCAAACTGACACCCATGTTTGGACCTTCCACTGTCTCTTTCATCCCCCTCTCTGAAGGTACTCTGGGCACAGGGCTTACAGAGGAAGAAAAAGAGTTGGTACTTATATGCCGCTTTTTTCTACCCGAAGGAGTCTCAAAGCAGCTTACAGTTGCCTTCCCTTTCCTCTCCCCACAACAGACACCCTGTGGGGTGGGTGAGGCTGAGAGAGCGCTGATATCACTGCCCGGTCAAAACAGTTTTATCAGTGCTGTGGCGAGCCCAAGGTCACCCTGCTGGTTGCATGTAGAGGAGGAACTGGGAATCAAACTTGGCTCGCCCGATTAGAGGTCCGCACTCTCCAGTTGCCATTTGTGATGATAAGAACAATAAATTATGCCAACTTGGGGGGAGGGAATACCATCCTAAATCTTCCAGAAGCTGACACAGGGAATTAGAATTATAAGGACGCCCCATCCAAGCACAAGGCTCACAGAATTGGGATTCATTTGGTAAAGTCCGTTTCATTTCAGAAGGCACACCCTAGAGGGAGATGTAAACAGGACCCCTTACACATTTGTAGCTGGCATCAGCTCACCTCGTCGCTCGACAGTGGTGGGCCCAGTCTGCAGGGCTGCTGTTGCATCCCCTTCGGAAGCCGCATCCTCTTTTTCAGGTGTATTGGAGCTGCTAGACACTGCAGCTTCACTGGTGCTGGAACTGCCCTTTCGAGCTCGGAGCAGTGGAGGAGACCTGCAGGACAGGAAATGATGCAGTAGCTTTGCAGAGGCCACAAATAGGCTATCGTGTCTAACCGTTTGCTAAAAGGGGTGGGACTTCCTGCCCCACTTTTCCACCAATCCACTGGTGCAAACAGCAGATGACTGAGCCAGGGAGCCTGGCCACATGAGGAAGGAGAAGGGAAGCAGTATTCAGTAGAGAACTAGTGTGGGGTAGTGGTCACGGTCTTGTACCAGGAGCTGGCCAATCCAGGGCCCATTCTACACACATAGGATAATGCACTTTCAATGTGCTTTGGCAGCTGGATTTTCCTGGGCAGAACAGGAAAATCTACTTCTCAAGTGCATTGAATGTGCATTATCTATTGTGTGCAGACTAGGCCCAGATCTGCCACGGAAGCTCCCCAGGGGTAGAGATACAGATTACCTTTAACGGCATAACAACACAAATATGTGTAAGATATCCACAACTCGAGTAAACATACAAGGTACGCAAGAAGCCGAATGTATAACCTAAGATTTTGACAAGCACAGAGGATTAAACATTAACTTTGCACAAAGTACATTTGCAACCTTGGACAATCCAACATAGTTCTTCTCACTGAGCAGGACTTTGGTGATTTGTAGTTCATTTCTGTAAAACAGCAACTGTTTGGCTCTATGATCCTGAATTGGAGTACGCTGACTAGAGAGGGCTAGACGGACAAAAAAAATGTGAGGGAGGGTATCGGGTACCATAAACATGCAGAGAAAATCTCTCCGATGTTGGAGTTTGACAAAATCTGCCAAGAGTCACGTTCGAGAGAAAAACATTTAGGGCCTTTACGCACGGGGATCTTTGTTGCAAATTGGTCACTGAATGAAAAATCGCCATTTAAAATAGTGGAATTCGTCGTTATGCATACCTGCCTTTGTAGTGGAATCCAGTTGCGTTTTGTAGCGTTTCCCACAGGCTTCCGGTCTCGGCAGAAATCGCTAGAAAGGAAGCACTATTGCCGAGCTCATCCCGCCCCTGGCCGTCAAGCAGCCAATGGGCAGCCGTTAGCATGCTCCCAAACAGCCCCTTTCCCTTTAAGAAAGGTTTTTTTAAAAAAAAAAACACACCCATTGTAACGAATCTGTGTAGATTCGTTGCAACGGAGAGACCCATCCAGCTGCCTGGGGTGTTTGAGCTGTCGTTTGATCGTTTGATCGTTAACACGCTGCCTCCGAGTGAAAAAAATTTTGCAGATTGGTTTCAGGTGTGTGGCAGATTGTCTACGACGTCGTGCGTTAAGCCAAATCAATAGCGTTTCCAATTGGCAACCATTGTGCGATTTTGAAGCCGTGCAAAAAGGCCCCCAGTCTTGCCAGAAGCAAGCCCTTCCTTGCTTGAGTCCAAGGAGTAAAGGTAAGGCGGGAGAACCTTGTAAGATACAGGAATACCCCCCAATACCCCCCAATGCCTCAAGCTGATGTGCTGGTTACAGAAGCATCATTTTCCCGTGGGGATGGTAGGGCGGGAAGAATTTAGCAGGGAGCGGTCCTGTCACCTGCCTCAAACAGTTCCACCTAATAGAAGCAGAGACGACCCATCAGCCGAAGATGAGTAGACAAGAAAGAAATGTTCAAGCTGGCGATGGCAAAAACCTTATTCAAATAATAGAAGGAGTTCCTAGGTATAAAACCTCGTTTTCATATTTTACTTCATCAGTGGACTTATTTCTGAATTGGTCTTTGTTCAAGGATACTAACAAGGCCTTCAACACACTACCTTATATTTTATACCTTATATTTTATTTTTAAGCCATATAACTTGGGTCTATTAATATCAAAGGTCCATGAAGGTAAGATAGTTTTATACTTAGGGACTTGTTCCGTTGTTTGAATAAAGTTTTTGCCATCGCCAACTTGAACATTTCTTTCTTGTCTACTCCAGCAGTTCCAACAGCAGAGAGTTGCTTACACCATTGAGATAGTTGGTAGAATCAACCCTGTGGATTACATGGGAATCCAATTTGAAGTCTACACCCGAAGATCCCCCCTGGAGTGGAGGATCTTTCATTTCCTTGCTGCAAACAATGTTTGCTGCAAACAATGGAAAACAAGCTAGGGGAGGACCGCTACACTGCTTCTTGGAAATCTTCCTTGGCCAGACTCAAACTGGACACAATAGCAGTGGATTTGCCTCTTCTGAGCTTCCATCCGTGGTGTAACAAGGTAATGACTCCTGGGGATGCATGGAAACAAACGAGGCAGACATGGGACAAAGGGAAATAAAACTCTGAGGGCCATTCCGCACCGGGATCCATGTTGCAAATTGTTTGCGGAACGAAAAATCGCCATTTTAAATAGTGGAATTCGTCATTATGCATACCTTCCTTTGTAGTAGAATCCAGTTGCGTTTCTATCGTTTCCCACAGGTTTCTGGTCTCGGCAAAAATCGCTAGCCAGGAAGCGATATTGCTGAGCTGTATCCCACCCCTGGCCGTCAAGCAGCTAATGGGCGGCTGTTATCATGCTCCCAAACAGCCCCTTTCCCTTTAAGGAAGGTTTTTAAAAAAAAAACATGTTGCAACGAATCTGCGTTGATTCGTTGCAACGGAGAGACCCATCCAGCTTGCTGGTGATGTTTGAGCTGCCATTTCATCATTGCCACGCTCCCCCCCGAGTGAAACCCCCCCTCATGGACGCCATTTTCGGCCGAAAATAGTGTGAAAAATAAAGGGAAAATAAACCAGCAAACGGGCCTCTGTGTTGCTTGTGTTTGGTGACTTTAAACAGAGGGACTGCAGCCGGGGAAGCCTCGCTGGGTAAACAAAGGCTTGCCGGTGCGTTGATTTCCGCTCGCTCGGAGAAAGAAAAATGGCGATCGCTTCACCGGAAGATCAGAGGAGAGAGCCAGGGGGAAACTGCAACAATGGTAATGCACAGAACTTTTCTGCTAGTGTTGCAGATTGGTTGCAGGAGTGTAGCGCTTTCCGGAGAGTGAATCCACTTTTTGGGATTTCCCTGAAAGCGCTACAATGAAGCGCTTTTTGCGGATCGGTTTCAGGAGTGTTGCAGATTGTCAAGGACGTTGTGCATAACGGCAAAACTGTAGCAATTTCAATTAGTAACCATTGTGCTATTTTGGACGAATGCGGAACGGCCCTGAGCTGTCATTTTGCAGATGATGTTTATAGTTCTCCCACAGACTGTTGCGTTAAAGGAAGTTCAAGTTTTTATTTCCCAAGCCGAGTATCCGTCCATTCTCAGGGTACTTGGTTCTCTCTTCCTCTCTCAGTCTGACTGAGTCTGACTGATCTCCCAGGTTTGTTGTGAGGAAAACATGATAAATAGGAGAACTATGTCTAGAGAGCCCTAGAGAGCCAGATTGGTGTAGTGGTTAGGAGTGCGGACTTCTAATTGGCAAGCCAGGTTTGATTCTGCACTCCCTTACATGCAGCCAGTTGGGTGACCTTGTGGTCGCCACAGCGCTGATAAAGCTGTTCTGTCCTAGCAGTAATATGAGGGCTCTCTCAGCCTCACCCACCGCACAGGGTGTCTGTTGTGGGGAGAGGAAAGGGAAGGAAATTGGAAGCCGCTTTGAGACTCCTTCGGTTAGAGAAAAGCAGCATATAAGAATCGACCCTTCTTCTTCGAAGCTACTCAGAAGAACAGTGGGATAAAAATTTGCAAAATTCTGGTCTAATTTCTCTCTAAAAAGATAGCACAGAACTCTGAAAGGGGAACCAACACTACGCAAAAGAGAAGTTTCATGTAGAGTGGAATTAGAACTCAGGTCTCCTCCAGCCCTGAAGTATTACCCTCAGAGGTTATGGACATTTTTCTGGAAATAACAGTCATGCAAGCAGTGATTTCTACTAATCCTCTTTTCTCCAAAGCAGCGTGTATGTTTTCCTCCTCCTCCACTTTATCCTCACAACAGCCCTGTGAGGTGGGCTAGGATGAGAGAATTAGAAGAACAGCTCAAATGTTGCCCAGCAAACATCATGGCTGAGCGGTAATTCGAATGAGGGTACCCCTGTTCCTTCCTCCAGTCCATAAGTCCACCAATGAAAAAACAGCTTCTATGCACTTCTATGCACTTCAAACGTACTACAAAGGGTGGCAGAGATGCTAAACGGACACTGCAGTCCGCAGAGACACTGTTGGAAGAGTTAAAACTCACAAAGAGGAGGGCAGCAACAACTATGAACAGAAAGAGGAAGTATGCTCAAAAGAGCAGGAAATCTGTTGAGCCAATCAGGAGGAGATATTTTGAAAAAATATCAGGAAGGGTCTGATCTAACTACGCTAAATACCCATCTCCTCCAACAGCCCCTGCAGGACACCCTTTATATTTTGCTCAGTCACGCGTATTGCGGATCTTGCATCTGTCAACAGACATGAGAATGCAGCCTGGCGCATGGAACGTACCCGTTGTGTGCCATGTAGGGCTCGAAGTAGTACAGGGTCTCTGGTTCATCCCCCCTCTGCAGCCGCTTGGCAAGGGAGGCGTACTGCTGCCCTGGGTCGTAGAGTTTGCTGCTCTCACACAAGGTCTGGAAGTGGACTGGCAGGGGGGCTGTCTGGATGTGCATCAGCTGGTAGAAGGCTACAGTGGCCTGGAATCCAGAGGTGAAGAGACAACAAATCAGGAGCTTTGAAATCAACGTTTTTGAGGCCTACAAGAAATGGACGTCTGCCTTGAGGAAAGAAAGAAATCTTGATCTGGCATCCAGAAGCACAAGCAGAGGTTTGCGGGGCATTGGTTAGGCACAGAATTATGTTTACCGAGAGTCTCGGCCTCACCCGCCCCCCGCCCTCTCCTGAAATCCCTCTGGCTCAATTTTCTACTCCTCACAACTGTGAAGATCTGGCTGAGAGTGTATGAGCAATGTCCTTGAATTGCAAAACGTGGCAAATGCATATTCTGCAAATTATGCAAATTGGGCAATGGACACACTCTGCAGAACCTGATGCTACAATTTAATTTTTCTTTAAAAGACAGAACTCTTCGTTTCTGAGCTCAGCCACACACTGGATGGAAATATTAACACTCTTCTGCTCCCTGCTCCTGAATCATCAATGCAAAAGAAAGTACTTTTTTGATGCGAAACTAGATGGTGGAACTCACAGCCGCAGAACAGCTCTTCATAGAGGGCCTGAAAAGAGAATTAGACACATTCCTGGAGGGAGGATAGGTCTAACCCTGGTCACTCGCCACGATGGCTGAATGGATCCTCCAGGTTCAGAGGCAGTATACCAGCAGCAATAACGGCAGGAGGCAAGGGTAAAGAATCCATTCACAAGAAGGAGCATCCCGACTCACTTCCAGAAAGGACTCACCGATTTGATGATTTGGTCACTCTGCTTAACCACCTCGTGGATCTGCCGAAGGGCATTCACCTTGGTGTCCTCCAGCTCTTGCTTCTGGGTATTGGCATCGGCAATGCAGGTCCGGTACGTCGCCATGGCCTCGTCCGCCTAGAATCAGCAAGACATTAGCAAGGTGGAGAGGCAGGAGGCAGACCACAAGAGCACAGCATGTGGATGGGCACTCGCCTCCCAGCGATTCTCATTCAGGCCTTGGCTGAGGACAGGAGAATTCTTACCAACAAAAGACACATGAAGCTGCCTTATTCTGGATCAGATCCTTGGTTCAGACCAGCAGCCACTCTCCCAGGTCTTTCCCAGGAAAGGAATGGGAAGGCGACTGTAAACCGCTTTGAGCCTCCTTCAGGTAGGGGAAAGCGGCATATAAGAACCAACTCTTTTTCTTCTTCTTCTTCTTTCTTTCTTTCATCTGGCCTCCCAGTTGCTCCTTTTAAGCTGGAGGGGCCAAGGATTGAACCTGGGAGCTTCTGCATGCTGAGCAGAGACTGGGCCACTGGGCCACAGTACACAATTCCTCTTGTCTTAGTATCAAACCAAGCAGAATTCAGACAGAATCATATAATTAGGATTGGAAGGGACTTCCAGGGTTCATCTGGTCCAACCCCCTACAGAAAGCAGGAAATTTACAACTACCTGCCCACCCACAGTGACCCCAGTTCCATCCCCAGGTGATGCCCCCCCCCTAAAAAAAACCCAGAATCCCTGGCCAATCTGGCTTGGGGAAAATTCACCTCCTGATTCCAAATTTGCAATTGTCATTTCTCTGGGCATGCAAGAAAGGGCCACAAGAGTCAAGCACCAACAGAGTCCCTTCTGCCCACCCACTTACAATCTGTTTAATTCATAGAATCAACGTTATGTATCCTTTGTTTAAAAACTTCCAAAGAATGAGAACTCACCACTTCCTGAGGAAGCCTGTTCCACGGAGGAACCGTTCTCACTGTCGGAAACTTCTTCTGGATGTTTAGCTGCACTTTTGAATTAATTTCAACCCATTGGTTCTGGTCTGAACCTCTGAGGCAACAGAAAACAACTCTGCTCCATCTTCTACATGGCAGCCCCTCAAGTATTTGAAGATGGCTATCATATCACAGTCATCTTCTCTCCAGGCTAAACGGACCAAGCTTCCACAACTTTTCCTCATAAGATTTGGTCTCCAAACCCCTCACCGTCTTTATAACCCTCCTCTGGACACGCTCCAGTTTCTTTACATCTTTCTTCAGTTGTGGTGCCCAAAACTGAACACAGAACTCCCAAGTGAGATCTAACTAGAGCGGAGTAAAGCGGTAACATCATCTCGCGTGATCTGGACACGATACTCCGTTTGATGCAGCCCAAAATCCCATTTGCCTTTTTAGCCACTGAGTCACACTGCTGACTCATGTTCAGTGTCTGGTCTACTAAGACCCCCAGATCCTTTCCCCACGTCCTACTGCCAAGATGAGTCTCACCCATCCTATAGTGATGCCTGTGGTTTTCCCTACCTAAAGGCAGAGCTTTACATAGACCATTATTGAAATTCATCTTATTCCTTTTAGCCCAGTTTAACAGCCTGTCAAAATCATCTTGTCCTGAGAGGCAGGGGTAGTCAACCTGTGGTCCTCCAGATGTTCATGGACTACAATTCCCACGAGCCCCCTGCCAGCATTGGCAAATGCTGGCAGGGGCTCATGGGAATTGTAGTCCATGAACATCTGGAGGACCACAGGTTGACTACCCCTGCTGAGAGGCACCGAGAATAATCTCTGGATGCTAATGTTGTTTGTTGGCTTGCGCCAAAGGACAGCGATGGTAGTCAACTGGGTAAAGCCCAAGGTCCTCTTATTTATTTCTTGATTCATATACGGCCCCCTCAAGCCAGTCACTCTGGGGTGGTGTACAACTGGTGCCAGCCCAAAAGCAACCTGCTGGCTGAGCTCCAGCCACCTTTCTTCTGCAGCCCAACTGACTTGGGAAGTACTCCTTAAAAGAAACGCAGAGCGGTTGGATTCATAATGGGCACACCATCGTGGCACTCTGTTGGCATGCCGTGTTTCATGCTAGATATTACCATTTGTCCCAGGCTTGCTTAATTCAACTGGGAGGTACAAACCCCTCCCCACTGCCTATCTGTAACGCTGAGGTCTGGTAGGAAACCCAAAGGGCTCGAGTTGTATATTGACCTGGGCAACCACAGCCAGGCTTCTGCCTTAAGCTCCGGTCAGCAGGAAGTTTTCAAATCCAGATTCAACTTGCCTACGTTTTCCTCCCCAGCCCTTTTCTCCCAGCAGCCCCAGGCAGGATTACCAGTCTGCAGATGGGCCTGGACACACACAGACACCCCTCCCAAATTATGACTGGCAAGAGGGAGCTCTTCCACCAGGCATTTGCTTGAGGCCGACCGACTCAGAGCACCTGCTGGTCTCCCCAGACGCCTGCCCATGACTCTCCCAAAGTTACTGTTCATTGTTATTATATTATCATTGTGGTTTTGTAATCTTTTGATGTTTTTTGAAAGTTGTTTTGATGTTATAGTCTGCATAATGTTTCATGTCAGTTATAATGTTCTGTGTAAACCGCCCAGAGCTGCAAAGAAATGGGCGGTATAGAAATCTAAATAAAATATAAAATAAAATAAAAAAATAAAAAAATAAAAAAAATAAAAAATAAAAAAATAAAAAAATAAAAAAATAAAAAATAAAAAATAAAAAAATAAAAAAATAAAATAAAATAAAATAAAATAAAATAAAATAAAATAAAATAAAATAAAATAAAATTAAATTAAATTAAATTAAATTAAATTAAATTAAATTAAATTAAATTAAATTAAATTAGAAAATAAAAAAAATAAATCCAGATGACAGAGATCAGTCCCTCTTGAGGAAAGGGCTGCTTTGGAGGGTGATGGTACTCTAGGGAATGGTACTCTGCAAAGGTCCCTCTCCAGGCTCTATGCCCAAATCTCCAGGAATTCCCCATGCTGGAGTTGGCACCCCTATAATCTGCTGCCCACCTTGTTCCTGGCTTCATCCTCCTGCCGCCGCCTCTTGTCCAGGGCCTTGTTGGCAGCCGTGCTGCTGGCCGCTTGCTGCTCCTCTTCAGCTTTGACCGTCCCGGATTTCGCCTTCTCGAGTTCCTCTGAGCGCTGCATGTACATCTGCTTGGCTTTGCGCAGGTTGCTCTCAGCCTCTTGCTGCAGGGAAACACAGCAGCAGACCTCACTGCCTGGCAAGCGATGACCACCATGTCCCTCTCTGCTGCCACCCGTTGTCGTGAATTCTTACACTCCATTGCTGCCTGGACTGACGGCCCCATTTGCCCCCTGCAGGAAGGCTTCTTTCCCCAGTCCTAATCCAGGAAGCAGCCTTTGGCAAGGCATTCACCCTCCCACAAGCTGCCCTGCGGCCTGCTTTGCAGGACTGTCGTAAGAATTACTGAGCTGATGCCCGCAAATAGCTTGGAAAACACACTTCCATATGAGCATTGTTCACTATGAAGCCCTGAGCTGGCGGCCCCTCCCCAGTTCCCCAGTCTCTCCCTTCCATCACAGGGTTGCCGGCCTCCAGGCAGGGCCTAGAGATCTCCCAGAATTACAACTAATAATTACAACCTTGGAAGGCAGACCCTCTGGCATGATCCCCTGCACTGGTTCCTCTCCTCCCCAAACCCCACTCACCCAAGGCTCCACCCCCAATCTCCAAGAATGTCCCTGGGCTGGAACTAGCAATGCTACCCTCCCAGCTGTGCCCTGCTGTGCACCAAGAGAGGGCCTGGGCTTCCTACCAGCTTCCTCTGGGCTCGGTGCCACTGCTCCTTGATCTCTTTGCGCCGCTTCTCGTGCTCCAGGCGTCTTGCCGTCAGCGGCTGGGGTGGGGTGGGGTGGGGTGGGGTGGGGTTGGGGACAGGGAAGAGGAGAAATGCAAATGAGGAACAGGGCAGTCTTCCCAGCAACCCGGGACCAGCTATTGCAAATCCATGTCTTCTTCCCTTTCACTCTCTCCTTGAACTTGAGCAGATGTAGGGGTGGGAGAGGCAGGATTGTCTCTTTTAAATGTGAATCTGGCCCAGCCACATATGAACTAGATCAGGGGTTCCCAGTCTTTTTGCGGCTGCAGGCATTTTCAGAATGCTGACACAGGGTGGTGGGCAACACCACAAAATGGCTGCCAGGGGAGGCGGAGCCAACTACATGATGTCTGGGAGTGAAACCATGCATAACTCTAACAGTAACTCTTCAGCTGGCACATGGTCTATTTAGTCGCAGACCTTTTAAAATGAGCATAGTATTTTCTTGATTATACACGGTTCACTTTCAGCTGCACAGGGACAATCTGTGTGCTGCAACTTAAAAAAAAAATCTATTCAGGCAATCTCTGCTGGCCAATCAGAAGCCCTGCTAAGCAGAAGCTTCCATCTGACCTGTGGAATCCCCAGTTCTCGCCTAGAGATTCCTGGGTCTGGACAAGATGGGATGTTGTTTCGTTTTCATCTGCATGCCTACGATATTCAGTCTGATATGGTTAGATGGGTCGACTGACTAGAGAATTTATTGTCCTTTCCTGCCTCCTACATTCTTACCTCCCTGTTTGGGTTCTGTCCTTGGGTTTCACAGAGAGTTCCCAGCCACCTGGATAGTTTTCCTTTTAATGTTTCCCATGTTAACTGAACCCCACGAGTGGGGGCTGGACAAATATACTGTGTAACTGCACTGAAATTTCAGTGCTGACAATGTTTATGTTGGCATTAACTTGCTTGGTCTACAATAAAACCTCTCTTTTGCATCCAGTCAAAGACTGTGTTTTCTTGGCAACAAAGAAACCTGACGTTCTCCATGCCAAGCAGATGCTCTCCCACTGAGCCACAGCCCCTTTTCCTTCACAATAAGCCTGGGAGGAGGTTAGTCAGAGCCAGTGCCTGGCCCAACTGAGCTGCATGGCAGAGTGGGGTGATTTGAATGCAGGCCTTCCTCGTTCCAGTCCTTCAACTTATATTCTTAGCGGCCTGAGCAGGGTGGGGGGCAGACCTATCTCCCATGTTTCACTGGAGACTTCTTTACCTCCTGAAATCACCCTGTTTGGATCAGTGTACCCAAAGGTGGGGGAAATGTATTTATAGTGGGGTGGGGCAAATCAATGTACTTAATAAATAACAAATATTATTTGATTTATTCATTTTGTTACATTATATGTCATCTGCCTTTCTCACAGGGACTCAAGGTGCATTACACCTAGCAGGATGGGGCAGCCAATAAACCATGCCCGAGGACTGCAGAAGTCTGAAAGCAAGCAGAAAGAACTGGGGAAGAGCCAGAGGAACCTGAGACATGAAGGGGTGCAAAAATTGCCTCATAGGTCCCACTTACAATAAGCTATACACTGCACTGTCCCTCATCATTCATCCAACCAGGTTTGTGCAGTGCAATGCAGAAAAGCCCTCCTTGGTCCATCAGTCTGCCAGCAGCTCTCCATGGTCTCAGGCAGAAAAGGATCTTTCATATCACCTTCTGCTGGATTTTTAACTGGCAATGTCAGGGAAGGGAACCTACCACTCAATCGCCACAGTGCCACAGCCCCATCGTTTTGCCTAGCTCGTGAAAAACCAGGATGGTGGGAGCCTCCCTCAACTACTCAAACAGGTCTATCCACAAGGTGGGGCCCACAATAGAGGAAATACCTGGATGGGCAGTGGCTGACCTTGCCCTGTAGAAGGCCCCGTTGGGGTGAGCAAAGACAGAGGGGGAGCAGAGGGGGAGAGGCGGTCTTGGCAGACAGGAGAGTCCAAAGCCAGGAAGGGAAACTGGAACTATGCAGCAGAAGGCTACTCCATCAAAGGACACTTACACATTAGCTTATCTGGGGTAGTCAAACTGTGGCCCTCCAGATGTCCATGGACTACAATTCCCATCAGCCCCTGTCAGAACTGGCACCACACAATCTAAGCCAGTGGTTCTCACAAAGGCGCACAGCAGAGCGAGCAGCTTGGCCTGAAGGGCACCGCCACTGGCCACTCCTCCTGAAGGCACCTGCCAATTTATATACAATTTATAACCAATTTGTAGACAATCACAAACAATGGATCTTCATGCCATTGGTCAGTTTCTGCTTAATTTCAGTGCAGGAACCCTTGCATAATTTTATGGTTGGGGGTCACCACAACATGGGGAACTGTATTAGAGGGTCGCGGCATTAGGAAGGTTGAGGACCACTGCTCTAGGCCTTGTGCTCTATTCGCTGCCCAACACTGCAGGGGTGATCTCTCCCCAAACGCCCCCTCCCCCTGCTGCGATTACCTGCAAGAATGCTTCCACTCGCAAGCTGTTGGTGGATTGCAGACAGTTGGTGCTGTACTCCAGGTCTTGCTCCAGTGCCAGCGAATAGATGGAGAGCAGAGGCATGTCCCGCTGAGGAGTTGGCAACACAACACAATCCAGTCACACAGGGAGACTTGCCCTGGCCAAATACTGACTGGTTTCCTCCAAGGGTCCCTGGGCAGCCTGCATGGCTCCCGTTTTCCATCCTACTGTTACAACAACAACCCTGTATGGCAGGTCAGGCTGAGAGTGGCAGGTCCAAGGATGCTCAGTGACCTTCATGGACTTGAGGCTGGGCCTCCCTGCGCCCTGACCACTACAGGTGACCAGGAGAAGAAGAAGAATTGGTTCTTTACCAGAAGGAGTCTCAAAGCAGCCTACATTCGCCTTCCCTTTCCTCTCCCTTCAACAGACACTTCAGAATCATAGAGTTGGAAGGGATCTCCTGGGTCATCTAGTCCAACCCCCTGCACTATGCAGGACACTCACATCCCAATCGCTCATCCCCTGTAACCTGCTACCCCCTTGAGCCTACACAGAGGGAGGGAGGTGAGGCTGAGCGAGCCCCGATATCACTGCTCAGAGCAGCTTTTTCAGTGCTGTGGCCAGCTCAAGGTCACCCAGCTGGCTGCATGTGGGGGAGCAGGGAATCAAACCCGGCTCACCAGATTAGAAGTCCACACTCCTAACCACTACATCAAGAGGGCTCTCCAAGGCAGCTACCAAGCAAACCAGCTCTCCCCCCCCCCCCCCCGCATGCTTCTGTGTCTCCTGGTCGCCTGCTGCTTTGCTTATCCGGCCTGTGGTCTGCTCATGACAGAGTCTCTGCCGAGATGCAGACTGTGCAGGAACCTGGTTAGTGTTAGCCATTGTCTGTGAGCAAGAGGCAACCACTGACAGTCAGAAAAAAGGGTTGACACTTGTTCCTGTGGGAACACGCAGTTGTGGGTCATGAGGTTTGGTTATTGGTCTGCAAAGTGTTTAGTTACCATTGCTAACCTGCAGTTCTCACCCACGCAAGTGACCAGAGAAGTAATTCTCCTTCTGGCCTTTGTTTTTCTCTGAGACTGCTTTGGACAGTGAGAGAGAGCCATATTGGAGTTCAGCCAAGTAACACCTAAGGCTTAAAAGCTCCTCCATGAGCTATAGAAAGCTATGCTTTTTCTTGTTTTATTCCCAAATTCCCCTACCCTAATAGTCTAGTAAAATATGATTTTTAACACTGCCTTGTCTGGTATTAACTCTGTTAATATTTTTATACAAAATATCCAACAGTTAGAGCATCAGGCGAGGGCTGGAGAGACCCACATTCAAATTTTCATGGGATCGCCCACCCCAGGGGGTGACTCTGGGCTACCCAGAACAGCCTAGCAGGGTTGTTGTAAAAATAAAACAGCAGAGCTGAGAATTAAGTAGGCTATTCTGAGCTCTTTGCAGGAGGCATGGATGGACAGAGGGATAAACAGATAGATCAATAGAAAGATAAAATTAGAGCATTCTTTGTTGTTGAAGATGATGGAGTGACATTGAAAGGGGGACTCTTCAGTCCTGGGCGGGGAGGTTGAAATGTGTATTTTGCATTCCCAAGACTGTTGCCACAGTTGCATTCTGGGTGGCACCTGGATTTGTCCTGTTATTACACCATCTCCAGAAGACCAAGTTCACTTCCCTAGGAGAACATGGCTGCTTTGGAGAAGGGACTCTATGGCTTTACAACTTATCTAGTCTCCTCCCTACCTCAAAACCTGCCCTCCACTGGCACCATCCCCAAAATCACTAAGCATTCCCCAACTTAGAGCTGGCAACTAAGAACACAGGCTACAGTCACCAACCCCCTGGTGGATCCTGGAGGTTTCCAGGAATTACAACTCATGTTCAGCCAACAGAGATCAGTTCTCTGGAGGAAACGGAGAGTGGATTCCAAGCCATTGTCTCAAACCTGAGGTCTCACCTGTCTCCAAACCTTGCTCTGCCCAGGCTCCACTCCCAGATCTCCAGTAACTTCCTAACCTGGAGGTGGCAACTTGTATGCAGACCTACCTCCTGAGTGATGGGGGGCTTGCAAGTGTTCACCATCTTCTGAATTCCTTTGGCAAACTCAATTTCTGGAAGGAAAAAAGAAGGAGCAGTCAGGATGGAGAAGGAGGTCCCGCACACAAAAAAGAGAGGTTGTTTTCGTTCTTTGGTTGATAAAATTAGGCGGGGTGTTGAGAAATCCGGTGGGGAAAATTATTTTCCTGCTGTCCTCTCACAAAAAATCTGTATTTCCTTTTGAGGAGGACAAAACCAGGACAGACAAAAGAAAATACGTCTTGAGCACATTTCCCCTTTCAAGAGAAGAGAAGTAGGAATTGTCTTCATGGACAATGGGATGCTTCAAAACCCCACCATAGTATGGCTAGGCCCAGCAGTCTCCCCTCCTCCTCCTCCGGCTCACCCAGGGTGTTCCTCTTCTCCAGGTAGGCAATGAGATTCTTCATGTACTTGGAGATATTCTTAGCATATTGGAGGGCAATTTCCACCCCTCCTTCAGATTTCTGGAGAAGGATATCAACCTCTTCCATTGATAGGCAATCTGTAAGACGCGGTAGATAACCAGAGAAGAAGGATAAGACAACAAAATCAGATTCCAGTAGCACCTTTAAGACCAACAAGGATATATTCAAGGTGTGAGCTTTCGAGTGCAAGAACTTTCCCTCAGATTATGAACTACCATTATGACGTGGGAATATGTAAGCAAAAGTTAATCCTGTTAAATTAGTAAACTGTGTCACAGCATCCAAATACCGCCATATGATAGATAATTCTTTGCTAAAACAGCCAGAGAAGAGGGGTAAGGTTTATACGTGGTGGCACAAACAGTACTTTCAATGTTATACCATATTGTTCCATGTTCTAAGTCAGGAGTTCCCCAGTTTGCTGTAGTGGTTAGGAGTGCGGACTTCTAATCTGGCATGCTGGGTTCGATTCTGCACTCCCCCACATGCAGCCAGCTGGGTGACCTTGGGCTCATCACGGCACTGATAAAGCTGTTCTGACCGGGCAGTGATATCAGAGCTCTCTCAGCCTCACCCACCCCACAGGGTGTCTGTTGTGGGGAGAGGAACGGGGAGGCGACTGTAAGCCGCTTTGAGCCTCCTTCGGGTAGAGAAAAGCTGCATAGAAGAACCAACTCTTCTTCTTCTTCAGTGATATCAGGGCTCTCTCAGCCTCACCCACCCCACAGGATGTCTGTTGTGGGGAGAGGAACGGGGAGGCGACTGTAAGCCGCTTTGAGCCTCCTTCGGGTAGAGAAAAGCTGCATAGAAGAACCAACTCTTCTTCTTCTTCAGTGATATCAGGGCTCTCTCAGCCTCACCCACCTCACAGGGTTGTGGGGAGAGGGAAGAGAAGGCGACTGTAAGCCGCTTTGAGCCTCCTTTGGGTAGGGAAAAGCGGCATATAGGAACCAACTCTTCTTCTTCATCTTTTCGACTTTGTGGACACCTTTGAAATTCAGACACAGCATAGTTGGTGCTGACACAAATAGCTACCACAGAAGGCAGAGCCAGCCAAAAAACGGCAGCTGACATTTTCTCTCAGTCATGCTCTGAAGATCCTTTTGTCGAGCCTTGTTTCCAAATCAACATTTTTAAAGACCTGCACAGCCGGTCAAATCTCCATTGGCCAAGAGCCTTACCTGGCCCCACTCACCATTAACCCTTGTGGCGGGGGGGGGGCAACAAGAATGGTATCATCTGGTGTCATGGAGACCATGGACCTGCCATTGGGAACCCCCCTTCTAAAACAGTAAATGAAATGGTTGTCATAGGACACAGATTCCAGTAGAGAAAATTTTGGCAGGCCCCCAGGGAAAAGAGCCTTAGGAGATGCCGTCCTTTTCACTGGAGAGAGAGGCTCATTTCAGAAAGCTTACAAAGCCAGGATTAAACTGATCTGTGGCAACTGAAGAAGAGCTGAGTTTTTTTGTACCCCGCTTTTCACTACCCGAAGGAGTCTCAAAGCAGCTTACAATCACCTTCCCTTCCTCTCCCCCACACAGGAGACACCCTGTGAGGTAGGTGAGACTGAGAGAGCTCTGAGAAGGTCACCCAGTTGGCTGTATGTGGAGAAGGAGTGGGGAATCGAACCCGGCTCTTCACCACTACACCAAGCTGCATAAGTAACTGTGACTTACGGTTGCTGGCCAGGGGAACTGGAGGGGGGGGAGGAAGGCGTCAGTCAGTATGACGGTGGAAAACCTGGCAGTGGAGTTCCAGCATCGTGCAATGCTGATTCCCCTTTCCATTTTGCTCCTGTTTCTCCCCTGGGCAGCAGCAGGGCATGGGCAGCTAGTCTCCTGGCAAAGGCATGGGCAGCTAGTCTCCTGGCAAAGCTGGCAACCTGGCCATGCCCTTTGTGGCTAGTGAGAGTCCATCAAACCACAGTCTTCAGTGGGTTGATTAAGCACAGTTAGCTCACTCTGTGGCACACCAGTGGAATGACCTTTGCCTCTTCCCCCACTATAGAGACCCTTGGCCCACAAACCAGCAGTTGACAAAGCAAACCAAGATGTGATGCTCATCTGTGAGCTGTAGGGTTGCCTGATATCTCAGGACAAGGGTAGTCAACCTGTGGTCCTCCAGATGTTCATGGGAATTGTAGTCCATGAGCATCTGGAGGACCACAGGTTGACTACCCCTGTCCCAGGAGATTCAGGTGGGGGATATGGGAGAGGAAACATTCGATGAGGTGTTAACATTGTTGGGATCACTGAAGTTGTTTTGTTTAGAACCACAGCTGAATTGTTATTGTTGTATATTGACTATGTTGTATGTTGACTCATTCCATGTATCCCCCTATGATCTTGTATGTAAACCGCCCTGAGCCATATGGAATGGCGGTATAGAAATCAAACAAACAAATAAATAAATCATGCCCAGGTGAGGACCTGAAAATTACTCCTCCCCATTGGGCGACGTGGTAAGCCGAAGCTATGTTGCCGCATCTGCCGGGTTGTGCACCACCCCCTGCCACTTGTCCAGCTGTGATGTCAGGGAAAGCCACATGGGGACAGGATCCTGGGAAGCCCCAAGAACTGAAATTTCAGGAACTAATCCCAGTCAAAAGGAGTCAAGGCTGTTTTAGTGATGTCCGTAGTGAGTCAGAGATTAAAAGTCTGAAATTTCCGATACACCTCAAAGGCCTACAGATCCTGCATCGAATAAAGGATGTCCAAGTGGATATTTACTTGCATTGAAGTCTTCCATGCCTGTAGGGATCTCGTCTGTCCCCTGTCCAGTTATCCTGGAGTATATATTTTCCATAGACTGCAGTGATCAGAAAAACAGAGAAAGCATTTATTGAGAAGGCTATTGTAGATTTATCTACTTGATTTGTCCCCTGCCTTTCTTTTCAAAATGGCTTGCAGTGTTCTGCTCTATCCTTGTGTTATCTTCACCACCCTGTGAGGTAGGAGAGGCTGACTTCACCCAGCAACGGTCTCAAATCTAACTAGATTGTATGTTTCCCTTCTTCAGAGGAGCTCAGAATGGCATATATAATCCCGACTTCCTTCATTTTATCCTCCCAGTAACCCTGTGAGGTGAGCCAGGGTGAGAGAGAGAGACAGAAAGAGAGGATGTACACAACCACCGCCACTCCAGCTGCTCACCACCAGCCTGCCCGGCAGCAAGGTGCTCTCCCGGCCTCGCCACCAGGGGCTGGCTGGCCGCCATGGCATCCATGAGCACCATGCTGGGCACCTCTGCTCTATGGTATACCATAAATTCTAGGTGAGATCCATCCCCAAACTCCTCCTCCATAAGCTCCACCCCCCAATCTCTCTAGGAATTTTACAATCCTAAGAATTTCCCAAGCTGTGATGTGAAGCTAAAATAGACATAGCAACCCAGACCACCCTCCCCCCCAGGCCTCGGTCATTGAGCAGAGTTCCCTGTTGCACCTCACCTGATTATGGTCAGTAAGAGGGATCGAGAGCAGTGTACTGCAATCCACTTCTCCCATGAGGAATTCAGATACTCTGAAAAAGAATTAATACATCATCCCCTTTTCTTTCTTGATCAGAATAAAGTGAGTCAGTGCCAAAGTGCCACAACACAAATGTTTTGGGAAGCGTGCCTGTTTTGCAGTCTTGCGTAGATAACCAGGGTTATAACGCATTGGACAAATGTCTCATAAGAGTTCAATTCCACCAGAGTTTAATGCTGCCCTTTTGAAAAGTGTGTAAACATAATAGCGGGTATATTATTTCCCCAGGTGAAGAATGTGTCTGAAAGGGTGACCCACAAAGGGTTAAACTATCAAATAATAGTTATCAAATAATAACTATCAAATAATAAATAACTATCCAATAATGAAGAAGAAGGAGGAGTAGTAGTTGGGTCTTATGCGCTGCTTTTCTCTACCTGAAGGAGTCTCAAAGCGGCTTACATTCGCCTTCCCTTTCCTCTTCCCACAACAGACACCCTGTGAGGTGGGTGAGGCTGAAAGAGCCCTGATATTCCTGCTCGGTCAGAATAGTTTTATCAGTGCTGTAGGGAACCCAAGATCACCCAGCTGGCTGCATGCAGGGGAGTGCAGAATTCAACCCAGTATGCCAGACTGGAAGTCCACACTCGTAACCACTATGCCAAACTGGCTCTCCCACTACACCAAGGGTGGAATGATGCTGCAAAAGAATAAAAGCATCAGGGTAGGAATAAAAATAACGACTGCTCAAAGAAAAGAAGGGCAATGCATTTGGGAAGCCTTGCTAGTGCCTTAGTGCCTTAAAAGACGCTTGCTCCTGGGAAGGAAAGCTATGACAAATCTAGACAGCATCCTAAAAAGCAAAGACATTACGCTGCCAACAAAAGTGCGTTTAGTCAAGGCTATGGTGTTCCCAGTTGCAATGTATGGCTGCGAAAGTTGGACCATAAGGAAGGCCGAGCGTCAAAGAATTGAGGCTTTTGAACTCTGGTGCTGGAGAAGACTCTTGCGAGTCCCTTGGACTGCAAGGCGAACAAACCGGTCAGTCCTAGAGGAGATCAGCCCGGACTGCTCCTTAGAAGGCCAGATCCTGAAGATGAAACTCAAATACTTTGTCCACCTCATGAGAAGGAAGGACTCCCTGGCGAAGAGCCTAATGCTGGGAGCGATCGAGGGCAAAAGAAGAGCGATCGAACATATTAGCGAGTATATTACTTCCCCAGGTGAAGAATGTGTCTGAAAGGGTGACCCACAAAGGGTTAAAATAACTATCAAATAATAAATAACTAATAATGAAGGAGGAGGAGGAGGAGGAGGAGGAGGAGGAGTTGGGTCTTATATGCCGCTTTTCTCTATCCAAAGGAGTCTCAAAGCGGCTTACATTCGCCTTCCCTTTCCTCTTCCCACAACAGACACCCTGTCAAGTAGGTGAGGCTGAGAGAGCCCTGATATTACGGAAGAAGAAGAAGAATTGTTTCTTATATGCCTCTTTTCTCTACCTGAAGGAGTCTCAAAGCAGCTTACAGTCGCCTTCTCTTTCCACTCCCCACAACAGACACCCTGTGAGGTGGGTGAGGCTGAGAGAGCCCTGATATCACTGAAGAAGAAGAGTTGGTTCGTATATGCGGCTTTTCTCTACCCGAAGGACTCTCAAAGCGGCTTACAGTCGCCTTCCCTTTCCTCTCCCCACAACAGACACCCTGTGAGGTGGGTGAGGCTGAGAGAGCCCTGATATCACTGCTCAGTCAGAACAGTTTTATCAGTGCTGTGGCGTACCCAAGGTCACCTAGCTGGCTGCATGCAGGGGAGTGCAGAATTGAACCTAGCATGCCAGATTAGAAGTCCACACTCCTAACCACTGCCAAACTGGCTCTCCCACTACAACCAAGGGTGGAATGATGCTGCAAAAGAATAAAAGCATCAGGGTAGGAATAAAAATAACGACTGCTCAAAGAAAAGAAGGGCAATGCATTTGGGAAGCCTTGCTAATGCCTTAGCTGTTAAGATAGGTCACCAAGCTCTACAGTTGCGTTTTGAGATGAAAAAATTTCCACAGATCAGCAAATAATGGAATGCAGATCGGGACTGGAGCAAAGAAATTAAAAGAAGCTTGCTTCCTGGGGAGGAAAGCTATGGCAAATCTAGACAGCATCCTATAAAGCAGAGACATCACCCTGCCAACAAAAGTGCGTCTAGTCAAGGCTATCGTCTTCCCAGTTGCAATGTATGGCTGTGAAAGTTGGACCATAAGGAAGGCCGAGCGTCAAAGAATTGAGGCTTTTGAACTCTGGTGCTGGAGAAGACTCTTGCGAGTCCCTTGGACTGCAAGGCGAACAAACCGGTCAGTCCTAGAGGAGATCAGCCCGGACTGCTCCTTAGAAGGCCAGATCCTGAAGATGAAACTCAAATACTTTGTCCACCTCATGAGAAGGAAGGACTCCCTGGAGAAGAGCCTAATGCTGGGAGCGATCGAGGGCAAAAGAAGGAGGGGATGACAGAGAATTAGGTGGCTGGATGGAGTCCCTGAAGCAGTCGGTGCAAACTTAAATGGACTCTGGGGAATGGGAGAGGACAGGAAGGCCTGAAGGATCATTGTCCACGGTGTCGTGATGGGTCGGACACGACTTCGCACCTAACAACAACAACAACAAATGGCTACACAGTGTCTGAATTGGCTGCTATTTATTATTATTCATTCATGTATTTAAAACATTTATTAGCCACCCTTCTACCTCACAGGAACAAGGTGGCTTACAATGTAAACAGTAGGCTGGGTGTGAGAACGACTGGCTGCCTCATTTTTTCACACTGCACAATCAGGTCGACTGTGGGAAAGGGAAATTGGCACCCAAATCTGGGTTCAAAGGATAGGGACCAGAGAGTAGATCTACCTGTGTTTTCTATTGTTCCTTGTTTTTGACAATGCCTATCTGCAACACTGACTACCTAGATCAGTGGTTCTCAACCTGGGGGTCGAGACCCCCTTGGGGGTCAAATGGCCCTTTCACAGAGTTCTCGGCAGGGCAAGCAGCTTGGCTGGGGGGGCATCCACACAACAGCCTTGCGGGGTAGATCGAGAGAGCATTTGTCTGTCTGGAGCAGCGGAAAAGAGTGAGATCGGCATGGTGGGACCAGAGGCAGAACTGACCTGAGAAACCCCCGGGGAAAAAGCCAATTTATGAACAATGGATCTCCATGCCTTTGGTCAGTTTCGGTTTAATTTCTGTGAAAGAACCCTTGCATAATTTTATGGTTGGGGGTCACCACCACATGAGGAACTATATTAAAGGGTCGTGGCATTAGGACCAAAATGGCTACTCGCTTGAATCTAGAATTAGGAAGGTTGAGAACCACTGACCTAGATGCCGCCTTGCCCTAATTAGGTTTTCCCCACACATTCCTGTGTGTTTGGCTTAGAAGGTCTGGTTCAGGACTGCACCCCAGGGTTGTGACACCTTGGGTAAGTCAAATGGAATTCTCCAGTTTGATTTTTTTTAATTCTTACCCTTACTCAGAGCAGTAGCTCAGTACATCTTAACTCTCGCAACAGTGAAAAAGAAACTGGGCGAGAGGGGCAGCCTGCCCATGGAGCCTGTGCCCGGAGAAACCACCCCCACACTGGCTACGCAGGGTGACGCACCCCCATTTTAGGAATTTCAAAGCTAGGACCAAGTTAGAAACAAAACGTCCACAGCCAGCCTGTGCAGATGCAGTAGCAATGGGTCTCAAATGCAGTCCATATAAAGAAACACCGTTGGTTTCCCGAGGAAATATACCCAAAAGCAAACGAAACCAATAGGCAAAAAGTGGTTATCTTCTTGCAACTGAAGAAATGACCCCTTTACTGAAGAGCTATTGCCAATGTGATATGCTTTACCTGTATAATTGAAATTAATACTGGTGATGTTAAATCTTTATATTAAGACTATAACTGCAACCACCGAAGAAGAAACAGAAAGCGGGATTGAATATCCGGGACCCCGTTCTGGTTGCAAAAACATTTAAATAATCTAGGACAGTGGTCCCCAACCTTTTTATCACCGGGGACCGGTCAACGCTTGACAATTTTACTGAGGCCTGGGGAGGGGGGGGATAGTCTTTGCCGAGGAACATTGCTGCCGCCTGAGCCCCTGCTCCGCTTGCTTTCCCGCCAGTGCCCCTGACTTCCCGTCTGCCCACTGGGGGGCGCTGCCAGCACCATCTGCTCAGTTCCACGCCAAGGGGGAGCCCCAGCCACCGGTACTGGTCTCCGGACCAGGGGTTGGAGACCATTGAACTAGGACTGCATTTAATACATTGTAAGAAGATACCACTTTTTGCCTATTGGATTCATTTGCTTTTGTAGCATTGTGTCTCTGCATCAGAAGAGGGAAAATGAAACAACAAAATAGCAAGAACACTTGGGTGGGTTCACACTTAAATTTCCACACACACTGGAATGATGGGAAGGCGTGATGGGGCAAGTCAGTGCAGGGTCCTTGCTGTCAGATTCAGATTCCTTTAATGGCATAAGATTTGATATACATAAAACGAAATTTAAAACAGAAACAAATCCCTGCTATAGACATATGGACAACAGTAATATGGACAACAGTAATAAAGCCTTATGTTGTACAGCCGATCTGCAGCAGAGAAAGATTGGTTCTCGAAATAATTGACAGAATTTTTGCACTATCTGAGAAGGCTCCTTTACACTCAACAACATTTTCACTAGATGTTTCTCATCGATGCACAGATACTCCAGTTTTCCCATAAAAGCCCCCAGATAATGAGGGAACATCTGAAATTTGGGGCAGTTGAATAATAGGTGGCCAAGGGAATCAGGTGCATTGCACCCGTGCAGACAGCTTCTCTCATTTCGAGGGATTTGAAGGAAGCGTCCTCTTGATAGGGTTGAAGGGAAGATGTTTAGGCACGCAAGGAGAAAGGCCCTTTTTAGAGAATAGTCATCTAGCCTTTGAAGATATAGGGACATTGATTTATAAGACCAGGGGATGCCCCAGTGGCCTGGTGAACAGATCCTGTGGGTTGATGTGCCTATTATCTGAATATCCTGGTCTTTTTGTGATCAGCTTCAGGACTGCGCTCTCATCATAATTGACTAGAGTAGATAAATCTAATCCTAAACCACAATCTGTGCTGTCAACCAAGGCATTAGTCTTTCAGGGTGAAAAATGCCTTGAAACGGCAGCTGACTGATGGAGGCCCCGTCGTGTTCTCAAGGGAAGAGTCGAACGGAGGTGGTTTGACTTTGCCTGGTTCTGGGTAGCAACCTCGACTTCCATGACAGCCTCCCATCCAAGCACTAACCTGGGCTGGCCCTGCTTAGCGTATGAGATTGGACATGATCCGGCTATCCTGGGCCATCATCAAAGTCAGGGACATGCATTCACTTACGTGCTGCTGAATGAGACCGCAATGGTCTCCAGGGCCTTTTCAAATTCCCGTTTGTCTCCGTCATTCTTTTCTTCGTAATTGAAGACTGCCAAGTGGGGAGAAAAAAACAGCATCAAACTCCTTCCCCCGCACATTGCATCCCTTTGCACCAAAGACATCCCAAAAGATGCAGTACAGGCCTTTTCAGGATTATACCAGCTTCCATGTTTTTCAACATTTCCCTGCTCTTTTGTTAAAATCTGGCTACCTATCCATTGATGAATAAGCTTTTCAAGTAATTTCAACACAGAACCCAGCAAATTTCAACACAGAGCCCAGCTCGGGGGAACAAACTCTAGGGTGCATGCCTCAGTGGTCCGCCCTGCCTCCCCGCCCCCCAGCTGGGGAGCTGCCTATAGCAGCCAGGATCCGTGAAGAGCCCCACAGGTCCCACAGTAGGTTTCCTCCATCCCCGCCCAAAGAGAGCTCATCAAGGATGCCGGCAATGGAGGGATGTGCAGCAGCAACAGCAAGGCTCCAGAGCATGTCCCACACTCACCAGGGCATGTCCCAGCACCCACCCTCCCTCTCCTTGGCCAGCCCCCGCCGGAGGGATGGACCAGCCCTATTGCAGCAGCCTCCCGCAGCTATGGCCACCCAGGCCAGAAGGGGTGGGGTCAGCGACACTGTAGAGCAGGGTGTGGATCTTGTGTCCATGGAGAGACTTCGCATTCTAAATAAATAAACTCTTTGAAATAATGTTTCTTTATTGGAACTGCAAATAACTTCATTGAAGGCATAGTCAGAACTGACTCACAAAGCATAGGATAAGCAATCTAGAGCTTTTCTGGTCCTGGCCCCAACTTGGCTGGAATGAGCTCCCAGAAGGGCTGAGGGACCTGATGGACTTGCCAACGTTCCGCAGGGCCTGTAAAATGGAGCTCTTCCGCCAGACGTTTGGTTGAGGCTGGGCCAGGAAGAATGGCTCCCTCCCTGTATGGGCCATGGAAATCTGGCAGCTCAGATCCTCCCAGAAGCTACCTCCTGGAGGGTTGATGGCTGTGCATGTGGGGGTTGGGGGGTGGGGAATGGAGTAGGTACCCTGCAGGTAGTGATTGCCACCATCTGGGTTGTGCATGGGTATTGTTTTTATGTGGGGCTTTTAAATGTATGTAAACCGCCACAAGACAGCTGGGCTGGGAGTGGCAATCAATCAATCAATCAACCAATCAATCAGAGGACAATGTTGGAGCAGCCTGAAAGGATGCAGATAAGGTTTAGATTTTAACAGTGTTTATGTTGTCTCTGAGCCTCTTGTGGCGCAGAGTGGTAAGGCAACGACATGCTGTCTGAAGCTGTCTGCCCATGAAGTTGGGAGTTCGATCCCAGCAGCCGGCTCAGCCTTCCATCCTTCCGAGGTCGGTCAAATGAGTACCCAGCTTGCTGGGGGGTAAACGGTAATGACTGGGGAAGGCACTGGCAAACCACCCTGTATTGAGTCTGCCATTAGATTGGCATTAGAGGGCATCACCCCAAGGGTCAGACATGACTTGGTGCTTGCACAGGGGTTACCTTTACCTTTACCTTATGTGATGAGAGAGGAGGTCTTATCAATCAAATAATAAATAAATAAATGTATTAAAAATTGTCTCCCCCCCGCCCAGGTAGATTCCTTTCCACCCAGAAGGTTTAAAAAAATTCAAGGACCCAACGTTTACCAAACTAGCCAAGTTTACTGAAGGAGCAAACGGAATCGCTAACCAAGAAAGGTCCATTAAATGTGTTGCTTTATTAATTGGAGCATGACTTATCATTGGGCAATGTTGCAGATGTATCTTGAAAGGCATCTGAAACCACCAGGGTCAATGTGCACGTGTGGTGGTGCAATGTGTATGTTCCCCAAATTTACTTCCTGCTAAAAGAGCATCACTGCTACATAAGCTGCTTGGCAGAGTAAACAAACCCTTGGTGGGGTGTTGTGGTTCAGAACACCGGATGCTCGAGCAGCTAAGTGCAACTCATGTTTTGTTGAGAGAGAGCGATTGTGCCAGCCGCTCCCTCCTTCCGCCTTTCCTGCCATCACAGGCCCCTCCGTCCTGAACCCAAAAAGGCAGCTTCACACATCCTCAGTCAACACAGGAAGAATTTGGGGCCCAACAAGATATTAGAGAATGGACATATGAAGCCACCTCCTACTGAGTCAGATCCATTTGGTCCAGCCCTTTTGACTGGTAGTGACACGCCAGGGTCTAGATTGGCCTCTTTTAAACTTTTGACTGTGGAGGAACCTCTGAAATAAATGTTCAGGGTTCAAGGATCCCAGAAAGAAGGGCAGGACCTGAGAAGACAAACCCTCCAGACCACACCACAACTGACCACCACCACCCCTTTGATTCTTACGCCCATTGAGCCCTCTGGACAGAGGGGGCTAGTTCCCTAGCTTGTGGCCAAGTCCATTAAAGCAGGAGGCAAAGGGCTGAAGGTCCTCTCCCAGAACTCCCTTGGAGCCCCAGGAGTCTGCAGACTCCTGGTTGGGAATCCCTGGTCTAGACAGAAACATAGAAACAGGGCTGGAAAGGCTCCTCAAGGGCCATCAATTCCCTGCACAGTTCAGGAGATTCACAGCGACCGCCCCCTCTACTTCCCAAGTGACCCCTGCTCTATGCAAAGAGGAAGAAAAAAAATTCCAGACCCCTGGGTCAATCTCACTGTAGGAAAGGGCCACAAAAGCTAAGAACAGACTCATCGCTTCCTGTCCTCCCTCTCATAATATGCCTAAATTTATAGTGAGTCACAGGATTGGCATTAGATGGCCATCTAGCCTCTGCTTAAAAACCTGCAAAGGAGAACGACCCACCACCTCCCAAGGAGGAGGAGGAGGAGAAGGAAGAAGAAGAAGAGGTAGAAGAAGAGGTAGAAGAAGAAGAAGAAGAAGAAGAAGAAGAAGAAGAAGAAGAGTTGGTTCTTACATGCCACTTTTCTCTACCCAAAGGAGTCTCAAAGCTTGCTGAGTGCAGGCAAATATCTTATTTTTTTTTAAGAGACTTGGGGGGCGGGGAAAGCACATATTATTTCAACCTGGTGTTCTTTGTGGGTTTAATTGGGTCCTCCTTTTTCCTGTGTTTGAAGCTGGGGGCAACTTTCAGTCGTGTCCGACTCCTGGCAACCCCATGGCACAGCTGTCTCCAGGATCTCCGATCCCGCACTGCCTCCCTCAGCCGTGTAATGCTCTGGCTGGTGTCCACCTCAATCACATCCATCCACCACACTCTCTGTAAGCCTGTTTTGCATTTCCCACTGACCAATCCTAGCATAATCGCTTTCTCCATTGAGTTGGATCCCATGATGTGGCCAAAGTCAGTGAGCCGGAGTTTCGTGATTTTGCCTAGTAATGATGTATCAGGCTTTATGTGCTGTAGTATTCCCTTGTTTGTGACTTTTGCTGTTCGTGGAACCCACAGAAGCCTTCTCCGACACCAGCATTCAAATGAATCGATTCCTCTCTGGTACGATTTTTTTCATCGTCCAACTTTCACGGCCAAAAGTGGCTACTGGAAATATGAGAGATCTAACTAACCTAAATTTGGTAGTCTGGCTTATCCTAGTTTTCCATGTTCGGTTCAAGCTCTCATTGCTGGGCGACCCAGAGCAATTAAACGTTTTATTTCCATACTGCAATCGCCACTCACGTCAATTTGTGATCCAAGAAAAATGAATTCTTGAACGCATTCGATCTCTTCACCATCAATTGTAATTGTGACATGTCTGTTTTTTGTTTTGTTTTTTTTGCAGTGGTCATTATTTTTGTCATTTTTGGTGGTAGTACATACTACAAGAGAATACCAAGACTTCACTGGAAAACCTCTAAACAACCCCCCCCCCCTTCCCCAATATATACAGATAGAGAACAATAGATCTACAAACAGCTGCAGGTGATTGGATGTGTGGCAATTTGAACTGATTGGATCCATGGAGGATCCTGCCATGAGCCAACCAGTCAGGCTGCAGATATTGGATATGAATCTACTATCTCCCATGTGGAAGCCAACCAGCCAGGAGTCAATTGGTGGCTCCCAATCTCAATCCTGCTTCAAATCTCATGTTTGGTCCTTGGCAGGAAGCCCTCAGTAGGACTTTAATTTCCTACGTGAGTTTTTAGAAATGCTCAGGTCTTTAGAAAGCTGTTTATTGTGCCACCTGGCTTCTTTATGTTCTTCCCATTTTTCTTTCTCATTACTTGTGATTGTGCCTTCAATACCTTGCTTTTAAGAGCACCCTACCATTTCCTTCTCCTCAAGTATTTCTGACCATGAGATTTTCTAAAGTCTAAGCTGGCTACGTACAACTTCTTTCTTTCCCCAGATTTCACATTCTAAAAGTCCATGGTTACTACTATTCAGGGTGCCCACAACTTCCACCTCATCAACCAGTTCTTCCCTGTTGGTGCAAATCAAGTCCAAAATAGCAGGCCCCCTAATTCTCCTCTCTGGCTTCTGAAAATGAAGTTGTCAGGAAGACATCAGGGCGTCCCATTTTTAGAAGAGTTGGTCTTCCAACAAATAGTTGGATAGTTGACATTTCGCATGACCACCCTTGTCTTGTCTCTTTGAAAAAGGTGTATCCTGGTCTTGGAGTGACTCATCCACATCTTCTGCTTGGCTTGGTGGTCAATAGCAGACCCCTCCCCCCACATATCAGTATGATTTCTTACTCCTTTTATTTTTACCCAGTCATGTATTTCCTCACAAGTAGAATCATAGAATCATAGAGGAAGGGCCCATACAGGCCATCTAGTCCAACCCCCTGCTCAACGCAGGATCAGCCCAAAGCATCCTAAAGCATCCAAGAAAAGTGTGTATCCAACCTTTGCTTGAAGACTGCCAGTGAGGGGGAGCTCACCACCTCCTTAGGCAGCCTATTCCACTGCTGAACTACTCTGACGGTGAAATTTTTTTTCCTGATATCTAGCCTATATCGTTGTACTTGAAGTTTAAACCCATTACTGCGCGTCCTCTCCTCTGCAGCCAATGGGAACAGCATCCTGCCCTCCTCCAAATGACAACCTCCAAATACTGAAAGAGGGCTATCATGTCCCCTCTCAACCTCCTTTTCTCCAGGCTGAACATTCCCAAGTCCCTCAACCTATCTTCATAGGGCTTGGTCCCTTGGCCCCAGATCATCTTCGTCACTCTCCTCTGTACCCTTTCAATTTTATCTACGTCCTTCTTGAAGTATATACATCCCTGACATAAAATACCTTCCTTATTTGTCTGTTTCTTTTAAAACTGAGGTTTTAAAAGAACAGTACAAATATTCCAATTGTGGGTCTCATCCTACCAAGTTTCAGTAATGCCTAAGAGGTCATAGTCCCCTTCCTCCATTAGGACTTCCAAGTTCCTTCAGCCTTTTTCTCATACTCAGCACACTAGTGTAGAGACACTGGAATCCCTAGTTTATGTGTGCCAAGTGTTTCATTTTGGTCCTTACCTGCATATGTGTCACTCCCGCACACATCTTTATTATTCTTATTTCCAGGTATTGGCATCATAACAGGCTTTGAATTTTTGTCTCTCTGCTCCCCAGGATTTAGTTTAAAGCCTGCCTTATCAAATTTGAAACACACTTCCCAAACACATTTTTTCCTACCCTCCTGAGGTGCAAGCTCGAAGTCCTCCCCCAACACACACCTCTATTTGTGAGAACTTGAGATCATAAGAACATCAGAAATCCATGCTGTATCAGGCCAGTGAGGGACCATCTAGCCCAGCATCCTGCTCACACAGGGCCAATCAGGTCCTCTGGGGGGCCAACAAGAGGGCATAGAAGCCAAGGCCTTTGTAAGAACATAAGAATAGCCCTGCTGGATCAGACCAGTGAGGGTCCAGCATCCTGTCTCACCCAGTGGCCAACTAGTTCCTCTCAAGTGGTAACAACTGGGCATAGAGGCTGAGCCCTTCATAAGAACATCATAAGAGCCCTTCTGGATCAGATCAGTGGTCCACCTAGTCCAGCATCCCCTCTCACACTGTGGCCAACCAGTTCCTCTGGAGGGCCAAGAACAGGGCGCAGAGACTGAAGCCTTCCCCTGATGTTGCCTCCTGGCACTGGGATTCAGAGTTTTATGGCCTCTGAACAGGTTCCTCTCAGTCACCAGCTAATGAAAGACCTTCTTGAAAGGTCTATCCTTGAGCAGCACCCTTAAGTAATTATCCCCCTTGCTTTCACCACTTCCATTGATCAAGGTCATTCTTCAGCAACCTATACCATTTATTGCCCAAAAGCAAGATGAATAGGGGGAAGGGGGTGTTGGTGTCTACTGACCTTTGACTTTGGAGATGAGAGTCCCTGCTGCTGTCAATGTCTCCAAGGTATTGAGCAGAGGGTACTTGTTGACCACCTGCCGGAGAATCCGCAGGGCCTCCCCAAGGCACTCATGGGCGCGTTGTGACTCCACCTCCTCTGCAAGAAGCACACACGCACACACAGAGGGTAGGGTCTCCAGCACTGAAACAAGCTCCCTTCCCCAAGCCCTACCTTCCTTAGGTTCCACCCTCCCCAAATATCCAGGAATTGACCATTTCAGAGTTGGCAACCCTTTGCTTGAACAGAAATTTTACCCTCTCCCCAACTGCTTTCATCAGCAGTAGGAGTAAAGAAGGAACAAAACAAGTAGCTGTCCTTTCCACATACTTTCATATGGGACACAGCCCAGGAAGGAGGGTACTGTTAATCACAGAAATGCTGCACTGGGGAATATTTACAGGAACCTTTCTGTAGTTAATAAAGTCTGTGGGTTCAGTGAACAAAGACTCCAATTCTTCAGAACAGCTCTTCTTATTTAGCAACTCCAGCAACAAACTCCAAATACTGAACAGAGAAAACAGGCAAACACATGCACTTTTATACCTTTCAGGCAGCCTGCTGCTGCCTCTGATTGGCCCTCAGCAGAGCAATCCGATTGGCCCTAAGCAAAGCAATCCGATTGGCTCTAAGCAGAGCAATCCGATTGGCCCTAAAGCAGAGCAATCCGATTGGCCCTAAGCAGAGTGATCAGGTTCCTTTGATTGGTTAGTTCCTTGGCTGGCAGAAACCCTCATTTTGCATCAGTGGCCAAATGTCCACAGACATAACAGTTAACAAAGAATACTTTTTGAAAATTACCTGAAAAATCCAAGCTAAAACATGTTGACCATGCAAGGAAATCACAAAATACTTCATCTAGTTTCAGCTGGAATTTAGGGCTCCAAGCTCTTCTTATGCCCTTCTCTGGCTAAAACAGCAACTGGCTACTAGCCGGAAAGTTGTGCACTCCTTGCTCAACCTGTCTTGAGCAGGGGGTTGGACTACATGGCCTGTATGGCCCCTTCCAACGCTATGATTTTAATCACACTGGAACAAAACTGCTGTGAAGCAACCACAAAACATGATTCTGGGGAAACGTATAAACATACTAGGGTTGCCCGAGCTGGATGGGAAAGCCCTAGAGCAGGGGTAGTCAAACTGCGGCCCTCCAGATGTCCATGGACTACAATTCCCAGGAGCCCCCTGCCAGTGTTCGCTGGCAGGGGGCTCCTGGGAATTGTAGTCCACGGACATCTGGAGGGCCGCAGTTTGACTACCCCTGCCCTAGAGCCTTTAACAAGAACTTTGATCAGCTCTTTGGTTAGATCAGGACCCCTCACTCCCAATGAGAGAGCTTTTGACCATGAGTTGGACAGGGGGTGGGAGTTAGAACACTATTGTACCGCCATCTTTTACTCCGTTTTAGTGTGTTACGGGTTTTTTTAAGGGGTTGTATTGTATTGTATTGTTTTATTGTAAACTGCTGTGAAACAATCGAGAGTGGTGGTCTATAAATTCAAAAATAAATTAAAATAAATAAGTAATCCACAAGCAGACTGATTCCCAGCAGAGGGATGCATTCCACAGTCCCATGTTGTCTGCAGATCAAGCTGCTGTTAAAGGCGTAGCTGCGGAGAGCGTCTGAAAAGTTATTATTATTATTATTAGATTTATAGCCCGCCACTCCCTTGCGGCTCGTGGCGGGTAACAATATCACAAATCCCCATTAAAACCCCATAAAAACAATAATAACATTGCCAATATTGCCGGCATGGCAAGAACGGCAGCTCAACTTCCCCCCCCCCCACTACTAGCGGGTGGAGAGGAGGTCCTGATGATGTTTTGCTTCGGGTCCAGAACCCGAGTCCCCGGGGGGGGGGGCATAGATCTATTATCAGCCCCAGCCTCAACCATAAACCTGGCGGAAGAGCTCCGTCTTGCAGGCCCCAGTTGGCGACTTTAATGACCCCTATCACCAGTGATTCTGCCCCAGAAGATGTTTTCAGCAGAGTGAGTTGTATGGAGGCCAAGATGCCCTCTGGCTTGTCCCATGACATTATCACCCCCAATCAGTCCTCTGTTTTTCCCCTAAACAAAGCCGTCATTGTAGTTCTAGTTCACAGCTCCTCTAGCTGAGTTTGAGGCCTCCGTTGCTGTCAGCAGGTCAAGGGAGAGAGATGCACAAACAGCAAATATGTACTCGTTCAGAAATATTTTCTGCCCCTTCCGTATCCTGGGGATTTCTACCGGGGATGTGCATGAGCAGTGGTGAGGCCTTTTAGGGTTACCAAACTCTAGGTGGACCCTGGAAATCTTTTGGTATTACAACAGATTCCAGACAACAGAGATCAATTCCCCAGGAGATAATGGCTGCTTTGGAGGGGGACTCTGTGACATTCCAGGGAGAAACAAAAATTAAAATAGGGATTTGGGGTTAAAGTCGCAGGGAAAAGTTCTATGAAAGCCTCATTAGCAGCAACCCCCACTATGTCGATACCTGCTTATTGCTGCTGAGAGGATTTTTCCAGCATTCATTTAATTCTCCCTTTAAGACCAACAAAGTTCTATTCTAAGAGAGCCAGTTTGGTGTAGTGGTTAGGAGTGCGGACTTCTAATCTGGCATGCCGGGTTCGATTCTGCTCTTCCCCACATGCAACCAGCTGGGTGACCTTGGGCTCGCCACGGCACTGAGAAAGCTGTTCTGACCGAGCAGTGATATCAGGGTTCTCTCAGCCTCACCCACCTCACAGGGTGTCTGTTGTGGGGAGAGGAATGGGAAGGCGACTGTAAACCGCTTTGAGCCTCCTTTGGGTAGGGAAAAGTGGCATATAAGAACCAACTCTTCTTCTTCTTCTTCTATTCAAGGCATAAGGTTTTGTGAGCATGCACAGTGCATGCACATGAAAGCTTTGGCCTTGAATAAAACTTTCCTGATCTTCAAGACACCCCTGGACTCAAACTTTGTCCTACTGTTATAGACCAACAAGGGGACCCAACTGAATCTATGTTCATAGTATTGGTATTAACATGTTTGGTGCACAAGCATCACCACCAACGTTATTAGTATTAGACTTTTAGACTGCCTCTTTTCCAAATTGGACTCTCCTAAATCGAGCATTTCTGGATTATTGTTTTGTTTATGGGACTGCTAGAAAACTGGGGTAAAATGAATTTCAATAGTGATGAACTCAAATTTCTGCCTTTAGGTAGGAAAAATAAAATGCATCACTATAGGATAGGTGAGGCTTGTCTTGGCAGGAGTACATGTGAAAAGGATCTGGGGGCCCTGGTAGACCAGACACTGAACATTAGTCAGCAGTGTGACTCAATAGCTAAAAAGGCAAATGGGATTTGGGGTGTATTAAAAGAAGTATATGAGCCTCTTGTGGTGCAGAGTCATAAGGCAGCAGACATGCAGTCTGAAAGCTCTGCCCATGAGGCTGGGAGTTCAATCCGAGCAGCCGGCTCAAGGTTGATTCAGCCTTCCATCTTTCCGAGGTCGGTAAAATGGGTACCCAGCTTGCTGGGGGGTAAACGGTAATGACTGGGGAAGGCAAACCACCCTGTATTGAGACTGCCATGAAAACGCTAGAGGGCGTCACCCCAAGGGTCAGACATGACCCGGTGCTTGCACAGGGGATACCTTTACCTTTAAAAGAAGTATAGTGTCCATATCACGTGAGATGATGTTACCACTTTACTCCCCTCTGGTTAGACCTCACTTGGAGTCCTGTGTTCAGTTTTGGGCATCACAGCTGAAGAAATATGTAGAGAAACTAGAGCGTGTCCAGAGAAGGGCTACAAAGATGGTGAGGGGTTTGGAGACCAAGACGTTTGAAGAAAGGTTGGGGGAGCTTGGTCTGTTTAGCCTGGAGAGAAGATGACTAAGAGGTAATATGATAACCATCTTCAAATACTTGAAGGGCTGTCACATAGAAGATGGAACAGAGTTGTTTTCTGTTGCCCCAAAGAGTCAGACCATAACCAATGGGTTGAGATTAATTCAAAAGAATTTTCAGCTAAACATCTGGAAGAAGTTCCTGACAGAGCGGTTCCTCAGTGGATCAGGCTTCCACAGGAGGTGGTGGGTTCTCTTTCTTTGGAAGTTTTTAAGCAGAGGCTAGATAGTCATCTGACAGAAATGCTGATTTTACAAACGTAGGCAGATTGTGAGTAGGTGGGCAGGAAGGGATGTGCCAGTGTTTGTCTCTTGTGGCCCTTTCTTGCATTCCCAGAGAACTGCTGATCACCCCTGTGGGATGATATGTGAATTTCTTCCAAGCATGGGTGGATTCTGGAGATTTTTGGTGGAGGGGGATTCATTTGGGCATGAAATTGGGTCTCTGTCGGTAGGCAGGTTGTTGTGAGTTCCTGCATTGTGCAGGAGGTTGGACTAGATGATCCTGGAGGTACCTTAGGTAACTCTATGATTCTATACAACGTGGGGATTTTGATGGGGTTCCTTCTAGTTCAGTTCTTGCTGTCTTCCTGTACCATACTGGAGTCCTAATAAAGAGCTAAATTACTTCCAGTATCCATGTCCTTCCTTCCTTCCTTCCTTCCTTAAGAGAAACATTTCCCCCTAACTGCATCTGGGCCCCTTTTTTGTTGCTTTTATTGGGTATCTTGACCAGAAACCACACTGTAGTGAACTCATCCTTAAAGAGCTCTCTAAATCTTCATTGCACAAATTAAAATAGTGTGCGCTATTTTTGTTAATGGACCATATGAGAGCCAATTTGGTGTAGTGGTTAGGAGTGCGGATTTCTAATCTGGCGAGCCGGGTTTGATTCTACGCTCCCCCACATGCAGCCGGCTGGGTGACCTTGGGTTCGCCACGGCACTGATAAAACTGTTCTGACCAAGCAGTGATATCAGGGCTCTCTCAGCCTCACCCACCTCACAGGGTGTCTGTTGTGGGGAGAGGAATGGGGAGGCGACTGTAAGCCGCTCTGAGCCTCCTCTGGGTAGAGAAAAGCGGCATATAAGAACCAGCTCTTCTTCTTTTTCAAATCCTAAAAACAGTTTTAATTTCCATGTATTCTTTTCTCCCTGGGAGTCCACAGTTAGTCCTAGCTCCACATGATCTGGTCAGAACATGGAAGCTAAGCTGGGTTGACCCTGGTCAGTACTTGGATGAGAGACCACTGAAGCAGCCTAAGGTTGGTACACAAAGGCAAACTGCCTCTGCTCTGGTCAGTACTTCGATTCCCATCTGGACCAACAAGGAAGTCCAGAGTTGCTATGGAAAGTCCAGCAATGGCCAACCATCTCTTGGATGCTTTAGGATGCTTTGGGCTAATCCTGCGTTGAGCAGGGGGTTGGACTAGATGGCCTGCATGGCCCCTTCCAACTCTATGATTCTGTGATTCTATGATCCTGCCTTGAGCAGGGGGTTGGACTAGATGGCCTGCATGGCCCCTTCCAACTCTATGATTCTATGATTCTATGATTCTATGAGCAGGGGGTTGGACTAGATGGCCTGCATGGCCCCTTCCAACTCTATGATTCTATGATCCTGCAATGGCCAACCATCTCTTGGATGCTTTAGGATGCTTTGGGCTAATCCTGCGTTGAGCAGGGGGTTGGACTAGATGGCCTGTATGGCCCCTTCCAACTCTATGATTCTATGATTCTATGATTCTATGAGCAGGGGGTTGGACTAGATGGCCTGCATGGCCCCTTCCAACTCTATGATTCTATGATCCTGCATTGAGCAGGGGGTTGGACTAGATGGCCTGTATGGCCCCTTCCAACTCTATGATTCTGATCTCGACTGCCTCTTGTTTTGAAAGCCCTGCTGCAACTTGATGGCACTTCCCCCACCCCAGCCCAGCTACAGACAGAGTTTCTTTCTGAAACTATTTATTTGTCACTGTCCTTTCCCTTACTGCTGATTCTGGCTTTCACAAGCCCTCATTTCTCTCCTGGCTGTGCATTTCTCTCCTGGCTGATTTATCAGGGCTCTGCCAGCCGTCACGGCCTCAGCATAAACAGGAAAGGCGGGCAAAAAATAGCCACCGGGCAGGAAATGGTTACAATCCCGTCTGTGGTGTCCCAACCCCTCTGCCTTGCCTCATGTGACAACTGACTCAACGCAAGGCTTGGGCCATAGATTATGAAAGAGGAGGCCCCCTACATCTCCCTCTGTTACCTGACAGGGAGAATGTCAACTTCAAGCCACTTCTCTGCTCTGTCTTCTGGAGAAGCATAAAGATGTCTCTGGATGCAATTTTGATTCTTGGGCCCACCTGTCCTCTTTCAACCAGTTTCCCATTTGGGCTTGTTTCTTATTTATTTTTATTTTTTTAGTATCATCTGGTTTGTTCCTGGGGGAGGGGGGGGGCTCACTCATGCCAGAGGTCAGATGATCTCCAGGGATTTCACAAGCCAGAGTTGGCAAGCTTGGCAGCCCAGTCAGCTGTGGATGTTGACCTTTGAACTGTTTTTATTATTATAATATTTATATTTATTGCCCGCCTCCCCCCGAGGGCTCAAGGCGGGTTACAATGTTTGACTAAAACCTCCATAAAACCCCATTAAAACAGGCATAAAAATCCCTTAATTACAATACAGAAGCCTATGTGAGATTGAGGAGAGAGCAGTCCTGCCTAAGGGGCAGGTTTCTTGAGGGGCTATGCTGACTTTCATCTCACAGTAATTCTGGGGTTTTAACCACCTCCAGTCATTTACAAACAGCTTTCCCACTCCCCTGGTGCTGCTGAGCTGGGTACAAATCTAACTCCCACTTTTTAAAGTAGCCAATTGCACAGGCCGGGAAAAAGAGCAGCTCTCCCATTCTTTCCACTATCCCATCTCTTTTGCAGCCTAGCCTACTTCACAGGATTGTTGTGAACGTAAGGCAGAGAGTCATGGAACACGTTTTGGCTGTTGTCTGCACAGATCTCACGATCGGCAGCAAAGACCTTATCAGTGGTCAAAGAAGACCCCTGCTGCCTTTTCCACCAGCACAAAAAGTGATGGGATCCAACCTACAGAGAGACTGCAACTTCACGTGAACATGCCTGTTCTTGAGCTGGTTGGGATCTAATGCTGTTCTCAGCAGCCACCACTGCCTGCCTAGACAAGTGAGGGGATGGAAACCGGAGACATCCAACAGTTCTTATTAGGAGTGTTCCTGACAACAGAGGGAGGAGGCATGGTGAATCCCCCACCTACCACCACCCAGAGAGACTGGCTGCAGTCACAGCTACTGCACAGTTTGTGTGTTTATTTATATTTTGATTCATAGGCCACCCCTTTCCTGCAGTCTCAGGGCAACTCACAACAACTGGGCTGAATCTACACGGAGCTTAGATTCCAATTCCAGGTCGTTTCAGTTCCTGAAATCTACACCGAATGCAATTTCCATTTTGATTTTGGGAGATCTAAATTTTCCCTCTGCAACAAGCAGGATTGATCCAGAGTGACGCTACCTTTTCCCCGTGATATCTTGGAGTGGATATAACCCTTGATATTTGAAAAATCAGCATGAGTAAGCGTGCAGCTGTCTGCTTTCCCGAAATAACTTGTTGCCGGGCCTCCAACGCTATAGAAAAGCCCTGATTGGCCATGGCGTCAGTTCAAAGGCTTCCTCATTCCAGGTTCCAAGAGCTTTTCCTCTTGAATTTATTCCCCCTCCTCTGCTGTCTCCAATCATCTCTCCCTCCCACCTTCAAGAAAAGAAAGAAGCTCCTGCTGCACTTGGCTCCCCCCCTTCTGAGCTTCCCTAATCACATGCAGAACACTTTTCTGTTTCATTGGGGGGGGGGGATAGAAGAAGACCGGAGCTCAAATTCAGCAGGATCCACCACACAATAAACAAAGTAAGTGCAGAATCAGCCCAGGTTAAAACCCCATACAGTTAAATGACATTAAAATCCTGTCAACTGTCTTTGCTCCAAAAAAAAAAAAAAACGATCCCTATTGTGCCTGGCAGTTAAAAGGTTATGAATTATTAGGCACAGTTAGAGGGTGGCAGGAGTCCAACCAGGGAGTCCAACCAGTCTAATGATAGCGGTGGTCCGGGTGGAAGAATGCTGTCTTGCAAGCCCTCTAGAACTTTAGGGGCTCTGTCAGTGCACAAACTTCAGGTGGCAGCTCATTCCGTCAGTCTGAATCATAGAATCATAGAGTTGGAAGGGACCTCCTGGGTCATCTAGTCCAAACCCCTGCACTATGCAGGACACTTACATCCCTATTGCTCATCTACTGTAACCTGCCACCCCTTTGCCTTCATAGAATCAGCCTCTCCATCAAACGGCTATCTAGCCTCTGTTTTAAAATTTCCAAAGATGGAGAACCCACCCCCTTCCGAGGAAGCCTGTTCCACTGAGAAACTGCTCTAACGGTCAGGAACTTCCTCCAGATATTTTGACGGAATGTCTTTAGAATTAATTTCATAGCTGGCCTGGAGCCAGGGCTGAAAAGACCCAGGCCCTGGGTGAGGCCAAGCATATCCCTCTGGGGCCAGAGATCAACAACAAGTTGGAATTTGCTGAGCAAACAGTTCCCTGGGGGATGTATTCAGAGAGAGGGTCCCTCAGATAGGCAGGTCCCAGATCACAGGCTACCCTCCCATGGCCACAGGCCTCAGCAGCTGCCCGGCGATGTGTACAACCCAACACCCGTCCTGCTGATGTCTCTGGGTTTCATGGGATGCTAAAGAATGGAAACGTAAGGAACTCACTGGAGAACATCAGCAGATCCCGGAATCGTCCGGGTCCTGGAAAGCAGGTGATCTTAGCCAGCCAATCCTGCATTATCACCTCCTATAAAGCTCCCAGAGCAGCCTCCACCCAATCACTAGATTTGCCAACCTCCAGGCAGGGCCTGGAGACCTCCCACTATTACAGTTGATCTCCAGACAACCAACATCACTTCCCCTTGAACAGATGGCTGCTTTGGATAATGGATTCTGTTGCAGTATACCTTGCTGAAGACCCTCCTGTCCCCAAACCTCTCCCTCCCCAGGTTCCATCCCCTCAATCTCCAAGTCCTTCACAATCCAGAGCTGGCAACCCTACCAGGCCCTTGGGGAAAGCCTTTGAAGGAATGCCAGAGATTCCTGGCTGAGAGAGGAGCACTTAGAAGAGGTGCCCTCAGTTACTCACCATCCTGAAGCATTACGTCCCGCAGTTTCCCCAAGCCATCGGCAAAGTGGGCCACGTCATCCAGGAGATGATCAATGTCCTCTGCTTCTAGAAAGGCCTCTTCATAGCTCTCTCCGGGGCTTGGCAAGACGAGGGGCTTGGGAGCCTTGGCAATGCCCCGGGGGACCGCTGGAGACAGCGGAAAGCCGGTCGCGCTGGCATGACGGCTGAGGCTGGTGGGTCGCTTGAGTGTGGTGGTGGTGGCTGAGACAGACAGGTCCACCAAGCTGGAAGCTGACATCTCCTGGCCATCTCGGCGCGGCAGCTCCTGGGAGAACCAAAACACATCCATAGGGCTATGGCTCAGAGGCAGAACAGATACAGGGGTTGGAGAAAGTTTAGGTGGGCAGCCGTGTCGGTCTGCAGCAGCCAGACAAAGTTTGAGTACTGTGGCACCATGGAGACCACAGAGTTGAATTCTGGGTATAACCGTAGGTGGTCATGTCCTCTTCCTCAGGTACATGGAAACTGACCTCCTCAAGCCTTACATAGATTCAGAGTACCTTTATTAGCGTAAAATTGCAAAGCATAAAATGAAAATTTCAAACAGTTCCAGATGTAAAATCTATCGTAAAAATTTTCATTTCAAATTGCCAGTAAAAACTTTATTACTTTTATAATGGTTGCTGAGTCCCTCACATTTAGTATCATTTTAATCCAATGTTTCTCATTAACACAACTGAATTTCAATTTCTTCAGATAATTAGCTAATGGGCAATGATATACTTCAAACTTAGGATGCACCAGAAGTGTATGACACAATGTGTCAGGGACACTACATCCATGGAAACAGTATCTCTCCTGAGGAGGGATCTTCAAAAATCTACCTCCGGTGACATTTGAGGGAAAGATGTTTAAGCGAGCTACTAGAAATGCTCTTCTTAACTGGAGTGTCTCCAAACTGGAGTGTCTCCAAAATACATGGGCATGGATTTGTATGTTAAGAGAATATCCCAGAAGCGGGAGAACATACACAGTTGTTAGAGGAGCCCAGAATCTGGGCATCCTGATCTTCTAGGCATAGTCTGCAAACAAAGGATAATGCACTTTCAATGTGCTTTGGCAGCTGGATTTTCCAGTGCAGAACAGGAAAATCTACTTCTAAAGTGTATTGAAAGTGCATTATCTATTGTGTGCAGACTAGGCCCTAGTCTCTGTGATATTAGTTTTAGTATAGTCCTTTCATCTTGCATGCTAAGGGTTGAGATGTCCAAACCCATAATTTGAAGTTTCTGTGACATATTGCCCAGCCAGCTGAAAGAATAAGGGTCACTCAAAAGATTAATTAACTAACTACCCATTTGAACATGGAAATGAATTTTTAACCATTATTTAAAGGACTGAAACCAAGCCCGGGCTTCTAGACTCTGTTGGCCAAGTTCTGCAACAAGTGTATGATTTGCCACACAGTTACTCCTAGTAAATTTCTGAAAAAGAAAGATCGGATGTTTTCTAATTTATTATTAAATGCGTCCATCCATATTGGTATTCCATAAAGAATCTGAGGAATTATTTTGGCATTGTAGATTTTAATGTGCTTGAAGGTTTTTGTTGCATTTTTGATGCTATACATATAGTTGCTGCCATTCATGTTCTCTGTAGTCTGGAGACCAGTTGTAATTCCGGGAGATTGCCAGGTCCCACTGAGGCCAAGCGAACAAATATAGGCAGCCACAGGAACTGGTTTCAACAACAATATAAGAGAAAACACCATGGCAAATACAACTGTTTGTTTATTGACTGATCGATCGCTCGATCGAACGACTGATCGATCGATCGATCCATCCATCCATCCATCCATCCATCCATCCATCCATCCATCCATTCATTCATTCATTCATTCATCCATCCATCCATCCATCCATCCATCCATCCATCCATCCATTCATTCATTCATTCATTCATTCATTCATTCATTCACAGCCCAACATTCCGAACCACCCAAAACAGAGGGTGCATGTAGACGTTAAACAATGTGAAAGGATGTTCTTGTAGCCTCACTGCGAATTTTCCTCCACACTTACTCTAGTAGTTGTCGGGTAGGAAGTTGTTGTTTTTCTCTGCCAGGGTTTGTGTTATATTTTAATGGGGTTATATGATTATTTTATGTGGGAGGGTTTATTCTGTAACTCACCATGAGACTGTTCATTGATAGCAGCGGGTAACAAATCTAATAATAGTAATAGTAATAGTAATAATAGTAATAGGTGTCTCACTTCCTCTCATAGAATCATAGAATCCTAGAGTTGGAAGGGACCTCCAGGGTCATCTGGTCCAACCCCCTGGCACAATGCAGGAACCCCCAAATACCTGCGCACCCATAGTGACCCCAATTTCATGCCCAAGTGATTCCCCCCCCCAAAAAAAAATCTCCGAATTCAGCCTGGCCTGGAGGAAATTCACCTACCATCCCACAGAAGCAATTGGCATTTCCTTGGGCATGCAAGGAAGGGCCACAAGAGACAAACACTGGCACATCCCTTCCTGCCCACCCACTCATAATCTGCCTACGTTCATAAAAATCAGCATTTCTGTCAGATGACTATCTAGCCCAAACTCCATGGTGTACCATAGAGCCAGTTTGAGGCAAGGGCAGAGAGGCCATTGTGGAGCGATCTCATCAATAGCATCCATAGGTGGGACTGCCAGTCGGTCCGGAGAGTCATTAATGAGCCGCCAGGAGGCATCGGGTCCCACAGAGCATTCGCGAATACGCCCACCACTCAAACAGGTCTCACTCAAACCCTTATATGTTCTGGGAATCCTTTGAACCTGCTTCCAGTTCTCTCTCATGATGTCTCAAGTGACCCTGCCTTTTTGCACTTGTGGGGGTTCTGTCCCAACTAGGGTTGCCCCAACAGGGGAGGAAGGAGGAAGGCTTGCCAGATTCTGGTTGGAGATCTGGGGCACAGGCCTTGGGAGGACAAGGATCTTAGTAGGGTACAATGCCATAGAGTCCCCCCACCCCACCTCCAAGGCAGCCATTTTCAGCAGAGGGACTGATCTCTGTTGCCTGGCGATCAGCTGTATTTGTGGGCAATTACCAGTTACTGCCCGTAGGCTAGCAAGCCTACACCAAGTAATGGCTGGAGATCTTCTGGGATTACAAATGATCTCTAGAAAACAGAGATCAGTGCCCTGAAGAAATTGGTTGCTCTGGAGGGTGAATACTATGGCATGAACCTTCACTGAGAGGGGGGATGCCCTGTCCAACCCCCCAGGCCTCATGCCCAAATCTCGGGGAATTTCCCAACGTGGAGTTGGCAACCCTGGGCAGAGTCTGCACTTACTTTCTTTATTCCATTGTCAATCCTGTTGAATTCAGATCGCTTTGAACTCGATTCTTCCGTCCCCCCCCCTCCCCATTGAAACAGGAAAGTCTTCTGCACATGGTTAGGGAGGCTCAGAAGGGGGGGGAGCCAAGCCTCTTTCTTTCTTTTCTTGAAGGGGGGGAGAGGAGTCAGGCAGGGAGCCTCTTTCTTTTCTTGGAGGGGAGGGGGAGAGGATCAAAAAAGGCAGAGGAGGGAGGAAAAATCCAGGACCAACAGAAGTTGAGAGAAATTAGGGGCTTCTCCTTTAAGGCAAGCGTGTCCCATGACCAGGTGTAGCCTATCAGAGGTTCTCTACCATGGAGCTTTTTTTTCCCCAAATGGATATTCAGGCTTAAAAGCAGTCTGAGATATCGCACAATAAAGAAGGAAAATTAAAATCTCCCAAAATCCAAAAGGAAATCGCATTCTGTGTAGAGGGCAGGGACTGAATCAATCTGGGGTTGGAATAAAAGCTCTGTGCAGTTTACACCCTGATTAGAATGTTTAAGTTCTTGCACCTCTGTTATTTATTCTGCACTCATGGGGCCAACCCTTACAGCAAGGCCCTCAAGTTGTTTGCTTGGGTGCTTCCCTGTGCCTGAGATTCATCCTCGTGTTGGAGACTCAAGGACTGAGCTGAGGACTGTCAGGTCTCAAGTAGAGAGGGACCTTTTCCAAGACCAGCTTTCCATAAACAATGCAAAGCTGAATGATTCCAGATGGGCTTTCAGTGCAGGTAATGGAGCTGCACTGAACAAAATTGTTTCACACATTTTCTGTGATGTAGGCCTACGGACCATGGACTACACAGCCACGTACAGCTTATTGTGGGCCTCAGGCTGAGTATTTCCCTACTCCTTGTCCCTGGAGATACTAGAGGTTGAACCTGGCACCTTCTGTATGCCAGGCTCTGGTCCTATCACACCCTCTCACAACCTACCGCACTAACTCTCCCTTTCATATTCTGTGCAGCACCTGGCACATCCCCGGGGCCCAGTCGACGGTGGTACTACCTTAAGCCACACGCTGGCTCTGTTGGCGACGGAATCCAGGACGTGCCCGCCAGCTTTCGAAACTTTCCTTCTCATACTGAGAGAGTAGGGGTTGTGGTTCTTGTTGGCACGCTTGGCCAGCATCCCTCAGAAGCCCACTCCTCACTGCATAGGTGGGTCTGGCAGCTTCCAAAACTGGAGGACGGGGGAGTGAAGGCCGCAGCCTCAACCGACTGCCTTCTAAAAAGACTGCAAGTTACAAACAAAAACCACAGCTCCGCTTCTACAAAAGGGCGGGGAAGAAAAGCCACAATCGTCTCGGAACCAGAAGGAAGGCTGACTGAACTGCTTCCTCTTTTGGAGCACACTCTGAGAGCTTTTTAAAAATGTGCACCACCCCCAGTTGCGGGGTGTGGAGCCTCTCTGTTCAAACAAGCTCAGCCAATTAATCAGGGGTGCTATTTAGCTGACGACTCTGTCAACTCAAAATGGCATACATTGGCATGGGAATAAAACAATGGTCCTGAATTGAACACACACTTCCTGTGCTATTGGACTCAAGTTTTGTTCTGATGCGTCCTGTGCATTTATTATGTGCCTGAGTCAACCAAGAGGCAATTCTTCTAGCATGCACCGTCATAGGTGAGGCATTCCCTACAGCATGTGCTGTTAAGAAAGCATTCCATCTTGCACAAGCATTAAGAGAGGCATTCCCTCCGGCATGACCACCCTAAAAGAGGCATTCCTTCCAACATGCACCACCACAGAGGAAGAATTCCACCCTACATGTATTGTTACAGACGCATTCCATCCTGAATTGTCTTTCAGAGAGATATTCCATCTGACCTCTGAAAAAAGGAGTCCCTTTCAATGTGCGCCTCATTGGAAGAGGCATCCCCCCCCCCTGCATGTACTGTTACAGAAGTATTCCATCTTACATTATTCTTTATATTCTTTACATTACTTTATATTATTCTTTACATTACTTTATATTATTCTTTACATTACTTTATAGTATATTCTTTACATTACTTTATATTACTTTACATTACTGACATTACTGTTGCATGACCTGAGAAAAGGTATTCCTGTGCCACATTAGAGGAGGCAGTCTCTCCTTCTTGTATTTCTACAGAAACATTCCTGTCTGTATTACCATTTGGAGCAGTGGTCCCCAACCTTTTTATCACTGGGGACAATTTTACTAAGACCTGGGTGGGGGGGTAGTCTTTGGCCAAGGGACATCACCGCTGCTGCCTGAGCCCCTGCTCCGCTTGCTTTCCCACTGGCGCCCCTGTCTTCCTGCCGCCCGCTGTGGGGCATGCCAGCAGCAGCTGTGCAGTGCCACACGGAGGAGGAGCCCCAGCCATGGGGGTTGCTAGAGAGCACCAAAGGTGAGCTGGCGACAGAGTGGCAGGGCAGCCCCCGAGGCAGCAGCTGGGGAGGAGGACGCGGAGGAGCTGCGGCCCGGTTCCGACTGATCCACGAACCTGTACCGGTCCGTGAACTGGGGGTTGGGGACCACTGCTTTAGGGAGTCATTCCATCTTGCGCGACCTTCCAGAAGAGGAATTCCTTCCAGCATACACTGCCATAGAAGAAGCATTCCCTCCTGCATGAAACAGAAGATTGGAAATCCTTCTTCAGAAAAATCAAGGAGACAGAATGCCTTTTCTAAAAGGACCTGTAAATCAAGAAATCGATCAATTGATTCATGTTTGCAACTGCAACTACAAGCTGCTTGCATTTCCTCTTTCTCTATTTCCTTCCACTAGCCTTTCATGGTGAGAGGTGAGAGGGAGACAGAGGGCAAGAGAGCAAAACAAAACAGACCATGCATGAGCCTGACCAAGGGATTTTTGAACTATTCATTTCATACTCTGTATTTTCCAGCCACCACGCAATGACATTTTGCTATCACAGAAACCTGTTCGCGTCTTTTCAGCTGCATGACTCACTTCTAAGCCACAACTATCCTCAGCATTAACCCACATGCAACAATGAAAATGACAGTTGTTAAATTACTGTACAAAGAAATACAGTAGAGTAAAACCAGACCAAATCAGAGCCTAGAACTTCCACCCCTGTATTCTTGTGTGATAAACCTTCCTTTCATTTTTGCAGATTAAGTGAGGCAGTGTGGTGTAATGCAGTGGTCTCCAACCCCCGGTCCGGGGACTGGTTCCAGTCCGTGGATCAGTCGGTACCGGGCCACGGCTCCTCCCCGGCTGCTGCCTCGGGGACTGCCCTGCCACTCCGCCGTTGGCTCACCTTTGGTGCTCTCCAGCGCCCGCCATGGCTGGGGCTCCCCCTCGGGGTGGCACTGCACAGCTGCTACTGCTGGCAGCCCCCCCCCAGCTGGCGGTGGGAAGGCAGGGGCACCGGTGGGAAAGCAAGCGGAGCAGGGGCTTAGGCGGCAGCGGCGACGTCCCCCCCCGGGCCTCAGTAAAATTGACCAGTCCCCGGTGATAAAAAGGTTGGAGACCACTGGTGTAATGGAAGGTAGGAGATCCAGGTTTGATTCCCCATCCTGCCCCAAAGCTCACGGTTTGATCTTGGACAAACCACACAATCTCGGCCTGGCCCTCCTCACAGTTGTGGGAATAAAATAGAGGAGAGGAGAACAATGTAAGCTACATTGGGTCTCCATGATAGAAAGTGTTAGACCAAGTTAGTAACATGTGGTATGGACCCTTTTACTGTCAAGTTGATAAAATGAGGTATGGATGCTATTACATCTACAAAGATGGTGAGGGGTTTGGAGACCGTCGTATGAGGAAAGGTTAAAGGAGCTTGGTCTGTTTAGCCTGGAGAGAAGATGACTAAGAGGTAATATGTTAACCATCTTCAAATACTTGAAGGGCTGTCATATATAGAAGATGGAACAGAGTTGTTTTCTGTTGCCCCAAAAAGTCAGACCATAACCAATGGGTTGAAGTTAATTCCAAAGAATTTTCAGCTAAACATCCAGTAAAGGTTCCTAGCAGTTACAGAAGTTCCTCAGTAGAACAGGCTTCCTTGGGAGGTGGAGAGTTCTCCTTCTTTAGAAGTTTTAAACCAGAGGCTAGAGAGTCATCTGACGGAATTGTTGATTTTATGAACTTAGAACAAGTATAAGGGATGGTTCAGTTTGGTGTAGTGGTTAGGAGTGCAGACTTCTAATCTGATGAGCCGGGTTCAATTCTGCCCTCACCCGCATTCAGCCAGCTGGGTGACCTTGGATTCACCATGGCACTGATAAAACTGTTCTGACCAAGCAGAAATATCAGGGCTCTCTCAGCCTCACCCACCTCACAGGGCGTCTCTTGTGGGGAGAGGAAAAAAGGTAGAAAAAAGCGGCATATAATAACCAACCTTTTTCTTCACAGTGGCAATATAATATAGAAAAAAGAACCTATCCTGTGGCTTACAACAATCTTAACACAGCCCGCGGTGCCACGGGCGCCGCAGACTAAATAAAGCCGTAAGGGCTTAGGGGGAGGAGTTAGGGCGGGCTCTGTCCAGGATGAGGAAGGGTGCCGATTGGCCCCTTCCTCCGGACCGACCATCGGCCGGGCCAATTCCCGCCCTGCCGACAAGGGAACAAATGCGAGCCGCGCTCCACACGGCTCGCAGTTGCTCCCTTGCCGGCGGCCTGACACGGCGAGAGGCGCTTTGCGCCTCTCACCACGTTAGCCCGCCGGCCAAGGGAGCCCCTGCCAGCCGTGCTGCTTGCGACTGCCGGGGGCTCCCTTGCCTAGTGCCCGCTGTATTTTTATTACAGCGGGCTTGATTACTAGTAGATATATAAAATATAAGAATGTATATTCTTACAATAAAGATATACAAATGAGTCTATTGTCTCTAGATAAATCCCGTTTTCAATGAATAATTTTTATCAGTGGATTTCTCCTCTCTGTCAGAAACCCCAAGTATTTCTGCCATGATTTTATTCTGTTGCTTGTCAGTGTGTTTAGCTAGCCTGATTCTAACAACAGTAGTTGGAAATTTAAAGTCCTAAATATTTGGAATGCAAGGTCTAGATTACACTTTAATGGGTAATTTCCCAAATTAGCCCAAGAATATAAACAGTTTAAAATGAATAATTATGTGACTATCCACATAATAGCTGAGACTCTATAAGAATCTGAGACAAGGCTACACTTAACTGTGAAAACAGCCGAAGAATTGTGGAAAAGGCAGCAGAAAGATATCCAAGTAATTATTTAATGTCCCAGAGATTTCTCCATGAAAGGCTTTTGATCACAAGATTAAGAGTGGGACATGATTTAAGTAAACATTTAAATCTCTTTTTAGAATATGCAGACTGACTTAAGGAAAACTGACTTGATCTTAAAGATGAATTAATAATAAATATTACATTTGCCTCTCTACCTAAAATTTATGAAGGGCATATGCACAATTAATATGCAGAGAAAAATTCACAATTGAATATACTTTTGAACATCTGCTTTAAAAGGTGATGATGAGGAAATTCAAGCATCCCAAAAGTCTGTTTTGCAGTTAAATAAGAGAGAGATTGTTTGTTTCCATTGTAAGACATGAGGTCACATGTGCTATGTATTCAGGAGTTACTTAAAACAGAAAAACAAAGAGCAATCAGACTCAAATGGTTAAGGCAGCTCTTCTGAGTATAAAGTGCTGAAAGCTGACAAAAACAAAGAGAGAAAAGGACATGTGTTAACTCTGTGAATCAGTCGTGTAGAACTGAAAGGAACAGCTATGTTTGTGAAACTGTATTAAATTGGTGTGAGATTAGGGTACACAGTGAGATTAGGGCACTTATAAATCATCTGAAAAACCACAAAGCACCAGGAGAAGATGTTATTCCACCTGTGTTTTTTAAGAAAAACATGGAGTGGTAGATACCAATATTGGCAACTCTGTTCACACACACTGATAGGTCTGGTCAAATTGAAAAAAGTTGGGAGACTGTAGCAATTACACCATTCTTTAAAATGACTTTCTAACTATCAGCCAATTAGTCTGTTCAGTGTTCCCAGCAAACTCTATGCAAGGCACTCGCTAGATACTGCAGTACTGGTTGGATCAAGAAGGGCTGATTGGGGTAGAGCAGGCAGGATTCAGGGAGAGAATCTCAACTATTCACCACTTTATGATTATACAACATCTTACTGAGAAATATACTTTAACTAGACCAGCCTCTCTGTATGCAGCATTTAGTGATTTTAAGGCAGCATTTAATTTAATATCTAGAACCCAGCTTTTGGACAAACTCCACAGCACCGCTATTGACAGCAGGCTACTGGCACACATTAAGTCATTATACCAGGGAACAACCCTAAATGTGAGATGTCGATCCCAAAGACATCTTATGAATCCTATCAACGCCTTTAAAGGGGTCAAACAAGGATGTATCCTAGCACCTACCCCATTTAATTTCTATATAAATGATATAATCCAAACTTTTCAGGATAGAGATTTTCATCCCCCTATAATGGCTCGCCGCTCCATTCCTATACTTTTTAATACAGATTATGTCATTCTCCTATTTAGAACACCAATAGGTCTTAGGAGAATGTTAAGGAAGCTCGCAACATACTATTCAAAAGAACATCATGAGGTAAATTACCACAAAACAAGTTTTGATATTTGGTAAGCATCCAAAACCAAGAACATGGAAACCGGATGGGCATACCAATGAATAGGTCACCAAGTTCAATCATCTGGAAGCAGAAAAGCTCATTCCAAATAGGTAACTGAGTTTGACCTAACCATTAATGTACTCAGATTCTTTCATAGAAAAGGCAGCCAATATGTCCCAGTGACTCTGGAGTTATCCCTTTCTCAGATACTTTATGGTGCCTCTGTTGGAGCCCTGACACCAAGTCTCTCATAGAGAGGGTTCAATTCCTTATGGTTATCCTTTAGCTTCCCCATGGTGTACCTAATGCACTAGGGCACAGGTAGCCAACTGTGGTCCTCCAGATGTTCATGGACTACAATTCCCATGAGCCCCTGCCAGCATTTGCTGGCAGGGGCTCATGGGAATTGTAGTCCATGAACATCTGGAGGACCACAGGTTGGCTACCCCTGCACTAGGGCACCTTGAAACAGGGATGCTGAAAGTTGTAGATAAAATCACCATGCTCTCTATTCAAACATGGCTAAAGTGAAACCAGCAGCCTACAACATTGGTGTCTCTTATTCTTGAAGATAATTTTCGATCATCATGGAGCAGATCATCAAAAATGGAAACATTGGGGAATCAAGGGAAGTAGTACTTAAGCTAAATCAACAACATGCCAAAAACATCTTTAGGCAAAGGATTAAAGATATAGGTCAGCAAGAGGACATAAGTAATTCCCCTAGTTTTCTAGCATCTAATAGGATCAATTATGTAACAGCTCCAGCCCTATCTATATAACCTTGAGAACAGTACATTGAGAAGAGCTTTTACTCTTGCCAGATGTTCAGCCTTGCCTACAGCATTACTAGAGGGCTGATATAAAAAAATCCACCTCCCTCAGAGACCATGTCCCTATCCCAGAAATCAGGTTTAAACAGGGGAGTATTTTCTATTCCACTGCCCCATATATGATACATCATGCAACAAAACAATATGGAGTATATTAGAGAGATACTCAGGCCCAGTAGCAAAATAAAAGGAAAGAATCTTTTACATTATGAGAACCCCCAAACCATGCTACGTACCGCAAAATTTTGTACTTCCACCATTAAATTGTGCAAAACTTTTATATGAAAATGTACTATTTTGCATTTTATACTAGTCATCTGTAAACCGCGTTCTGCTGTATAAATAAAAGGCTAAGGGGTGTGGGGATGGGCTCAATCCAGGATGGGGGGCCCCCCTTGGCCCCAGACTGACCAGTCGGGAGGTGCACAGTACTTCCCGACCCACCCACACACCCCAACCATCCCACACCCCCCCACCCCACAACACTCCCCACCTTCATTCGACTGTCCGGGACATGCCAGGTAGGCCGTGCCGAAGCCGGGGACTCGCAGGGGAGGGGAGGCTTTAGCACTCACAGGGGAGGGGAGGCTTTAGCACGGCCCTCAAAGTGGGCCTTCCAAGGCGGGAGGGTCATGCCAAAGCTGGGGATTCACGGGGGAGGGGGGTGGGCGGGGGAAGCTTCCGCACGGCCCTCAGAGCAGCCTCCGAGGGCCATGCCAAAGCCAGGGACTCCTGGGGGAGGGGGCAAGTGGGTGAGGCTTTGGTGGGTAGGTGGGGGGGGGCTGCCCCAGCCCCTTCAAAGCCTGTCCTCATGGATGGGCTTTGAAGGCTAGTATGTTTATAACTTTACAGTGATCATTATTTAAATTGTGATTTTACTATTCTTAACATTTTATCTTGTGTTTTTGATCAACATTTTACTTGTTTTGATATCCTAGCATTTATTGTAATGGTCAAAAAGATTAAATAAAGTGTTGGTGGATTATTCTATAGCTGATATATTCTATGTACCCTCTGCAAAACTAAATGTGATCTCTGTATCAAGGCTTGCAAGAAAGGGATTTTAAATTCAGATAAAAGGAGATGAATGGCTGATTTATGATTCTACTGCAGTTGAGACATTTAAAGCCAGAGAAAGAGGGGATCTTTATTTTCTCAATGCTGCTTACTGACTGTTTATGCACTGGGAAATTTACTGCCCCAGCTCCTGTGCAGGAGCACAAATCCAGGACAGATGAGATGCACTGGGCCAAATGCTCCCCCGTGTGGGTGCAGGAAGAAGTGGGGCAACCTGCCACGACTAAAACTCCAGCCCGCAGCCTGGCATACGATAACATGCCATGGCAAGTGGCAGAAGCCTGGCTGATCACATTCGTTGAGAAAAGTTAGATTCAAGCTCAGTACCATGTGAGCTGACCCACTAAAAGACTATAGTCAGTGCCCAAGAAGATCAACTGTAAGGTTAAACCTTCTGTTAATAATATGCAGAAGACCCTGCGAGGTGTGCCATAGGTGCCAGGAAGAAAAGAAGTTGGGAGGGGAGGCCCAGGCAATGATAGTGGCTCTTGCCCACCTCACTGGTTTCATCAGTGAAATGTTGGAGCGCATTGTTACTTACCAAAGAGGCCTGAGGCACAGGACTTCCTGCTCTACACTTCTTTGAGATGGAGGGTGTTTTCATCAACTCACGCTTCTTCCGCAAAAACATTGCTTCCCCACAGGAAAGGCGAAAAGCTCCACACCCGGCTGCAGGCTAGAAATCCTTTGACAGCCACCGTGTCCTTCCCATCCAACAAGACCTGCTGGAAAGGCACTCCATGTGCCAAAACGCATCAAGCCACCGACCACGATATGCTTCCGAGCACGCTCCCTGGCTGCTCAACTGCCAGGGCTACAAACGCATGACTACAAACTGATTTCCTGGCAGAGTTTGTCTAACGGGCCTACAACGCTACACAGGAAAAGAATACTACGTGTTTGCATGCAGGGGCGGGGGGAGATAGTTTGCGACCTGACCAGAGCCGTCTGCATTATTCATTTCCTCTTTTCTTTTCCTTGTCGACTTACACCGTGACAGGCTGTGGATTTAGGGGGGGGGTTTGTGGCTTTGGACGGCAGATGCAAGGATGTCCACTGAGACTTTCATTTCTCCCTCCTTTAATTTGTTCATTTTGCTTCATTCCTGCTCCAGCCAAACCTGACTCCCTTCTGCCATGCTCTAAGTCAACAACTTTGAAAGGCGAATGTCCGTGTCGTTCTCTTGAATTATTATACCCACCCACCCACCCCCCTGGATTTGAAGCCAATAAAATAGAAAAATGAAAGAAATGATATCCAGATTGCAAATTTTAAATTCAGCTCCTTGTATTTTATTTATTTCTTATATATTTATATACTATATTTACATTCTATGTAATTTATTTATTTATTTATTTATTATATTTATATACTATATTTACATTACTATGTTTACATTCTTATGTTTACATAAGAACATAAGAACAATACATAAAACAGTCTGTAACATGTGAATAACCGTACAATAATAACTAATAGCTAATAGTTGTGACCATATAACAATATCTTTAACCTGCTCCTAGCGGAGCGGATTAAATAATTCGGTAAGGCCACCCAAGGCGGGCCCTGTCCGTGATGAGGAAGGGTGCCCATAGGCCCCTTCCTCCAGACTGACAATCAGAGGGCCCAATCGGCAGGCGTGAAGCGGCTCGCAATTGGTCCCTTGGCGCAGGACTGATTAATCGGGAGGCACAAAGCGCCTCCCGATCCGCCCCCTTCTACCTCGGCCGATTGCGCCCAGCCGCCGCCATTACCAGATTGCTCTTCCAGCCGCACCATTGGTGCCTCCCCGCCCGACCACTCAGGGCTCAGGTCGTCCTCACCCGGCCTCCAGCTGCCTCCACATTCACACGTCGTCCTCGCGCCGCCTCCAGCCGCCCGCATGAAGAACGCCTCGCTCCGGCCCACATGCCCGGGGCCGGCCCGCCCTGCTACCCACCATCGCTCCACACGCCGCCTCGGCCCGTGACCACGCTGCTGCTCCCGCAGCCACCTTCGGCCCATAGCCTCTGCACAGCCTTTCCGCGTCGCCGACGGCCCCAAAGCCTCAACAGCTGCACCCTCGCCTGCTCCATCTCCTCCTCCGCCAACGCAATGGTACGCCGCGCTGCGGGGAGGGTGGACACTGGACGAGCCGCCCGTCACCTCCCGGACCTGTCCCACCATGACCCGTGCAACTCCCTCGCCCCGCTAGCGCCCGCTGCATTCAGCCTGCAGCGGGCTTAATTACTAGTAACAGTATAAATAATATAAACAATGCAACAGTGCAAACAGGTCCAGAGTATACTGGTGGAGTTCTGAGGGGGGGGCAGGGGAGGGGGCGAGCAGGGGCCCTTCGGTCACTGTTGATTACGTCTGGTCTCAACCAAATGCCTGGCGGAAGAGCTCCTTTTTGCAGGCCCTGCGGAACTGTTTAAGCTCCGTCAGGGCCCTGATCTCCTCCGGGAGCTCGTTCCACCAGGTGGGGGCCACAACAGAGAATGCTCTGGCCCTGGTCGAGACCAGGCGGACTTCTTTAGGGCCAGGGACCCATAGCTGGTTGGTAGCAGTGGAGTGCAGGGCTCTTTTGGGGGCATAAGCAGGGAGGTGATCCCTCAGGTACACTGGGCCCTGACCGCGTATGGCCTTGAAGGTAATTACCAGAACCTTCAGTCTGATCCGGAATTCAACTGGCAGCCATTGCAGTTGGTGGAGAATGGGCCCGATGTGGGACCTCCACGGTGTTGCAGTGAGGATCCTGGCCACTGCATTTTGAACCAGCTGTAGTTTCCGGGTCAAGGCTAAGGGCAGGCCTGCGTAGAGCGAGTTATAAAAGTCCAGTCTAGTAGCCCCTGCTCACCCAGATTTTGGGGAATCCCTCTATTTTATAAAGTTCTCCCTTTCTACCTTCACTCTTTGGAACCTTTTCAGACAAGGAAGGCATTACTTTTGACCAAGCTGAACATCTTTCCTTGGAGCGTGACCCATGACAGGTTTCATCAAATTCCTGTAGCAGAAAGACTTTGCTTGTGTGGTTGATATTCCTGACATTAGTCTGGCTTGTCCTGCTTTCTCTAGCCAATGTAATTTGATTCAGGATTATATAGTGAAGATTGAATTGTAGCAATGAACTTCAAATGATCAATGCCATGCTCACTGAGAAGGATTATGTTCTACTGTCTGAAGTTGCCAGTGTACTCTGCTCAATGTTAAGATTTAATACTCTTGTCCTGTTAAAATTGTAAATCGTGCATTAGTACTTTTGTGTATATTTGGCTGAGCATTCATTTGAGCTGTTTATCTGTATGTATTTGAGTTTACTTTTATGTCATTAAAAGTCATCTGTATCTATATCCAGATTGAAACACATGTTCTTTGTGTACTGCTTAACAGCTAAGCACAGGGCATAACTCCTGTTAGCTTGGCAGAAACCTGTGACAAAACTATGTTGTTATTGTTGGTTGTGAAGTCGTGTCTGACCCATTGCGACCCCCATGGACAATGATCCCCCAGGCCTTCCTGTGCTCTACCATTCCCTGGAGTCCATTTAAGTTTGCACCGACTGCTTCAGTGACTCCATCCAGCCACCTCATTCTCTGTCATCCCCTTCTTCTTTTGTCCTCAATCGCTCCCAGCATTAGGCTCTTCTCCAGGGAGTCCTTTCTTCTCATGAGGTGGCCAAAGTACTTGAGTTTCATCTTCAGGATCTGGCCTTCTAAGGAGCAGTCAGGGCTGATCTCCTCTAGGACTGACCGGTTTGTTCGCCTTGCAGTCCAAGATAGTGATCCCCAACCTGTGGGCCGTGGACCACATGTGGTCCTTTGACTAATTGGAGGTGGGCCCCGAAGGACGCCTTCTCCCCCCCCCACGGCCCTTTACTTCATCCCCCCCCCCAGCCCTTTACAACACACTTCATTGTTGTGGCGTGTCTGTATCTTATTTTGAAGGGATATTTAAGCATTACCATAGCGATCAGAGAGCGTTAGGGCAGTGGTTGAGAGTAGAGGAGTAAACTACCCCCCCCCACCGGGCCTCAGTAAAAGGCGTTGAGTGGTCCCTGGTGAGTGGTCCCCGGCATTGAGTGGTCCCCAGTGATAAAAAGGTTGGGGACCACTGACTCACAAGAGTCTTCTCCAGCACCAGAGTTCAAAAGCCTCAATTCTTTGACGCTCAGCCTTCCTTATGGTCCAACTTTCAGAGCCATACATTGCAACAAAGCTATAAGAACATCTTATAAGATGCTTATGAATGCTTATGAGATGGCAGTGTAGGCCACAAAGATTGAGTACTTCATGGCCTCTACTGCTTCTGCTAGCTCTTGCCCAGTACAACTGTTGGGATTTTTGGACTTCGCTCAGTCCTAAGTTCCCCCAGAGAAATACAGCTGCAGCAGAGTAACAAAGCATTTTGAAAGTATGCAGTTATTAGTTACCTTTGTGAATGAGGCAAAGATCCAGACTCACAGTGTCTTGAGGTTTAAAAGAGAGCAATCTTTACTGGAAAAGATTATTTGCAAACATATCATATTCATCTACTTCAGTCTCCTTGCTTCAGTAGACTACAAAAGCTTAAAGAATAGTTACAAAAACAGCATATTGCAAGCCTCTTGTGGCTACGCTGTAGGCCGACTACATGCCCACATCAGCAGATGGAGAGAGCTAAGCCTAATGGCTGCTCTTTGCTTCAGCCAAGGACACACACTGATCTGCTCTTCCTGAAGAAGCAGGAAGTGGGTGGAGCCCAGCTTAAAGAAAGGAATCCCCAGAAGTATGCTGGGGAATTTCCACTCACCAATGACCACTTGAAGCACTATTGAGCACTTAGGGGCAGCTCAGCTGCTTAAACAGTTTGACAGCAGCCCTTCAAGGCTGACTTCATCAAAATTACTCACTGATTGCAATTCCAACAACTCTTCAAAACAATTTGATCATTAACATTGCTTATGAGTGGATCCCAAAATTCTGATTTGGCCATTAGTTGTGAGAAATGTGTTAGATTATTTTGTGGGGAAAATCTTGTCCCTTTGAGGTAATTAGGGATTATGGGCCCCTTGGCTGTCTCAAGGTCCTGCTTTGGACCTCTTGGGTCTGTTTTCCTTAGGCCGTGTGGACAGATTCCTGAAAACTGTTCAGCCCACCACTTGTCCCTCTTGGCTGGTGAAAGCCATAGATAAGAGGGTATGGGCCCTATGATTAATTTCTCCTTGACAAGTGGGACATTCCTAGAGAGGCTAAGGGAGGCAATGGTGAAGCTGATTTTGAAAAGACCAATTTTGGATAAAACTGACCCAGCCCAGCCAACTACTGCTCGGTTTCGTATTTGTCTTACCTGGGAAAGGTAGCTGAGCAGGAGGCTGAAGAGCAACTACAGAGCTTTCTAGAGGAAACACCAACCCTTGACTCTTTCCAATTTGGCTTCAGGCCTGGTCATGGAGTAGAGACAGCTCAGGTTGCCATGAAAGATGACCTCCAGAGGAAACAGAACCTAGGCAGGCTGGTACTGCTGTTCCTTCTAAACCTCACAGTGAAATTAGACATGATTAACCATGGGCTACTCACCCAGTGCCTAGCTGACAGGGGATACAGGAAATAGCTCCAGTCCTTTCTCCAAGGTTGGGGATAGAGGGTGATGGTAGGAGTGAACACCTCCCAGCAGTGTGCCCTAACTTCCGGGGTCCAACGGGGAGCAATTCTTTCACCAATGCTGTTTAACAACTACATCTATTCCCTCACACAGCTATTCTTGAGTTTCAGTCTAGGATGTCAATAGTGGATACCACCCATCTGTACCTGTTAATGGATGGCCATCTCTCTGCACCCCTGAGTGTATTGACTGGCTGCCTGGAAGCAGTGATGGATTGGCTCAAGTGAAGTTAAATCCAGCAAAGAGTGGATCGGTATACCCTAATAGGGTGCCACAATGACCAGTTCTTGATAGGGCCCAACTAATGATTGCAACCACTGTCAAGAGCTTGAGCGTGATGCTGTACCCGACACTATCTATGGAGGCCCAGATCACAAACACTGCACACCAAGCATTTTCTCATTTGTGCCAGGCGCAATAGCTAGAAGAAAAGTTGGTTCTTTCTCTACCTGAAGGAGTCTCAAAGCGGCTTCCATTCGTCTTTCCTCTCCCTAAAACAGATACCTTGTGAAGGAGGTGACGCTGAGAGAGCCCTGATATCACTGAAGAAGAAGAAGAATTGGTTCTTATATGCCGCTTTTCTCTACCAGAAGGAGACTCAAAGCAGCTTACAGTCGCCTTCCCTTCCTCTGCCCACAACAGACACCCTGTGAGGGAGGTGAGGCTGAGAGAGCCCTGATATCACTGCTCGGTCAGAACAGTTTTATCAGTGCTGTGGAGAGCCCAAGTTGACCCAGATGGCTGCATGTGGGGGAGTGCAGAATTAAACCCGGCTTGCCAGATTAGAAGTCCGCACTCCTAACCACTACACCAAACTGGCTCCCTATCTGTCGACACCTTACCTAGCCACTGTGATCCATGCAATGGTCACCTCTAGACTGGACTACTACAACTCGCTCTATGCAGGGCTACCCTTATATCTGATCTGGGAACTTCAACAGATACAAAATGTGGCAGCCTGACTCCTCATGGGAATGGGATAGAGAGAGCACATTCGACCAGTGCTCTCCCAACAGCATTGGCTTCAAGTTGAAGACCAAATCAGGCTCAAGGTGTTGGTACTTACCTTCCAAGCCCTAAACCAGTGGTTCTCGACCGGGGGGTTGGGACCCCTTTGGGGGTCAAACAACCCTTCCACAGGGGTCGCAGCAGGATTTTCAGATGGTTCCACGGATAGGGAACTGATTAGAAAATTAAACCCAGAGTAGTTGTCAATGGTAATTCAGGAAGGGGCAGTAGCAGGCAGCACACCTCCCATGCTTGGACAGAGTGCAATGAACACCTGCACCAGCGACCAGGAATTTGGGCATGATCTTTAATGTAGCCCAGACGGTATTCTTTCATCTGCGCCAAGTCCGGCTACTAGCGCCCTACCTGTCCCCGGAACACCTGGCCACAATGATTCATGCAATGGTCACCTCCAGGTTAGACTACTGAAACTCACTCTACGCAGGCCTACCCTTGGCCTTGACCTGGAAATTACAGCTGCGAGGGTCTTCACTAGAACTCCTTGGAGGGCCCTTATCCAGCCTGTGCTACAGCAACTGCACTGTTTACCTGTCTGTTTCTGGATCAAGTTCAAGGTTTTGGTTTTAATCTTTAAGGCTATATGCGGCTTGGGTCCTGCCTATCTGAGGGACCGCTTATCTTCCTATGCCCTCTGCAGGGTGCTCCACTCTGCAGATATGAATCTCCTGATGGTCCCGGGCCCTCAGGAGATGGTTTATAGGTCAAGGTAAAGGTATCCCCTGTACAAGCACCGAGTCATGTCTGACCCTTGGGGTGATGCCCTCTAGCTTTTTCATAGCAGACTCAATATGGGGTGGTTTGCCAGTGCCTTCCCCAGTCATGACCGTTTACCCCCCAGCAAGCAAGCTGGGTACTCATTTGACCGACCTCGGAAGGATGGAAGGCTGAATCAACCTTGAGCCGGCTGCTGGGATCGAACTCCCAGCTTCATGGGCAGAGCTTCAGACTGCATGTCTGCTGCCTTACCACTCTGCACCACAAGAGGCTCTTCCCATCTCTTATTCTGGATATTACTGGTGCCCCTTAGGTGGCTGGATGGCGCTCAAGGGCCTCACCCTACCCCCTGCTGCTGCACCTTGGAAATCCTCAACTACAGCAGGATCACTGACTCTCCTGGATTCCACCTAATTCCTCTTCCCAAGCCAGGAGTTCATCCTCATCCTTTCACATACTTGGGAATGCGAATTTGTCTATCGGAAAAGAAGTATGGGATTCCTATCCTTGGGCTGAATACTTGATCCTCAGAGCCAACAGCCTGGGCAGAGTTCAGACTTCATCTCTGGAAGGCTTGCATTCCCTTACCTACTTGGACTTATCACACAATAAAATCCATATCATCGAGAGGAACGCATTTGAGGCCGTCCCGTTCCTGGAGATTATAAACCTCAGCGGTAATATCATCGACCAGATCGCGGAGGGAACTTTCGAAGCCTGGCCTGGCATGCAAGCTTTTGCTCACAGTGGATCTCAGCCACAATCCCCTGACAGTCATTCAGGATTCCAGGTTTTACAGTCTGCCTTCGCTGAATTTCCTAGACCTTGGTGCCACCAAAGTGACACTGAAGACATTGGAGAATCTGCTGCAGGTTTGTCTGCAGTTGGGAATGCTTATATTGCCCAGAAAGATGTCCTGCTGCCTTTGCTCCGTTAAGAACATTGAAGTTTCATTTGAGACTATCAGGTTGGATTGCTCAAAGTCATGTGCCATAGATGGAACTCTTTGTGAAAAAAAAGAGCTTTCGAATGGCATGCAAGTCATGAAAACATTACAAGCCAGGAAGCTGAACAGGAGCAACCTGCAGAGCATCTTACCAGAGAGAACTGAACCCCACAGTTACTTGCTGGAGAGTGCTGAACCCAACAGTGATATACTGGCACTAGTCCAAAATTACTCCAACATTGCTCTCAACTTGTTAAAATCGGTCAAACAGGTCATGCAAATGAAAGGAGATGAGCCCTTGGATATGAACTGGGTGGACAAAAAGCAGTTGAAAACACTTTATCTGCTGGCCAGTGTGCTGGAGGGCGCACTCAAAGGAAAAATCATGGAACTGCTCCAAGGGACTCCAAGGGACTACTCCAAGGCAACTATTCAAAATGAACTTTCTGCCCAAGGCTTAGAGGAATCCCCAGATAAGGCAGGAAAGGCTGGCATTTGCTGGCAGGGGCTCATGGGAACTGTAATACATGGACATCTGGAGGACCACAGGTTGACTACCCCAGCCCTAGAACATTAATAAATACTTTCCTCCGCAGACTACATCCCACCAACTCCCTCCATGCATACTGCAGCTGTGCCTCACCAGATTCTCACCCCAGGACCACGGTGTTATGTCAAACTAGAGGCAAAGCCCATTGTATGCGGAAATACAATGGGCGCTAGCCTTTCCCCGCAGGGAGCCCCCAGCAGCCGCGCGGAGCACGGCTGGCGGGGGCTCCCTTGGCCGGTGGTCTGACGTGGCGAGAGACGCGTCAAGCTGCCGGGCAGGGAGCAACTGCGAGCCGCGCTCCACGCGGCTCGCAGTTGCTCCCTTGTTGGCAGTGCGGGAATCGGCCGGGCCAATCGGCAAGCGCGGCCCGGCCAATGATCTGTCCAGAGGAAGGGGCCAATCGGCACCCTTCCTCATCCTGGACAGAGCCCGCCCTAACTCCTCCCCCTAAGCCCTTACAGCTTTATTCAGTCCGCGGCGGTGCCATGGGCTGTGTAAAGATGCGTGTCTGTAAGGACCCATGTCTAAATTTAGTTGTTGGGAATTAGCTGGTAGAGCCACCAAGAGGCAGTGTGGCATAACACGAGATCTTTTGTTGCACAGTTTACCAGGTAATTACATCACTGAGACAGAACCAAGGCAGACAGCGATCTAAATAGAAATTTTTAAGCAGAGGCTGGATAGCCATCTGACGGAGAGGCTGATTCTGTGATGGCTCAAAGGGGTGGCAGGTGACAGTGGATGAGGGATTGGGATGTGAGTGTCCTGCATAGTGCAGGGGGTTGGACTAGATGTCCCATGAGGTACCTTCCAACTCTATTATTCTATGATTCTATGCACACTCTAGCATAGAAATACATGTTCCTAGTCACTAGTACACAAGAAAAAGGCTTACAGGGATGGAACCTATATTAAGGATTGATTGAAAGTGATATCTACCTGTCTTCTGGGTGAAGCAGAGTTCCGGAGGTCCAGGGAAGTTATTTGGGGTGACGGACGAGGGACCGACATGAACGTCGGACAGTGTTTCTGTAGCCTGGAAACTGACTGCATTTTATGGCTGTGGGAGCCCAATATTTTAAGGAAATTTGCAACTTGTGGTTATAGGGGGCTGATCCAACCTTGTCCAGGGGTTGGACAAAGAGCTTGATGGCCAGTAATGATCGTGGCTGGTCGCAACAAAAAAACAGGTTGCTGAGACAAAAACTAGCTGCTGGGAATATTTCCTATCTAGAAGGGCTGATGGCCCAACACTGGCCAATCCTGGATGACTGCTTGTGCCTGGGGACAGTGGCAAGGGAAAGGACAAAGACCAAATCTTGGATTAGATTTGGTGTTGAAAGCGGGTGGCCAGTTTCCTTTATTAGAAAATATGCTTGGCTGGGAGGAAAGGTGTTTTGGATGGGGTGTCTTTGTCTCTCTGTTCTTGCCAGGTGTGCTGACAAACACCTCTTTTGTTTGCAAAAGGGGAATCCTAGCTCCAAGTCCTGCTTGAGAGCAAGAAGTGGATGTTAGTTGCTCTCCCATGATGCTTTGCAAGGCCTGACCTGGCTTTTTCTCTCTGGTGCCAGGGTCCGCGCAGGAGTCTCAGGAAGGGTGGGTTGGCATGGGTGTACCAATCTGCAGTGGAGGGGTGACAGCCCACATAACAAGGGGATACACCTGGAGGGAAGCTTTAGCAGTCACCTAGAAGGAGCCTCTTGTGGCGCAGAGTGGTAAGGCAGCAGAGATGTTGTCTGAAAGTTCTGCCCATGAGGCTGGGAGTTCAATCCCAGCAGCCGGCTCAAGGTTGACTCAGCCTTCCATCCTTCCGAGGTCGGTAAAATGAGTACCCAGCTTGCTTGCTGGGGGGTAAATGGTAATGACTGGGGAAGGCACTGGCAAACCACCCCGTATTGAGTCTGCCATGAAAACGCTAGAGGGCGTCACCCCAAGGGTCAGACATGACTCTGTGCTTACACAGGGGCTACCTTTACCTTTAGAGGGATTGCAAGCGGTTTTACTTCCACAGGAATGTGCAACTGGTAAACCAGTCCGCACTCCTAGCCACTATACCAAACTGGAGATTCTAAATTGCCATTTGAGATATCATACAGTGCCAGGTGGTCGCTAAGGTGTTTTGACCTGTTATTATCAGTTCTTTTTAGCTCATTGAAACCAAATTTGGAAACTGGGTAATGCTGAGTAGCTCATGAATATGACTCTTTGTTGAGGGCATCTCCACTTCTGCCCTAATATGTGCAGCCGGGACAGTGTATTTCTTGTGGGACGTGTGTGTGTAAAATGAATAAAACTTTTTAAAAGAATGAAAAGCTACATTGGACCTATTATTGGGACCAACAGAAAATATATTGCAGAGATTTTGTTCTGGGTGGGGCTTCCTCTGCTCCCAGGGGCCCACCCATCAGCTCCTCTGCCTGGAATGCCTAACCCTAATGATGTCACTGTTGGGGTATTCGCATAGGCTGCTACCAGGAAAGACACTGGAAACCAGGAATGGGGGCGGGGGTGGGTGGGCTACAGGCCCTCTAAGGGAAGGATGGAAGGAAGATTACCCTCAAAGTGGGGTGAGCTGAGAGGGAATAAACCACACCACACTGTAAGTGAAGTTAGTGCTTTTACAAAACAAACAAAACCTTCCAGTCTGTCCCCTGTAACTTATTTGAAAGCCCCCAAATCTGTCAATTTTTGCTACCTTTTCTGTAAGCAAGAAGACTTCTCTTATAAGAGATCATTCTTGTCACAGTTCCAGTGAGACAAGTCCAGACGCAGTAAGCTTGAAGTTTCTTCCGATTTACTATGAAGGAAGCCAATTTTGGAGGCTGTTAGGGGCAGGTGGAGTCTAACTGTCAGATCTGGAGGGGGCTGCTTTGTGCTTCTTCCGGCGGGTCCCTGCACTGGTCCAAAGCAAGAGAACAAATTCAGAGTTCCGGTTTAAGTCAGCTTTGTTGGCCATAGACTCAAACTTTCTTCTCTTTTGTGATGATGATGTTATCCATTTCGTCATGTCCGACCCTCCATGATTCTATAGGAAATCTTCGCCATGCACCCCTGTCTCTGACTGCTTCTTTTAGTTGGCTCATGGTCATCCCTGTATCGGCTTTGATTGTGTGGAGCCAGCGGATCCTTTGGTGACCACGTTTCCTTTTGCCACTGACCATGATGAGCATTCATGCTTTTTCTAGCGAGTTTGATCGCAAGATGTGTCCAAGGCAAGTGAGCTTTAGCCTTAATATCTTGCCTTCTAATGACACAGTTGGTTTGCTCCTCTCTAAAACTGTCTTGTTGGTAACTTTGGCTGTATTCGCAGCATTTGTCTCCGACACCATAACTCGAAAGCATCTATTCTCCTCCTGTCTTCCTTCTTCAGGGTCCAGCTTTTGCATCCAGAGGTTGTTATGGGGAAGACAACGGCGTTGACTAGCCGGCACTATGTAGACAAATTATTATATCTTGTTTCTTAGGGTGTTTTGCGTTGAGCTTTTACTGTTCCGTCTGGGCCGTCAGGTTTAAAACGCTCTTTTAACAAGGGGACCCACCCTTTAAAAGCAACTCATTTCAACAATGCCTCTTAGATGGGCGTGTTAACTCACGCAACAATACAAGGACGCCCCAAAACAGGCCTCGCGGTGCACTTTTTAAATGTCAAACCAAACGACTCGGCGGGGCGGCAAAGGACAAAGTGCCTCTGAGCACGTCCAGAGGGCTCGGCACGGAAGCTTTAGGCAGCGGCCGAGCCAAGGACGCTCCTGCCGGCCGGCAACCCGCTTCGGCCACCTCCCAAGCGCCGCGCGCCCAGGTGAGGCGGGATGGAGAAGCGGGCGAGCCGTCGGCGCCGCGCCATCCCAAGAGGGAGCCGCCCCCCGGGCTCAGGCAGGCAGGCCGGGCGAGCCTTGCGGAGCCCCGCGCAGGAAATGCCCTCCGCCGCCAGGAATTCGGCGCTTTCGGCCCTTATAAGGCTATTTCCACGGGCGGCCAATCAGCGGCGGGAGGCGGCGCCCGGCCGGCCCCAAAACTTCGGCGGTGGCGGCGACCGGCCGCAGAGTCTCTGGTGCGCGCCTTGTCCCGACGCCGCCCCCGTCGGCTGAGGATGAGCGGCAGCAACCAGTTCAACAAAGGGCCCAGCTACGGCTTGTCCGCCGAAGTCCGGAGCCGAGTGAGTGGCACGTGGGGCGGCCCCGGCCAGCCTCGAGGTTTGCGCCCTGGGCGCACGGAGGGCGCTTTGGAGACGATGCGCTCCGGGCGCCTGGAGACGGCAGGGCGCGGCGAGGGGGAGGAAGAAGCGCAATCCGGAAAGTTGGTCTGGGACTTCGGGGTGGGAGGGTCTTCTCCCCGCGGGCTTTTAGGGTCGCCAGCTTCGGCTGGAAACAGGAGTCACTGGATTTAAGTTTTGCCTTTTGCCACCCGGCTTCTTCTAACCTCCCTCACCTCGGTAGAGAGCCGAAGTCGAGGGTGGCTCTGAGCATGTGCAGAGTGGACCAAGTGCCTATTCTCCAAGAGCCAGCTGGGTGTAGTAGTGGAGCGCGTTGGCTTCTAATCTAGAGAGCTTCCTCCACAGGCAGATAGCTGGGGGACCTTGGGGCGGGCCTAGTTCTCTTAGAGCTCTTCTCACAGAGCAGTTCTGTCAGAACTCTCTGAGCCCCGGCTACGTCACAGGGTGTGTCTTGTGGGGGGAGTAAGGGAAGGCAGTTTAAGCTGTTGTTAAATCTAATGCCCCTTTTCTTTTTCTAACTCTGAACTTTGAACATTGAATATAGAAACCCATTTTTTGTTCTTGTGTTTAGCATTTCTCACTAGCCTTTTCTAACACTCTCCCTAAAAGCATTGGTTATTTGTTTGTATTCCTCCTTGGTTATAAGGTCACCGCTGGGTACCCATTTTGATGCCCCGGCGCTAAATCAAATCTATTTGGCTTTGGCTCTTTGTGTTGGCTCAGGCAGAGAAAAAACTTGTCCAGCATCTGCAGCCCTTTTTACTACCTGGGGGCGGGGGGGGGTCAAACCCTTGTGGTTTACTCAAACCGGTGTGCTTTACTATTTCTTAGGGCGGAACTTGGTTATATTTGTATTTTTGCTCATGGGCACATGAAGCTTTATTACACTAAAACAGACCCTTAATTCATCTGAGCCTGATATTGTCCGTTCTGTGGGGAGTGGCTCTCCAGTGTCTTGGATACCGAAAGGTCATTCATGGCACCTGCTACTTGCTTTCCCTGGGGAGCCCAGGGTTCACCAAGGGCCTTCTGGATGCAACGTAAGTGCTGTGGGGGAAAGGTCCCCTATTTGGGGGCATTTGAGCTATTGAGAACATTTATTACCTGCCTTCCTTTCTTATAGAGCTAAAGGAGGCTTACAATCTAATACAGATAAAATATCATACATAAAATATAGAAAACTAAAAATTACACATAACAATGTGGGACTAATCAACTGTAGCTATCAAGTGCAGTCCTAAATTAAAAGCATCTTCCTTAAGGTCAAAAGTAAGGGGGCTGAGGCATACCTTTTTGGGAGGTTGTTCCAGAATCATGGGGCTGCCACTAGAAAGGCCCTGCTTCACGTGTCCTCCAGGTGACCCTCTTTATTGATGGGAACCTGTGATTCCTGGGCAGGAACATATGAGTAGACCTAGTCCTTCAGATACTTCAGTATGAAGCCATTAGGACGGGGTAGTCAAACTGTGGCCCTCCAGTTGTCCATGGACTACAATTCCCATGAGCCCCTGCTAGTGAATGCTGGAGATCAGGTATGATCTAGATCAGAAAGCGAATGCTGGCAGGGGCTCATGGGCATCTGGAGGGCCGCAGTTGGATTAGCCCTGCATTAGGGACATGTCATTTCGAAAGCTTTCTTGGGTCTTCAGGTTTGGTGTGTCGTTCAGCGAGCGTGCATGTGCGTTTTGCACAAGTGCATGTTGGCCCTGCAATGCTGTGTGAGTTCTGCCTAATGCAGGAAGGAGCCTTGTGAAATGGGAAGACCTTTTCCCTTCCCCTCTGAAGTCCTACAAGGCTGGGGATTTAGACACAGTTCTCAGGGGTGTCCCCTTCCATTTTCTCCTGCAAGGGCTGCTAAAGGGGAGAGGACGGAGGTTCTGGGATATTGTCCTGTATTGACTGCCTCGTGCACTCAGGATGCATGAGTTCTGAACCCAGGAGTTTGCAGTTCGCAGCTCAACCCCATTAGCTCTGGTTAGTCTGGCCCTCACTGATGATTCAGGGCTCAGTAGTAAAGTATCTGTTCCAAGTCCTAGATTCAGTCTTCACTTAGAAGTAGTGAAAGACCTCCACTTGGGACTGTGAGAGCAGCTGCCAGCCTTAAGTAGGCAAGCTTGACTTGGAGGGGGCGGCTTCCGTGTAAGGCAGCTTCATTGAACACACCTCTTGTATTTCGCTGTTGCAAAAATACTGTTTGAGGCTATTCTTGTGCCTCAAGAGCAGCTTAAAGAACAAGGTTGGTGCAGCTTGTTTAACCACGTGTGCATCTCTGGAGGAGGATGATCTAAATGGGCTGCATATTTCAACCGTATAATTTTGTAGCAACAAAGAACTAGCTGTGCACCTGGTTGAAACAGGACAGCCTGTGAAATCACCCCTGGTCCTAAAATTAGGCCTGTAAAGAAAAACCCACTACCCCCAGGGACAAATACTGGAGAATAAAAGTCTCCCTCTGAATTGGAGCTGCTTTACAAGAGCCAGTTTGGTGTAGTGGTTAACAGTGGTGGCTTCCAATCTGGGGAGCTGTGTTTGATTCCCTGCTCCTCCACATGCAGCCAGCTGGGTGATTTGAGGTTAGTCACAGAGCTGTTCTTGCAGGGCAGTTCTGTCAAAGCTGGTTTATTATAGAATTGCTGCTTTCTGGGAGTAAAAGACTCCGAGTCTTCACTAGAAGTGTTTTTGAAGTAAAATCTGTACCATGAGAGTCTATATTTTGGTACCTAGGTGTATAATTAGTGTTCCTAAGGTAACCAGAAGCCCAGTCCTGTACATTCCCAGAGGTATAATCCCTCTGGAATTTACTCTACTTAAGAGCAATTATCTGGTCTCTCATCTAACAGATGTTAACTTACAGTTCCTCAGAACTCTTTGTAAATTGTTCTGGATCCCATTTAGACTTAATCTCCTCCAATTGGGAAGTAAATTGCAATTCCAGGGTGGTCAATTCAGATAAAGATTAATCAATTGTCAGAAGCATTACATCACGGGAGAATTTGTTAAGGACCGTGGACCATTTTTGTTTAAATTCCTCACACTCCACAAAAAGAGTAGAAGCCTTAGGAAGGTGTAAACCCCTCAGAATCATATCTGCCTGTACATATTCCGCCAGCCAAGTAGCATGTCAATTTAATGTCACTATTTTCTTTTTCAAAACGATGAAGTCAGTCCATGTATTGTCCCATGTTAAGTTCCGTACCTATTTTAGGTTTAATCTTGGCCAAAATCCTAGACTTGTCACTATCTGTAAAGGTTAAATGATCCTTCCAAGAGGCCATCCTTACTACTCAAGAGTAACAAAAAACCCAGGGAACCTTGTGGAAAAATTCAGAAAGGATAATATGCAAACCACAAAGAACCTCAAATTCATAAAATTATACAAATTGAAAAAGTATGCATACAATTTTAAAAAGCAATATACAAACCCTACAAAACTATTCTCAAATACAGTGAACTCTATAAATACAGTATACTCTATAAATTATCAAAGGATCATATCATGTTATGAAAAGTCAGAAAAAATTATATGTAGATGTAGAGAAACTGAAGTGTGTCCAGAGGAGGGCTACAAAGATGGTGAAGGGTTTGGAGACCAAGACGTCTGAGGAAAGGTTAAAGGAGCTTGGTCCATTTAGCCAGGAGAGAAGACGACTAAGAGGTGATATGATAACCATCTTCAAATACTTGAGGTGCTGTCATATATAAGATGGAGCAGAGTTGTTTTCTGTTGCCCCAGAGGGTCGGACCAGAACCAATGGGTTGAAATTAATTCAAAAGAATTTTCACCAAACATCCGGAAGAAGTTCCTGACAGAGCATTTCCTCAGGCTTCCCTGGGAGGAGGTGGGTTCTCCATCTTTGAACATTTTAAAACAGAAGCTAGATAGCCATATGACAGAAATACTGTTTTTTTTAACTTAGGTGGATTGTGAGTAGGTGGGCAGGAAGGGATGTGCCAGTGTTAGTCTCTTGTGGCCCTTCCTTGCCTACCCGGGGAGTTGCTGATTGCTGCTGTGGGAGGGTAGGTGAATTTCCTCCAGGCCAGGCTAGATTCTGGAGATTTTTGGTGGTGTCAGGATTAATTGGGTATGAAATTGGGGTCACTGTGGGTAGGCAGGTAGTTCTGAGTTTCTGCAATGTGCAGAGGGTTGGACTAGATGACTCTGGATGTACTTTCTAACTCGATTATTCTAGGCTCTGGATTACAGGGCTGGCGTGCCCTTGAATTAGCAGCAGCCGCAGAAATACTGATGCAAAGAGTGAGGGTCTGTCTACTCAGCATCCTGTTTCAAAGATGCCAACCAGTTCCTTTGGAAGGCCAACAGCTGAGCCGAGAGGCTGGGGGCTTGCCTGACAAGAACACAAGAATCCCTCTGCTGGATCAGACCAGTGGGGGTCCATCCAGTCTAGCTTCTTGCCTCACACAGAGGTCAACCAGTCCCTCTGGAGGGCCAGCCACAGGACAGAGAGGCTGAGGCCTTCATAAGAACACCATAACCCCCCTGCGTGATCAGACCAATGACCATCACTCTAGTCCAGCATCCTGCCTCACACAGGGGCCAACCATTGACTGGGCCAACAATAGAGCATGAACGTTGACATTTTCCTCTAAAGTTGCCTTTTGGAAGTACTGCAGCTATTTAAAGATGCCAGTCTGACGGGCTGGGGAGTAACAATAGGAAAGCACTTGAGACAAGGGACACGATCTCAACTAGAAAGCAAAATTCTGATCAACATCTTGCAGATGAGTGCGGTTTTCCTGATGCTGGCCCACCTAGCTCAACTAACTCATCAGAGAAGTGTGTGAATAAGAACCAACAACAGGACGATGAAACACTATATAAACAGTTGGGGGTATCCAGGTTGGTCAATCGGCACAAAAAAGCTTGGAGCATACTGAAGTGGGCAAAGAAGGATCTCATAAAAAGAGGAGCGCATAAAAGGAAAAGAAACCGTGACAGTAGATTGGCTGAGCCGTACAATGGTGTCAGAAGCAGAACTGCAGTTAAAGGAGGTGTTTTCAGTGGATCATAAACAGGTTGGAAACCAGAGATAAATCTGTTCACTTTGGGATGCAAACAGGCAGACTTGGTGTATCATGCAGAGGCCGAAACTACGGATGTTCTAACAGCAGATTGGCCAAAATCACTTCTGTATGCATTCCCTCAGTTAATGGTCTACCTTGGTGGTTCATTTTTTAAAAAATACTTCGTCTGAGAGCAGAAATAATTATGAGAACACCTTTCAGACCAAAAAGGCCATGGGTTTCAACTCTGAGGCAACTGGCAACAACCACTCAGAATACTAGTATCTCCAGACCTGAGGGACCAAGGTTCAGTCTGACATCTGGACCCAGAATGCTTATGTTTAACCACATGGAGCTTGAAAGGGTTAAAGGATTTAGGATTCAGTGAAGAAGATATCAGCAATATCTGGACGTCCAGGTTCACAGATAAAATTTACAATTATACCTGGAAAGTATTCAGTCATCTGTGTAGAAGCAAAAAGTACACTACTTATAGCCAAGAAAGTCAACGAGGTGCCAGACTCCCCAAGATGGGGCAGACTAGAAATTAACAGCCGTAACCTTTAGGAGACAGATATTGGCATTGACAGTAGCTTTGAAAGTACTTAATGGGAAGTTCTTATCAATGCATCCACACATCATCAGGTTTATGAAGGGTGTTGCGGTGACAGGTCCCCCGGTGGTTCATCGGTTTCCTATGTGAAACCAAACGGTGGTTGTACAAGGTCTCATCAAACATTCCTTTGTACCGTTACGAAAGGTATCAGTGAAGTTCCGGAGAAGGTAAACTCTGCTTTTGGTGGACATCATGTTGCACAGGTGAGTCTTGAAGTTAGCAGCCATATCAACACATAACAGCTGCAGCATAATACACAACGATAGAGTGGTATTCCAGCTGGATCCATCCTTACAACCTAAGGCAGGGGTAGTCAACCTGTGGTCCTCCAGATGTCCATGGACTACAATTCCCATGAGCCCCTGCCAGCAAATGCATCTGGAGGACCACAGGTTGACTACCCCTGACCTAAGGTGTCTTCAACCTTCCAGGTAAGGCAAAAAGTAGTGTCACCAACCTTCTAACCCTTTCCAAAGGCAGACAAGGAAAAGGGGTTCCATTCACTGGATGGGAAGAGAGCATGGAAGATTTTCCTGAAGCAAACGAAACATGTTAGGAACGTCCAGGCACTATGATAGACATTTCACAGATAACAAAGGATCAAAAACGTCAACGGCGACCATAAGCCGAGGGTGAAAGGAGTGCATAGGCGAAGGCTATAAGTGCCAAAAGATGCAAACAGGAGTGACCCGCACATTCAGTGAGAGGTGCAGTGATGAATGCCACCTTAATCAACAACATCAGCAGAAGAAATCAGTAGTGGCTGCATGAGCATCAATCTCAAAAGTTCATTCGCTGCTACAAGATACGTTCAGTGGCCTTTAATCTTCACTGTGCATGCTTATCGGGAGATGTACCTGAGGCTGATGATGAGTATCTTCCTGTAAATTGGCCTTGAAGAGTGAATTGGGCCTTTGGGCACAGCTGAGATTGAGTGTTGAAGAGGCACGCCAGGGGCATGGCACAGCCAAGAGAAGCTTAACGGGTCTAGACCAGGGGTAGTCAAACTGCGGCCCTCCAGATGTCCATGGACTACAATTCTCATGAGCTCCTGCCAGCAAAGTCATGGGAATTGTAGTCCAAGGACATCTGGAGTGCCACAGTTTGACTACCCCTGGTCTAGACCAAGACACTGCTGGTTGATCCTCAGGAGGGTGGGGGGAGGTGGTTCCCATGTTTTAAATTACGTGGGTATCCAGTGTTGGGGAATCCTACAGGAATGCAGTTAAAGAACTTGGTTAACTTGGGATCTTGCTGTTCTATCAGATTTGCATGCGCCGAGGGGGAAACAACGCTCCTTATGAGAGCAACATCCCCCCCCCCACACACCCCTTTTAGGAAGAGGCATGTACCAGTCTTAACTGGCATTTCTCCCAGTTTTCTCAGATAAAATTTCACGGCCTGTAACAACTCCTGAGTGGCTGGCTGGGGGCGGACTTTGTGGAAATTCCGGTCTTCTTGTTGGTGCTTAAGGAAAAAAAGCAGAGGAGAAATTCCAAGCAAGTGAAGGGGTGTGATTTGATACACCCCTGGCTGTGTTTGCAATATCAGCAGAAACTCACCAGAGGATCAGCCCTCCCTCTGCCTCTGAGGGAAGACACAGGCTTGACAAAAAGAGGCTGGGAGTTAGCGTCCTTGTGAAACCTGCTCTGATACACACTCCCCTACTGCTAAGGTGCAAAACACACCTGGATTATTGTTTAGCTGGGATCCTTCTTATGCAGGTGGGAAACTGGCAGCTTTCCGTAAGGAGCTGGCAGTCCCAGGCAGCGTGGAAGCCAAAATCTGAGGAAGTCTCCTTTGAGTTCCAGCTCTTGTTTGCTCCCAGCCTAACCTCACACCCTCCCAGCCTAACCTTCCCTACACGGTTGTTGTGAGGGTAAAATGGAGGAGAAAAGAATGATATAAGCGGCTTTTTAAATATGAGGACTGGTCGGACTGTGCTAGGCCTGACATTTTACTTCTTCGCTTATATAACACAGATTTGAAAAACCAGGGTTACCCTCACACACTGGAAGAAAGCGAGCAACACTCACCAGTAGCTCCTGACCTGGCACTTCCTCCTCCTCCCTGCCCAGCTCCTTAGGCTGAAATTCTTCTCACAAATGCTTATTGGTTAATCAATTAATTGATCTTATTGAGAGCATTTAAGCATGAAGCCATTGATCTAGAAATTTGAAAAGGAGCTCAATACTTATAGATTCCAAAATCGCCCAAATTAGACTTTCAGCCGGTTTTTTTTCTACTGTCAAGTGAATCAGCCTTACTTTGCGCTTTGAAACAGAGACTGTTAGATCTTGAATATTCCATTTATTTTCCTGCCCAACCTCCTATATGTTATCCTATCAAATTTGGCTTACCAATACATCATGGAAAGATGTCTCACTGTTTCTATAACCTTGGCATCCCTTTCCAGCGTAGAGCTTTCATGATGGCTAGGATGAACGTTGTCTCCTCTGAGTTGCTAGCCAGGTGATGGCAGGAGATTCTAGTTCAGGAGAGGTTATGTTTATGCTCTGCTAATTCGCCAGATTCAGTGCATCATTCTTGATGGCCAGCTTTATGAGGTTCCTTGTGAAGAATATCCCTCTATTGCATTCTAAGGGATTTGTAAAAGGGGAAAGTGCATTTTGATACTAAGTGTCGTTTCACCTGGAATTACAGTCTACAGTTGCAAAATATTGGGTAGAAATTTTAAAAGTTAGCTCTAAGCATTTTTAGAGTATCGTATTGCAATGTGTTTTGTTGTTAATATTTCCAGTTGCTTGATCTTTCTTTTATATGCTGTAATGCTATGGAAGGAAGGAAGGAAGGAAGGAAGGAAGGAAGGAAGGAAGGAAGGAAGGAAGGAAGGAAGGAAGGAAGGAAGGAAGGAAGGAAGGAAGGAAGGAAGGAAGGAAGGAAGGAAGGAAGGAAGGAATGCATTTTGATACTAAGTGACGTTTCACCTGAAATTACATCTGCAGGTGCAAAATATTTGGTAGAAGCTTTAAAAGTTAGATCGAAGCATTTTTAGTGTAAGGTAAAGGTATCCCCTGTGCAAGCACCGAGTCATGTCTGACCCTTGGGGTGACGCCCTCTAGCGTTTTCATGGCAGACTCAATACTGGGTGGTTTGCCAGTGCCTTCCCCAGTCATTACCGTTTACCCCCCAGCAAGCTGGGTACTCATTTTACCGACCTCGGAAGGATGGAAGGCGGAGTCAACCTTGAGCCGGCTGCTGGGATTGAACTCCCATCCTCATGGGCAAAGCTTTCAGACGGCTGCCTTACCACTCTGCGCCACAAGAGGCTCAAAAGGTTACCACTACCAAAAAAAAGGTTTGAAAGGTTACCACTGTCAAGTGAATCAGCCTTACTTTGCGCTCTGAAACAGAGACTGTTAGATCTTGAATATTCCATTTCGGAAGGATGTAAGGCTGAGCCAACCTGAGCCGGCTGCTGGGATCGAACTCCCAGCCTCATGGGCAAAGCTTTCAGACAGCTGCCTTACCACTCTGCACCACAAGAGGCTCATATTTTTAGTGTATCATACTGCAATTTGTTCTGTTGTTAATATTTCCAGTTGCTTGATCTTTCTTTTATATGCTGTAATGCTATGGAATGCCAGTAAAGGGAATGGATGAGTGAGTGAATGAATGAATGAAACTAGATCTTACCACTGAAGCAATTCCACTTGGCCCTGCTATAGTTTTAATTGAGATGTACACAGAAAGGGGGAGAAAGGAAAGGATCTGGCGTGGCTCAGTGGGAAACCTCCGTTTTGCCTGCAGAAGGTCCCACATTAAATTCCCGCCATCTGTGTTTAAAAAGTGATGTGACTCAGACCCCACACTGAACCAAGTGGGCAAGACTGACCTTGATAGAGTAATGGTCCGATTCAGCATAAGCAGCTTCATATGTGTAAGATAGCATTGGACAAGAAATGAGGAGACCTGAATTCAAGTCCTCACGCTGCCATGCCGGTTGATCTAGTTCCAGCCTAGTCTATCCTGGCAGGGTTGTTCTAAAACCGAGGAGGGGAGAACCACATAAGGTGCTCTGGGCTCAGTGAGTGAGGAGTAGCATCTCAAATGCGATAAGGAATTGTGCCCCTGGTTTAGCTGAAAAGGAAACAGCCTTCCCACAGATGCCAGAGATTCTTTAATGCGCCACCGCTGTTGGGCAGTGTGGCTGGGAGTTGGGCAATCTCGAATCGTAAAATACGGTTCTTTTCGTTAACTCCCATGGGGCATAGCCAAGCTTGTCTGCTACAGCAAAAATAAACAGGAGCGTCTTCCAATACAAAATGTTTTATCTGCTGCATGCAGTGAGACTTCCTGTTTTTTTTTTTTTTTTAAATCTGTCTTGTTTTCTGTTTACATCACAGCAGTCCTCAGAAGTGTCCAGCCAATGTTTTCCAGAACGGAGGTTACAACACTGTGACTCTCCAGCTCTTTAGTGCAAGAATCGGAAACTGTGGTGTGATAATAAAAATCAGAGTCCAGTGGCACCTTTAAGACCAACAAAGATTTATTCAAGGCGTGAGCTTTCGAGTGCAAGCACTCGAAAGCTCGCGCCTTGAATACATCTTTGTTGGTCTTAAAGGTGCTACTGGACTCTGATTTTATTGTGCTACTTCAGACCAACACGGCTACTCAGTGGAATCTAGTGATATGATAAAAGTATGGAGCAGAGGCCCATCACTGGCTGTGTGCCACAGGGTCGAGATGGAGGCAGGGATACTCCGCCTGCTTGGAAGTTGGGGAGGAGGGCAAGAGTTGGGAGGGTTTCTGGAGTTCTGGCACCACAGCTGGACCTCCTGATGGGAACTGGGTTTGGGCTACTGTGTGACGTAGAGTGGCTGAATGGGCCATTGGCCTGGTCCAACGGGACTTCTCTTATGTTCTCTTGAATGGTTTGAAACCACCAGGTGAGTCTGCATTTGTTATAAATCGGTAGCTCTATTATTTATCTTCCTTTAAATGTGTTGGTACACTTGAAGCAGGATGGAAGGGGAAACAGCTTTGATAGCTGTGCTTAACTGCATGAAAAGTTTACATGTTGAAGAGGGGGGCCAGCTTGTTTACTGCAGCTTTAGAGAAGGACCAGGAGCCATGGGTTCAAATCACAGCAAAGGAGGTTCCACTGAAATATTAGGAAGCATTTTCTGATGGTGACAGCTGTTCGAAGATGAGATGTGCTGCCCTGGAGGGTGGTGGAGTCACTTTGCGTTGGAAGCTTTTAGGAGGAGATTGGATGAGCCCCTGGCAGGAGTGTGGGATTTTTAAGCCTCCAAGAAGGTGGGGAGCTGGACTGGATTTGATTTATTGGGTTTATAAAACCGCCCCTCTCAGCACAGCCATCTCAGGACAACAATTTAAAAACCAGTAGTACAATAAAACAATGATATATTTATGTAATTATCCCAGAGCTGCAGTCGGCATCCTTGCAATTCCTCTAGAACAGACTGAAAGAACGAAGATCAATAGTTAGACAGTCGGCTAGGTCTCTTCTCCTTCTGTTTCTCTTCTAAATAAATCATGGCTCCAATCTGGTGGAATGAGCTCCCGGGGGAGCTGCAGGACCTCCCAGCATTCCATAGGGCCTGTAAGACGGAGCTCTTGATTATTTCGTCTCCCCTGCCTCCTCTCTCTAGAGGTAGGGGTTGGGGTAGAGGGGGGTTTTCCGCCATGTTATTGGGTTGTTGGTCTATTGTATTTGTATCTTTGTCCACTTTAATAGGGTTTTAATGGGGGTTTAAACTGGACACCTGTAACCCACCACTAACCTACTTGGGAGTGGTGGGTAATAAATTAAATGATAATAATAATCTTATTCTTTTAAGCATCTTGGTGCTTTAGTTTCTTGCACATTTAGACTCTGCCAACATGGAGAACCTTAGCCAATCTAAACATATCCACTCAGTAGAAAGTGACTTTCCATGTGATCATGGAATGCCTCAGATATTTTCCAGATTTTCCGGATCTGGAATTGGGAAGGGGACATCAGAAGGGACCAGAAAGAGACCTCAGGGGATTGATTGATCGGAAGGCTTGATCCTGTCCTCCTTTAACCCTCTTCTCCAGCTTGCCCAGAAATATGACCCTCAGAAGGAATCCGAGCTGCGGGTATGGATCGAAGGGATCACCAACAGAGAGATCGGGCCCGACTTCCAGAAGGGACTGAAGGACGGTGTCGTTCTTTGCGAGTGAGTGGGTGGCCGAGGGGCCTTCTTCCCAGTCCTTCTGGCTTTCACCTATTCTATAAGCCCCTCTTAGTTTATTTCAGCTGTGAAACGCAGCTGTACTGTGCAAGTGAATCTCCAGTATGGCCTTATTATTATCGTCACAATTATTGGCTCCATAGAGCCAAATTCTGATTTGCAGGAAACTGGGTCTTTGATGACTCTCCCTGCAAACAATATATTTATATATTGGTTTCATATACTCTACAATGAGGACCAAAGTGATTGCTTTTTCCACTTTATCCTCAGAACCCTGCGAGGCAGTTTAAGCTCAGAGTTTGTGATATAAGAAGCACCCATCTGGATCAGACCAGCAATCTCTCTAATCCAGCATCCTGTCTCACACAGGGGTCAGCCAGTTCCCCTGGAGGTCCAGCCACAGGGCAGAGAGGCCGAGGCCTTCATAAGAACATCAAAAGAGCCCTGCTGGATTAGACCAGTGGTCCATCTAGTCCAGCATCCCATCTCACACGGTGGCCAATCAGTTCCTCTGGAGGGTCAACAACAGGGCACATAGGTTGAGGCCTTCATGAAAACGAAAGAGCCATGCTGGATAAGATCAGTGTTCATCTAGTCCAGCATCCTGCCTCACATAACGGCCAGCCAGCTTCTCTGGAGGGCCAGCAACAGGGCAGAGAGGCTGAGGCCTTCCCCTTACAGAAGCCTCAGAAGAGCCCTGCTGGGTCAGACCAGGGAGGGTCCATCTAGTCCAGCCTCCTGTCTCACACAGAGGCCATCTAGTTCCTCTGGAGGGCCAACAATAGGACAGAGAGGCTGAGGCCTTCCCTGATAAGAATATAAGGAAAGCCCTGCTGTGTCAGACCAGGGAAGGTTCATCCAGCATCCTGTCTCACCCAGCGATCAACCAGTCTCTCTGGCCAGCCAACAACAGGTGTAAAGGCCAAGGCTTTCCCCTGGCTCTGGGATTCAAAGGTTTAGTTCCTCCAAATGTGGATGTTCCCCTCGGTCATCATGACAAGCAACCATTGATAGACTTATTCTCCATAAATCTTTCTAATCCCCTTTGAAAGCTGTTCATTCCTGTGGCCATCACTTTACCCTTTGGCATCAAATTCCACATTTTAATCTCTCTGTAAAGTAGTCATTCTTTTTGTCTGCCCTGAACCCATGGGCTTCATTGGATGCCCTCAAATTTTAGTCTTTGGGGAGGGGAATTAAAAATATTTCTTTGTGGACTTTCTCACTCTATGCCTAATTGTATAAACCTCTATATGTCCCTCCTTAGTTGTACTTTTTTTGAACTGGAAAAGTCCCTCCTTCAGACTTTCCTCCTAGGGGAGGGGCTCCAACACCCTTATCATCTTAGTTGCCCTTCTCTGTACTTTTTCCGGCTCTACAATGTCCATTTTGGGATTTGGTGACCAGAACTATGCACAAAATTCCACATGAGGCCACTCCATAGATCTATACAGGGGCATTACAATATTGGCTTTTTAATTCCCAATCCTTTTCCTTAAAATCACTAACATAGCATGTACCCTTTTCACTGCTGCAGCATACTGGGTTGGCATCTTTTTCTAATAATATAAAATTTATTTCATAAAAACAAAACAAGTTACAACCTCTCTGGGTTGACATTTTCATTGAGCTGTCCTCTAGGACCCCAAGATCCTTCCCCATCTGAATCTCAGCAAATTCAGATCCCATTAGCCTCTATTTGAAGTGGGGATTTTTTTTTTTTGTCCCAGTGTGTATTAACCCGATTGGCCCAAGATCACCCAGCAGGCTTCATGGCAGAATGGAAATGCCACAAAAGGTAAAGGTATCCCCTGTGCAGGCACCGGGTCATGCGTGACCCTTGGGGTGACGCCCTCTAGCGTTTTCATGGCAGACTCAATACGGGGTGGTTTGCCAGTGCCTTCCCCAGGCATTACCGTTTACCCCCCAGCAAGCTGGGTACTCATTTTACCAACCTCGGAAGGATGGAAGGCTGAGTCAACCCTGAGCCGGCTGCTGGGATCGAACTCCCAGCCTCCTGGGCAGACAGCTTCAGACAGCATTTCTGCTGCCTTACTGCTCTGCACCACAAGAGGCTATTTTCTCCTGGATAACAGCTCCCTTGTCTGGAGACCCTTTGTCATTCTGGAAGGTCCCTGGGCCCTACCTGGAAATTGACAAACTGGGAAAAATAGCCATGGAGCTCAATACATCTTGCAGGCAACGGAAGAATTCATGTGTTCCAACTAGAAGTCAACATTAAACATGAAGAAGAGCTCTTATCTTCAAAGTCTTTGATAATCATCATCAAAGCAGCCAAAGACTAGACTCCTAGGCAATATGTAGTTTCATTTTTAGTTTTACTCAGTTTTCTAATAATGCACGCAATCAAAAATTCAAGCAGAGCAGAATAGACAATGTGATTTTTTCCCTATTTGTATGCATCCTGCCTGGAGACTGTCAACCCTATTTCTACCCCACCTGTTTTTTGTTTTGTTTTTAAGGCTTCTGCATAGTTCCTACATAGAACAATTGTTTTTAAAAAGCCTTTTTCTTTCAGAGACCTGGGAGGGTTGAATGCTGGGGCTGTCACTTTCCTTTGCCAGGTAGCTGTTGTTTAATAATAAGGTTCAATTGATGTTGACTCCTCCCTCTCCCTTTTCCCTCCTCCAGGCTAATAAACCGGCTGCAGCCAGGTTCTGTAAAGAAAATTAACCATTCAGCTCTCAACTGGCATCAGGTAGGTATATGGGAGAGAAGGCGGAGATAAAAAGCCCCAAAGGGTTAGGGACAAGGAGCTGAGGAGGGCAGGTGGACTTAATCCTGGAACCTCCTGGGCAAGGGTCATTGCTTGGTGGTTGAGCCCTGCCATCCCACATTCAAGATGCTTGGAGAGCAGATGTTAGGAAAAGGGCTTCTCTGTCTGAGGCCTTGCAAGGAGGGCTACTTGAGCAGGTTATCAAAGTCAATTTTTATTTACAGTCATTCGGTCCAAAGTTTAAATCTACAATTAAAATATCATTGGAAATACAAAAGATAAACATTGGAGTACAAAAAGGGGTGTTTAAGATCAGCAATATAAAGTATGTGTTGCTTAAAACTCACTGAAACAGCATTGGCTAAATATCAAGTCAATATGTTGTTTGCTGGCAGGGGCTCATGGAAATTGTAGTCCATGAACATCTGGAGGACCACAGGTTGACTACCCCTGCTCTAAGGCAGCCTTCTTCAGCCTTTTAACTTTTTGCATGCAAAAAGTTCCAACTTTAAGGACCTCAGGACAGGGAAAGTCCTTAAAGATTTTAAACTGGGAAGGGTAGCAAACACACCAGGAAACAGAATCAGGATGATCTTGACAGGCTGGAAAACTGGGCTAAAACCAATAAAATGAATTTCAGTAGTGAAAAATGTAAAGTTCTGCATTTAGGTAGGAAAAATCAAATGCATCACTATAAAACGGGTGAGACGTCTTGGCAGGAGTACGTGTGAAAAGGGTCTGGGGGTCTGAGTAGACCATACATTGAACATGAGTCACCAGTGTGACTCGGTAGTTAAAAAGGCAAATGGGATTTTGGGCTGTGTTAAAAGAAGAAGAATTTTCAGATCACAGGAGGTGATGTTACCACTTTACTCTACTCTGGTAAGACCTCACTTGGAGTACTGTGGTCAGGTTTGGGCAACGCAACTGAATAAAGATGTAGAGAAACTGGAGCATGTCCAGAGGAGGGCAACCAAGATGGTGATGGGTTTGGAGACCAAGACATATGAAGAAAGGTTGGGGGAGGTGGTCTGTTTAGCCTGGAGAGGAGATGACTGAGAGGGGATCTGATAACCATCTTCAAATACTGAAAGGGCTGTCATGTAGAAGATGGGATACAGTTGTTTTCTGTTGCCCCAGAGGGTTGGACCAGAAGCAATTTGAAAGAATTTTCGGCTAAACATATAGAATATGTTCTGGTTCCTTGATGGAACAGGCTCCCTCAGGAGGTAGTGCGTTCTCCTTCTTTGGAAGCTTTTTTTATAGCATTGGCTAGGTAGTCATCTGACAGAGTTGCTGATTATATGAACTTAGGCAAATTGTGAGTAGTTATGTAGGAAGGGATGTGCCAGTGTTTGTCTCTTGTGACCCTTCCTTGCATACCCTGGGAACTGCTAATTGCCACTGTGGGATGGTAGGTGAATTTCTTCCAGGCAAGGTTGGACTCTGGAGATTTTTGGTGGAGGGATCACTTGGGCATGAAATTGGGGACACTGTGGGTGGGCAGGTAGTTGTGAGTTCCTGCATTGTGCAGGGGGTTGAACTAGATGACCTTGGTGTTTTCTTCCATGATTCTATGATTCTAAGTTAGTGTTACATATTTTAATTCTGTTGTAAGCTGTCTTTGGCGCTGTAAGAAGAAAGACACTAGTTAATGTTTTAAATAAACTTAAACTCCTTGATGTGACCCTCATAAATACCCCTCCCCCTTCAGTCTGCAGCCATTGTTAGGATAGGGCATGTTTTTGATGGGACCTTTATTGCCACATCTAGCAGACCGAACAGCCCTGGTGAGCCCACTGTGAGAATTCAGCTGGTTGCTCCCAATAAGCAGACCATGTTGAAGAAAATCTCTTTATTGAGGATGTAATAATCCTAACATCTTATTTTTGGTAAGACTAAACACCTAGGAACCGTTGCTCCATCTTCACTTCCAGCCCCCCCCCCCCATCCCCTGCCTGTCCTTTTGGGTGCGAAACACTCCAGATGCCTCCCTCATAGCCAGGCCAGAAAGATACAACTGGCACCTCCTGGCCCAACATCAGAGAGAGGGGGAGAGGGAGAGGGGATAGATAACACATTCCCACACTCCAAGCCTTACTGTCGGAGTCCCTAGTGCAAACTACATTACCCTAAACCATCTACATTCACACCTAGGGCAATTAATCATACAGACTGAAAGGCAGATATAAGCCAAGGGGCAGCAGCTTGGATACATGGTTTTGATATCCACTCTGCTCAGATCCTGGGAGCTAAGTAAGTTTGCTACCTGGAGGGGAGACCACCAAGGGAACCCAGGTCTGCTCTGCAGAGGCAGACATTGGCAGACCACTTCTGAATGTCTTCTGTCCCAAGAACCCTTTGGCCCCAGGGTTACTATAAGCTGATTGTGGCTTGATGGCATGCTGATGCTTTGTCTCTCCTTCCTTCCTCCATCAGCTAGAGAACCTCTCCAACTTCATCAAGGCCATGATCACCTATGGCTTGAAGCCAGTTGACCTGTTCGAAGCCAATGACCTCTACGAGAGCGGGAACATGACGCAAGTCCAGGTGTCACTGTTAGCTCTGGCCAGCATGGTGAGCAAGACGGGGGTGTCAGGTCTCCAGGGAGGTCCTGCTACAGCCATCTCCTCTGCCACAGGTTCTAAGAAGCTGCTAATCTCTCATCCTCCTCCTGTTGAATGGCTGGAATGTTATTGGCCTACCCTACAGGGTTATTGTGGACAGAGCTGGATTGATAAGAGAGTGAAGCTTTCCAGTTGCCTTGGCTGGTTGTGAATTTCCTGTATCGAACAGGGGGTTGGACTAGATGACCCTGGGGTTCCCTTCCAACTCTATGATTCTATGGTGCAGGTTACTCTGAATTGCCCTGTATTGATAAGGGGTGAGGGAGGTTATTCTAAGGAAGTTGGCAGTTGGGATGTGAGCTTCTCCTTCCTGGCATGTCACTTCCTCTTCCCTTCCTCCAGCACGGGCTCGTTTCCCCAGATCTCTGCCATGGCCTGTGCACTCTTTTCCATACAACTGTGGAACAGAAGACCTCCCCTCGGCCTTGGGCCATCTTTGACCTCCCCTCGGCCTTCTGTCTGTGCCCACAGGGACATGTCATGGATTCCAAGCCTTTTCCCCCTCCTCCTTCTTGCAGGCCAAGACGAAAGGGATTGACAGTGGTCTGGACATTGGGGTGAAATATTCGGAGAAGCAGCAGAGGAGCTTTGATGAGGCCAAGCTGAAAGCGGGCCAATGTGTCATCGGCCTACAGGTGAGTCAGCGACAGCAAAAATGGAAGCGGTTGATGGTGCTGGCATGCGTGGGTCCATGGGCTTGTGTGCAATGTGGAGCAGTGCTGGGGTCCCGCAGAGCATTCAGGAATGCAATCGGATCCCTAAGTCTGCGGATGGGCTAAAATACACCTACCACCCAAGCAGGGAGCGGTGGTACCCTCAGCTGGGCCTTTAGGTCAGGGGTAGTCAACCTGTGGTCCTCCAGATGTTCGTGGACTACAATTCTCATGAATTGGCTGGCAGGGGCTCATGGGAATTGTAGTCAGGTTGACTACCCCTGCTTTAGGAGAAAGCCTCCGAGATAAGGATCACCCCCCCCTTCCCACCATGGAGCCAAGACTGGTGAAGTAGCAAGAATCCCAGTGGACCGTTTCACCTTCTTATGCTCAGGTTTCAGTGATAAATGCCAGGTCTACCTCCTACCCTGCAAAGCAGTCTTGCAGGATGAAGGACTTGCCGTTAATCAACCTGGCGTTGCTTAATATCATTGTCAGTTCCTCCCTCGCCTCTGCCCTCGTATGTCTGGGGATGGGACAATTGAAGGGCAGAGAGCGTATCCAGAAAGGCCTTAACGTACCTTCATAGCTCCCTGCTCTTCTATTGTCAAATCTCTTCCCTATGCAATATCTCCCTTGTCCCAGAATCGTTGGAATCCCCAACCCAGGTAGAGCCTCTCTCATGGCTCCTCTTCGCCCCGGCCCTCCCTCCAGAAAATCCAACTATCCCTATTAACTAACTAAGTAGCCCCGGATCCTAACTGGACCAGCCAAAAACCCACCCCCCTCCCTAACCACTCCACCCTCAGCCCACCCAACCCATCCCTTCCCTGCCCACTCTAACTACAGTGTAAAACGTAATCCCTATTTGGTGGCCCCCCAGATCCTTCTCCATTGAGAGGCTGTCTTAGAGGAAGACCACCTGGGTTTGGGCCCTTAAGCAACTAGGCAAATACAGTTCCAAAGGGCCAGCTGTGCCTTCGGCCGCCACCAGGTGGTGCTGTGACTTCTTCCCTAATGACTCTCCTTGACCCCGTGAAGCTGGCCCCAGTCCTCAATGAAGAAGGGAGACTCCACTGCTTCCCGCAAGTGTTCTGCCAGTGGGGATCCCCTTCTCCTCTGTGATCCCTGCCAAAGGCTGTGGGCAATTGCGGCCTCCCTGCTGGCTCTCCTGGTCAACCAGGGGCCTCTCCCCTGTGGAGCAGCCCAGAACAGCTTGTCGCTGCTGCCGTCATTGTACAGCATTCTGATCAACCCGGCCTTCTCCTCCAATCTCTCTCCTGGGGAATTGTTCTCCGCTCAGCGATGGCAACAGATTCCGTCAGGTCCACAGGCCCCCTTGAGGGGCAGAGCCATCCTCGAGGATGGAACGGCAGCGCTCTCTGCACTTTACGCTTGGGATGTGCCTCGGGCTTCGGCTTCGGCTCGGCTGCCTCGGCAAACACCGAGCCGGCTGAGCCAAGGCACACATCCTTACCTTACTCTGATGGTCCCAGGCTGCTTCCAAGCCCCTCGGGGTCCAGGGCGGTCACCCACAAAGATGAACCCTAGTAAGGGTGATGTTGGGGGCGGTTCTACTGGAATGGGGGAAGAGAGGGGTTGGTCTCAGTTCTCAACCCTCCACGCCCGGGTCGTGTTCTTCCAGCCCAGCCTGGTGCACATCTCCGTCCACCTTTCCTCCGTACCTGTCTGCCACCTGTAAGCAAACTTGTGGCTTCCCATCCAGTCCTCTTCCAAACTCCAGACAAAGTCTCTCAACCAACTAAGCCCCGGGTTAAATATCCAACGTTACTGTCTGAAACTTTCCCATGTTCATCACCCTAATAGTTCTTCCCTTGTTGACCAAATTGGGGGGGGGGGGAAATCCACAATTAACAAATCCAAAACGGAGGAGTTAGGATGCTACCTCAGTCCTCACCAGAGTAGTCTTTCATCTGGAACCCCACCCTGAGGACTTGGTGAATCGGGCAGACTGGGTGTAAGGAATTGAGGGGGGGGGTGTTGTGTGATTATATTGTATGGGTTTTTTTTACTGTATGCTTTTATTGTTGTCAGTTGCCACGAGATGGCAGGTCCGGGAGTGTTGGCATGCAAATATAATAAATAAATATCCATAACCATGAGCGTCTAAATAAAAGTGGTAAGGGGTCCTGGGAGGAGTTGTTGTTGAGGGCTATGGGCGAATCAGGTCCATCATTGGCACCTGTACATTTCTGATTGGCCGTCCACCCACTGGCTGCCCAGTCAGATTAGAACTCCTACCCTTAATTGTCTTCCCACAAATTTGCTGCTTCTTCGCAGTCTTTGGCCCCTCCATGCCTACATTTGCATGCACACCACCACAACCCCCCACAAAAACACCCTTAATCCATGCACTCACATGCGAGCATACCTTCACCTTCCACTTCCCACCCCCAGGCTCTAGCATCCATTTTAATCCTGGATACAACAGGCTTTACCCCTAGTAATAAAATACCAAGAGGTGATACAGTGTAGTGGTTCAGAATGTTGGACAAATGTCTGGAAGATCCAGGTTGGAATCCTGGTTCATGCCATGGAAACCATCTGGGTGGCCTTGGCCTAGTTACGCTCTTGGCCTAGCCTACCTCGTAGGGGTGTTGTGAGGATAAAAGGGAGGGGAGGAGAACGATGGAAGCGGCTTTGGTTTCCTGTTTGGAAAAAAGGTGGGGGATAAATGAATTAAATAAAAAGAGAAGTGAGGCTGAATGCTCTCTCTCTCTCTCTCTCTCTCTCTCTCTGCTTCAGATGGGCACAAATAAATGTGCCAGTCAGTCGGGAATGACGGCCTACGGCACTCGGCGGCACCTGTATGACCCCAAGAACCAGATCCTCCCACCAATGGATCACTCCACAATTAGTCTGCAAATGGGCACCAACAAATGTGCCAGTCAGGTGAGAATTGGGCATCTTACCTCGGAAATCTGGTGTAGCAGAAGGGATTTATGGCCCCACTTGGTGAAGGAGAGGCCGTGGGAGGGAAGTGCTCAGTAGTGGTTCATCTTGAACTAACCCTCTGAAGACCCCCAGGGGGTCTTCTGGTGTATTTCTTGCAAGTCGTTGACAGGTAAGGGCGTGTGTCAGGGACAGACTTTGCATATTTGTCATGCTGGCTGCTGGGTCCCTGTCATTGGCAAGGAGATGGAAATGATCCAGACACACAAACCCTTGCTCAGCCACTCTTAGCTTCCTGGTGTGGACCAGTTCTCCATGAATTCTAACTAATTATCAGTCATTGCATGACTTGAGCCAGTCTTTATCCTGTCTTGCCTTGGTCCTGATGAGGGTATATCCTGCCCAAGATCACACGAACTGCCCAAGTTCACAGCAGGCCAGACCCGAGTGACTTGTAATATCTGAGGGCTGATATGTTTTGAAGAAAGGCCAGTGTCACTTCCAAGTGCGCTCAGCTTCCAAATGAATTCCTGCCTTGAGGTTTTTTGGTCCTTCGTCTTTTCATTTTGAATGGTCTTCGTATTTGAGGCATCTAATGAAGCTGATGGGGTTTAGGTTCAAGACTGACAAAAGGAAATACTACTTTACATAAGATATAGGTATCCCCTGTGCAAGCACCGAGTCATGTCTGACCCTTGGGGTGACGCCCTCCAGCGTTTTCATGGCAGACTCAACACGGGGTGGTTTGCCAGTGCCTTCCACAGTCATTACCGTTTACCCAGCAAGCAAGCTGGGTACTCATTTTACTGACCTTGGAAGGATGGAAGGCTGAGTCAACCTTGAGCCGGCTGCTGGGATCGAACTCCCAGCCTCATGGGCAGATCTTCAGACTGCATGTCTGCTGCCTTACCACTCTGCGCCACAAGAGGCTCAACTTTACATAGGGGATTATTAAAATGTATAACTTGTTGCTGGAGGATGTAGCGATGGCCACAGGAATAAACAGCTTTAAAAGGGGATGAAATAGACGTATCCTCCATGAATATATCAATGGCTTCTAGCCATGGTGACTGTGGGGAAATTCCACATTCAGAGGTACTAGTCCCATTCAGAAGTACTAGTCCTCTGAATCCCAGAGCCAGAGTTAACATCAGGGGAAGGCCCCCGCCTCTATGCCCCATTATAGGCTCTCCAGGGAAAATATAGGAAAGAATGCTGGACTAGATGGACCCTCACTGGTCTGATCCAGCAGGGTTCTTCTAATGTTGTTATGAAGGCCTCAGCCTCTGTTGTTGGTCCTCCGGAGGAATTGGTTGGCCACTGTGTGAGACAGGATCCTGGACTAGGTGGACCCTCATTGTTCTGATCCAGCAGGACTCTTTATTTCTTATGGCCTCAATGCCCCATTGTTGACCCTTGAGAGGAACTGGCTGGCCACTGTGTGAGACAGGATGCTGGACTAGGTGGATCCTCACTGATCTTACCCAGCATGGCTGTTCTGATGTTCTGAAGGCCTTGGCCTTTCTGCCCTGCTGTTGGCCCTCCAGAGGAGCTGGCTGGTTGTTGTGTGAGATGCTGGACTAAGTGGACCACTCTCTGATCCAGCAAGTCTGTTCTTATTCTGGATCCAGCCAGTGGGTTGTTGATCTTCTGTCTGTCTGGGCCCATCTGCTGGTTGCATCTCCTTCTGGCAACAGTTTTATAGACTAAAAGTTTGTTCTGTTTGCGGAAGATGACAACCGGGAAGGGAGTTCCAAAGCCTTGATGTCACAATCCAGAATATCCTCTCCTGGGTTGGAATCTACCTAATCTCAGCAGGTGGGACATCCAAAGAAGGGCCTCTGAACATGGCTGTATAATTGTATGGGTACCTCATAGGTGAATGGGCACCCATTTATATCCCAACCTGGGAGAAGGGGCTTGCAAGGTACAGCATATCACCTGGATCTGTAACTGGAGCTAGAAAGTCTGCTTATGGATGGTCCAGAGTTTGAGTTGATGTCATGTATACCAGGGAATCCCCGAGGAGGCTAAAGGTGGCAGTGTTCTGGTCTCTACTGAAAAATAATTGTTGGAATGCTGGGACCTGGCCAACAGCCATCCCTTTCCACATCTGACTTTTCTGGGAAATGGGGCTGACAGGGCAGCTGCAGACCAACTCTTGGCATAACTAGAGGAAGCTTCAGTCGTTGACCCATTTCAGTCTGGCTTCTGTCCTGGCCATGGGGTGGAGACAGCTTGGGTTGCCCTCCGATGGCCTCCGATGTCTACTGGGCAGACAGACTTAGCAATCATGTTTTCTGTATGGATCCCTCTTTCTCCCTAATCTTGGGTAGATCATTTTACTGCCATATTTGATGATTTTGTCTCCTCCTGTTAAGACAAACGACGTTATCACATTGAGAGTCCCTCACTGGATCTCCGTGACCCCAGAGGTAGTTGTAGAGTTAATTTCAGAGTTAGAATCAGGCAAGGCACCTGGCCCTGATGGTCTTCCTATCAAAAGAATGATCATACTGCATAATTTGGATACTATGACACAGTTTACTAATTTGCCACTAATTGACTTTTGCCCTTTATCTGTACTCTGATGATTCTTGTTCCATTTAGTCTGAGGAAGTGTGCCTGCAGTTGTGCTGTTGTGCTGTTTTAAGACTTATTGTCTATGTTTTTATGAAATGATGGAAGCGACCCCAGCTGGCATACTGGAAGGGGTGGGGGGGTATACATTGGAAAGCAAATAATGCAAAACATCTTTTCCCTCTTAATAAAACAGTAAGGGGTGTTGGGGTGGGCTCAGTCCGTGATGAGGAAGGGCAACAATTGGTCCCATGGCCCTGGACTGACAAGCGGAGGGGCCAATCGGAAGGTGCAAAGCGCCTTCCGATTGGCCTCTCACCAGGACAGAACAAAATTCCATCCAGCCAGGGGCAATCTGGATAAATGGCTGCCAGTCTGCTCCTGACCACCAAAGGGAGAGGAGGTCAGAAGGGCTGCCAAGGGGGGTGAGAACAGAGGCTGCGCCAAGCCCTTTTCACCCCAAGGCTGTCCTAACTGCCATGTCCAACTGCAAATTGCCTCAGAACCCTGACAGAGCTGGCCGGAGGATGGAGAGTGCGCTCCCCCCTTCCCTCCAGGCCTGCTGCGAAGGAGCCTCTGACAGGCCCTGACTGAGGGGAGGGAGGCCTTTCCAAGAGCAACGCAGGGGAGACTGAGGGCCTACCTTTTGAGGGGGGGGGACTTTCCCCTTCTGCCAAACAGTTGGCTGACAGGGAGGCCACAGAAGAGCCCCTTCTCACTTAAAATACTGCTCTGGCCGGGGGATAGACACAGCCAAGCCATGTGTCTTTCTTTTTTGCAACTCTCTGCAGATCTGAGGCCTACTGCACAGCATTATTCTGCAGACGAAACTGGTTCTTTTGTCTCCTGTTTCATCTGCACAACAACCCTGTGCAGTAGCCCTCAAGTATTTCAATTCAACAACAACCCGTGTGGGAGGCCTTAAATGTTTCTTCTGTACCACAACCCTCTCCAAAGTAGCCCTTTCTGCCTGGGGAGCTGATCTTTATACTCTGCAGGTGAGCTGTAATTCCAGAAGCTCTCCAGGCCCCACCTGGAGGTTGGCTACCCCAGGGTTAGAAATATTCCTGGAGGTTTGGAGGTGGGACTTCAAAATCGTACAAGGCCTCCAAAGGAGCCATTTTTGCCTGCAGTTGGGAGGGAGTGGTGCAGGGGTGTCCCTCCTGGTCTATGGGCTATGGCCAGCCAGTTTGTATTTTGGGGCGCAGACAGGCAGACCAGCATCAGTCCTGTGAGTCTGGAAAGTGCAGGAAGATCTACATAAATACTTACAGCCTGAAACTGTAAATAGTGAGAGGGAGAGGACTGGAAGATGCTTGGAAAATGCTTTGAGACACCTGAGGCCAGTTGGATCACTGCGGCCCATTCCCAGTTCTCTCAGACCTCTCACAACCCCACATACCTCACAGGTTGACTATTGTGGAGAGACAAATGGAAAAGGTGTTTGTAAACCGCTTTGAGACTCCTTTGGGTAGTAAGCAATAGGGTACAAAAATCCATTCTTCTAAGGAGCAACCATGAAAGAAGCATGTGGGCACACAACATTTTATCAACAGTGAAAAAATGGAAAGGCAGGGACAGGGTGGACACCTGTGTACTGTGACTACCCCATGTGTATTAGGACAGAGGGGTATTTCGGTGTCTGTGGCCTAATTCACACAAGAAGGGAAATGATGCAGAACTGGGGGGAATTGGTTGCCATGTAATCTTCCCCTAAGAAGAGTCTCCAGTGTGATTTTCCCTTCACATATCTGAGGACATGGCTCTGGAAAGCTCATCTGTAACCATTATGCCACAATTCCCAACACTCCCACACTCCCAATTCTCCCACACTCAACAAACATTCCAAACCACAGGTTCTTGACACCCATCTCTCCACACCCATGGCCTCATTTGCCACCATGCCACCACAACCTCCCACACAACACACATGACAACCCCATGCCCTTACAGACTGGACAACTCCTCCCCTTCCTCTTCCCACTGCCAAGCTCCAGCGCCCGTTGTATTCTTGGATACAACGGGCTTTGCCCCTAGTACTTGCATAATTTCAGTTCTTCTAGAACCAAATTTGAGTCCACTGTCACCTTGAAGACCAGTGAAATTTTATTCTGAGATAACGCTTTCAGTTGTGTTTCTTTTACTGTATGTTTTTATTGTCAGTTGCCACGAGATGTGCATACGTGCGCACAAAAACTTCTATCCAGAATGCAACTGAGTTGATCTTATAGGCGCCCCTGGACT